>NC_091990.1:39549507-39856282 GCF_044704955.1 Pristiophorus japonicus
CTTTATTCCAAACTCCAGAGTGCTGTGGAAGCATGGCGTGCAGACTTTTATACAGGGCCCTGCCACCAGGGCAGGAAACCCCCGGTCTCACCAGTTGCACCCTCTAGTGGTGCCAGCATATATGTACACGGTGTGAACTTTATTGACAGTACATCAGGTAAACAAGTCTCCATCTTATACAATCTCACAGTGACTACACATAGAATACATCCATAGTCAGCATATACAACATCACTCTCCCCCAAGACCTTTGTGCCAATTACCTTTGCACTATGTGCTCTGGCTTAGCTCCCCCCAGAGTTAAGTGCCAATAGCCCTTGCATCTTGGCTGTGCTTTGGCTTAGCCCTCTCCCTGTTAACCCCCAAGTCCTTTTGCCACAACGTTGGGTAGTGGTTTTCAGATTGGATGGTTCGATGATGCGGTGGAGGTTCCAGTGGGTTCTGGGTGTGTGTCCATGGCGACATACATCCATTTCCCCCCCCCACCACAGTGAGATCATGCAGCTGGCCCGTTACATTAACATACAGGATCAGATGCAGTGCAAGTACAAAGGAAAGAAGAAAAAAAAATGTTTTTCAGTTTGTATCGTGGCACCTAGGTTCTGTGACTTACATTTGTTATGTTTTGCGGTCGTGCGTCAGGATTGCATTCATGGTTTAGTCATGGTCAGTACTGAGGTAGCAGTACAGGTATGCGAGGACGCTAGTGCCAGAGCAACTGGATGGGGTCCTAGTCATCTGATGGCAGCGTTGCGCCCCCTGCTAGCAGGGTGGGCTTGGTTCGCTCACCGAGCCAAGACTCAGGGCCTTTGCTGTTGCCTAGTGGTGGCCTCCCTGTCCTCCTTTTTGGGCTGCAGAGTCTTCTGCCTGCTCTCTCACGGTGTTGGGAACCTGGCTGTTCCAGGTCCCGTTTGGGGAGCTCTTTGGTTCTGACCTTTAGCTCTCGGACATGGCCGAGGTAGTGACTGGGTCTGGGGGCTGCGCCGTCTCCACCAGGGTGGTGGGCAACGGCTGCCGACTGCGCGTCTTGGCACTGTTTTCGTTTCCAGCTCCGTAGCGAATGGTGCCATCGGGTGCCTGCAGCGTGCGTTAGACCTGGGGCAGGGTATCAGGCTCCACACCTTTACCCTCCCAAATTCGCTCGCTTGCTGCTCTAGGGGACACTCTATTCCCGACATCTCGCATCAACATTTGGTTCTTTGCATTAGGACTGGTACTGACATCTCGCAACAACATTTTGTTCTTTACATTAGGACTGGTACCGAGATCTTGCAACAACATTCAGTTCTTTACAGTGCCGACATCTCGCAACAACATTCTGTTCACAATCTTAATCGGTTCGTTACATTGATTGCCATGCATACAATGTCTCTTTAAGTTCAGTTGGTTGCAGGTCTCCTTTAAGAAAACCCTGCTGGCTTTACCCCAATCAGATCCTTTGTTGGACCCCAAGTGTTGGTCCCTCAGCGTTGCACCTCATGATGTTGCCGCGGCCATCTTTCTTTTCAGACACGCTGCTCCTCACTGCAGCTGGGACGCCATCTTGCTTCGGTCCTCGAAGTCGACTGCCTTAATCCTTCTCTCCCACGATTCTGCCACAAATGCTGGAAGGGTACTTGTGATTTCGATCTTCCTCCCCACCGGAGCCGGGAAGGTATTTTTAGATCATTCCGGTCGGATCATTGCCATGCAGTCGTGATGGACTGGTCTGGTCAGGTGCTGCGCTGCTAGTTCTCTGGTACCTGGCCTAAGCAACGGTGAGGTTTTGCTCTGCCTCTGAGCATGGGGGACATCAATTGCTGGAGTGAACAGGTCTTCCCATTTCCACTGGATCTTCCCCATCCACCTTCTACCGAGTAGCATTGGCCCATCACCTGCAACAATCCACAGAAGTAACTTATGCACCACGCCATTATGGAATACACTTACATCCACACTACCAAGGATGCTCCTTAGTGTAGGTGCGCAACTTTTCCTGCACTGGAACCAGCTCGGGTCGTTTTTCATTCCACAGCCTCTCAAAGGCATCCTGGCTCATCACTGACTGGCTCGCTCCCGTGCCCACTTCCATGAAGACTGGAACGCCGTTTATCTCGACTTCCATCTTCACTGGAGGCCAATCGGTGATGCAGGTATAGCCTCTGGCCAAATCATCATACTCCCCGCTGGATTCAAAGTCATCTACTGACTCCTCTGCTAGACAGTGAGTCATATTCGTTTTACACATGCACTCGAGGTGGCCCTTCGTGTTACAGGTTTTGCATACGTACTCCGCAAACCGACACTGGTGAGCCCTATGGTTTCCTCCGCAACGCCTGCATGGTGCTACTCGATTAGCACCCCTCGGCGGACTCTGAGTTCTGGAACCCTAAGGTCTGTGCTCCCTGCCCTGGGCAGAGCCATATTCTACAGTCTTGCCTGTGAAAGTCACCATTCTGTGTACAGTACTTGCCGGGTTTGAGTCCACAAGATGAATGATTTGCTTGGTGCTGCAGGTCGAGGTCATGAATGCCTGACTGATGCTGATGGCTTTCTGCAGGTTGACTGTGGTGTCGGCAGATACTAGTTGGTGAAGGAGGCCCTCATAGCCAATTCCTATAATGAAGATGTCTTGCAATGCTTCGTTGAGGTGCATGCCAAAATCACACAGTGCCGCGAATCTCCTGAGATCGGCAGCATATTTTGCAATCTCCTGGCCCTCAGGTCTGCGGTGAGTGTAGAATCTGTGCCTGGCCGTGAGGATGCTCTCCTTTGGCTTAAGTTGGTCGCGAATTAGTTCAGTCAGCTCATCATATGTCTTATTCTTGGCCTTCATGGGTGCCAGCAAGCCCCAAATGAGGCGGTAGACCTCGGGCCCACAACTGGTCAGCGGTATAGCCTTGCGCTTCTCCGTCAATGTGTCTGTCTCCCCTGAAGGGTCGTTTGCCACAAAATATTGCTCGACCATTTCCATGAAGGCACTCCAATCATCACCCTCTGCAAAGTCTTTTAGTGTGCCAAAGGTAGCCATGATCGTGTGAAAGTCCTTATTCTCGTCGCCAGTTGTTATGTCTATAGTGTATTTATGAATGATTCCACAAGGCATGAACTGTAGTGACCTTGGTCCTTTATTCCAAACTCCAGAGTGCTGTGCAAGCATGGTGTGCAGCCTTTTATACAGGGCCCAGCCATCAGGGCAGGAAACCCCCGGTCTCCACCAGTTGCCCCCTCTAGTGGTGCCAACATGTATGTACACGGTGTGAACGTTATTGATAGTACATCAGGTAAAAAGTCTCCATCTTATACAATCTCACAGTGACTATACATAGAGTACCTCCATAGTCAGCATATACAACACTCTGGTTCTCGACCCTTCTGCCAATGGGAACAGTTTCTCTCTATCTACTCTGTCCAGACCCCTCATAATTTTGAACAGCTCTGTCAAGTTGTTGAATCTTCTCTGCTCTAAGGAGAACAGCCCCAGCTTCTCCAGTCTATCCACATAACTGAAGTGCCTCATCCCTGGAATAATTCTTGTAAATCTTTTCTGCACTCTCTCTGAGGCCTTCACATCCTTCCTAAAGTGCGGTGTCCAGAATTGGACACAATACTCCAGTTGAGGCCAACCAATGTTTTATAAAGGTTCATCATTTCCACACTTTTGTACTCCACACTATTCTTGAAGTCCAGAATCCCATAAGCTTTTTTAACCGCTTTCTCAACCTTCCCTGCTACCTTCAACAATTTGTGCCCAGGTCTCTCTGTTCATGCACCCCCTTTAGGATTGTACCCTTTAGTTTATATTTCTTCTCCTAATTTTTCTACCAAAATGTATCGCTTCTCACTTTTCTACGTTAAATTTCATCTGCCACATGTCCGCCCATTCTACCAGCCTGTCTATGTCATTATGATTCTCAGATGTATTCTCGACCTGACATCTGAATTCTACCACTATCCTCCTCACTGTTCACTATACTTCCAAGTTTTGAGCAATCTTCAAATTTTGAAATTGTGTCCTGTACACCCACTTCCAAGTCATTAATATATATACCTGGGGGTACTTGTGCATGAAACACGAAAGGATAGTATGCAGGTACAGCAAGTGATCAGGAAGGCCAAAGGTATCTTGGCCTTTATTGTGAAGGGGATGAAGTATAAAAGCAGGGAAGTCTTGCTACAGCTATACAAGGTATTGGTGAGGCCACACCTGGAATACTGTGTGCAGTTTTGGTTTCCATATTTACGAAAGGATATACTTGCTTCAGAGAAGGTTCACTAGGTTGATTCTGGGGATGAGGGGGTTGACTTATGACAAAAGGTTGAGTAGGTTGGGCCTCTACTCATTGGAATTCAGAAGAATGAGAGGTGACCTTATCGAAACATATAAGATTATGAGAGGGTTTGACAAGGTGGATGCAGAGAGGATGTTTCCACTGATGGGGGAGAATAGAACTAGAGGGCATGATCTTAGAATAAGGGGCTGCCTATTTAAAACAGAGATGAGGAGAAATTTCTTCTCTTAGAGGGTTGTGAATCTGTGGAATTCGCTGCCTTAGAGAGCTGTGTAGGCTGGGACATTGAATAAATTTAAGACAGAAATAGACGGTTCCTTAAACGATAAAGGGATAAGGGGTTATGGGGAGCAGGCGGGGAAGTGGAGCTGAGTCCATGATCAGATCTGCCATGATCTTATTGAATGGCGGAGCAGGCGCGAGAGGCTGTACGGCCTACTCCGGTTCCTATTTCTTATGTTCTTAGGAGGATTGGAAGATTATGGCCAGTATCTCTGTGATTTCTTCCTTCACTTCCCTCAGCATCCTAGGAAATATCTCATCTGGTCCTGGTGACTTATCTACTTTAAGTTCAGCCAGCATTTCTAGTATCTCTTCTTTATTAATTCTTATCCCATTCAGCATCTCCTCTACCTCCTTTTTTACTATGTCTATGGCAGCATCTCCTTCCTTGGTGAAGACAGATGCAAAGTACTCATTTAGTACCTCAGCCATACCCCCTGCCTCCACGTGGTAGGTCTCCTTTTTGGTCCCTAATCAGCCCCACCCCTCCTTTTACTCCCCGTTTACTATTTATATGCCTGAGGAAGACTTTTGGATTACCTTTTACGTTAGCTGCCATTGTATTCTCATACTCTCTCTTTCCCTCTCTTATTTTCTTTTTCACTTCCCCTCTGAACTTTCTATATTTAGCCTGATTCTCAATTGTATTCTCAACCTGACATCTGTCATACGCGTTCTTTTTCTGGTACATCTTACTCTCTGGGGCCGAAATTCAGGTCCGCCCGTAACAGGGCGCACCTACTGCATTTTGGCCGCCATTACCGCTGCAATGGTTGTGGCGGCCAATGGATCGAAATTCACCGATTTTTCTAAAAAAACGGTGCCCAGCGGTATTGTCCGGTGGGAATCGGCACTTTGCAACGGTGTGGGTGGGGAGCGTGGGGTGGAGTTTGCAGTGGTGTGCGTGGGGAGCTTGGGGCGGAGTTTGCAGCGGTGTGGGTGGGGAGCTTGGGGCGGAGTTTGCAGCGGTGTGCGTGGGGAGCTTGGGGCGGAGTTTGCAGCGGTGTGGGTGGGGAGCGTGGGGTGGAGTTTGCAGCGGTGTGGGTGGGGAGCTTGGGGCGGAGTTTGCAGCGGTGTGGGTGGGGAGCGTGGGGTGGAGTTTGCAGTGGTGTGGGTGGGCAGCGTGGGGCGGAGTTTGCAGCGGTGTGGGTGGGGAGCTTGGGGCGGAGTTTGCAGCGGTGTGGGTGGGCAGCGTGGGGCGGAGTTTGCAGCGGTGTGGGTGGGCAGCGTGGGGCGGAGTTTGCAGCGGTGTGGGTGGGCAGCGTGGGGCGGAGTTTGCAGCGGTGTGGGTGGGGAGCTTGGGGCGGAGTTTGCAGCGGTGTGGGTGGGCAGCGTGGGGCGGAGTTTGCAGCGGTGTGGGTGGGCAGCGTGGGGCGGAGTTTGCAGCGGTGTGGGTGGGGAGCTTGGGGCGGAGTTTGCAGCGGTGTGGGTGGGGAGCTTGGGGCGGAGTTTGCACGGGGAAATTCACCTTCTGCTGATTTGGCCTTAACGAGCCAGCTGCTCCCTGTCCTTCTTAAAGGCCGGAGTTTGCAGCTAGGCCCTGAGGAGGAAAGGCGTTTGAGTGAAGCTCATGGCTGCTGCACCTGTACCAAGGAGGGCAACCCATTTTTCCAATGCAGAACTGGAGACACTGATTCAGGCTGTGGAGGGAAGGAGGCAAATCCTGTACCCTACTCGGGAGGTTTTTAACCAATGCTTGGAGAGAGATAGTTGTGGAGGTCTCGGGGACATCCATCCATGATCGGACCACCACCCAATGCAGAAAAAGGATGAACGACATCATTTGTCTGATGAAAGTGACCACCTGTTCCACTAACTGCTGACCTTCCATCTGCGAGCCTCTCCTTTACCCTTCTCTCATTTCTCACCTTCACTATATAGTCACGGAAGCAGCATTTCATTGTTGAGGCCTCCCAACATATGGGTGTTCTCGCAATGGAGGCTCCCTTTTGTTGAGCCTGTAAGCACTCTAGTAATGATTCCACTGAACTGTGGTGACCTTAGTCCATTTATTACAGCTCCTGAATGAGGGTACAACATGGTGAGCTCCCTTTTATATTTGGTTACCTGTCGTGTACAGGTAACCCCTAGGTCTCCACAGTTGCACCCTCTGGTGGTACAAGCAGAGTGTATACAGTGTGAAGGTACATCCAGTAGTCTTATGCAACTGTACATTGAGTGTACAGGGAGTATACTTATATTATACATACACAACATCACTCTCTCCTAAGTCTTGTGCCACTGGCCTTTGCATTGTATGCTCTGGCCCTAGACTTGAGTGCCCAATGCCCTTGCACCTTGTCTATGCTTTGTCTAGGCTCTCTCCCTGTTGACCCCCAAGTCCTTATTGCCACAACATTGGGAAATGGTCAGCAATGGACGGTTGGAGGTTGCAGTGGGGGTTGAGTGGGTTCTGGATGTGATCCATGTGTATCCATGGCTACATACATCCGTTTCCACCGCTCCCCCCCCCATACATAGACCATGTGTGTGGCTCAACACCTGCATGTGCATACATGTACAGAAAGAAAGAACAAAAAAAAAACCATAGGATTAATTACATCACTGTTTGGGTTCTGCAGTAGTGGAACAAGTACATTTTACAGGTAAGGTACATATGTGGTATCACAGTCTTGCCCCTGAGTTGTGTAGGTCCAGGTGGGTGAGAACGCTAGTTTCAGAGTGACCGGCCTGTGTCTAAGTTGTCTGATGGCGGTGCTGCACCCCCTGCCAACTGGGTGGGCTCGGAACGCCCAACTGGCTGAGTCTCAGGGCCTTTGACATTGCCGAGTGGTGCGCAGAGCCATCGGCGTGTGTGGCCTCCCTGTCCTCCTTTGAGGGCTGCGGTGTCTCTTTGCTGCCCTTCCGCGATAGTGGGAGCCTGGTCAACCCAGTTCCCGTTGGGAAAGCTGGAGGATGCTAGCCTCTTGCTCCCGGTACTGGCCCTAGTGGCCAGAGAGTTAGAGCCGATCAGGGGCAGGGAACCGGTAGTGGTACCTTTGCCGTCCGCTGATCGCTGGCCCTGCAGATGGTATACTCCCTCTGTGTGTGGCCATGCTCCCTGGAGCATCACATTGGTCCTGGAGGTGCAAGCTACATGATCGGGTAGCCCGCTGTACCTGGGTACTTCCGATGGGAGGTTGCCCTTGGTTTTGTCGGCATACACGTAGAACCCGGCATTGCACATCAACACTTCATTTACTCTCGCAATACATTGGTTCCGACCGCAATCGCCCGACTTTCGTAATACTTGAATTTGTCAATTACATCTCTTACATATGTATCACCGGCATCGCTGTATAAAGAGTGGAACTGTCCCTTTAATTGTGATGGGTTGCCGGTCTCCTTTAAGAGGGCCTTGCAATCTTTACCCTAATCCGGTTCACTGCTCGGCATCATGGGTTGCTCCATCAACGCTGCCCCTCGTGGTCTGGCCGCTGCCATCTTTATTTCAGGTGCTTCACCTCGTGGTGCGGGCGGCATCTTCTTTCGTTCCATGAGGTAGGCTGCGGTGATCCTTTTCTCCTCAGGTTCTGCCACGGAAGCAGGAAAGTTGCCTTCTGCGCCAATTTTCTTCCTCCAGAGTCCTGCCACTGGAGCTTGGAAGGTGAGGTCAGGTTGTTTCGGCTGGATCATCTCGCAGTTGGGTTGAGTGGTCTATATCGTCTCCACGCAGTCGAGTCGAGCGGCTGGTTTTTCAGGTGCTATGCTTGATCCAACTTTGGGGCCGTGGAGGACGTCAATCGCCGGAGGCTGGAGGTTTTCCCAGCTCCAACGGATCTTTTTCATCCATCTTCTTCCTAGCAGCGTTGGACCATCACCAGCAACGATCCACAAAGGTAACTTGTGTATCGCGCCATCATGGGATACCTGGACATCCACGCTGCCAACGACTGGGATGATGTCATTTGTGTAGGTGAGCAGCTTCACTTGGATCGGGATCATTTTAGGTCGTTCGACTGGATTGTCCCAGAGTTTCTCAAAGGCCGCCTGATTCATCAGTGATTGGCTCGCCCCTGTGTCCACCTCCATCGTGACTGGAACATCGTTGATTTTGACTTCCATTTTCAATGGGGAACTCTCGGTGGTGCAGGTAAACACTCCGTACACCTCATCGTGGGGCTGAGCTGCCTCATGTACTCTCTCTTCATCGTCGCTGGAGTCCGGATGATTGGCCTACTCTTCATCGACTCGGTGAGTACAATTTCTCTTGTACATTCGCTGGAGCTGGCTCTTCATGTTACAGCCTTTGCATGTATAGTCTTTATAGCGGCACTGGTGGGCCCTGTGAGTTCCTCCACAGCGCCAGCATGGGGTTGGCCGGTTGGCCCCATGTGGCGGACTCAGGGTTGCGGGACTCAAAGTTCTATTCTCTCTTCCCTGAGAGAGACTGCTTGCAGCAGCCTTGCCTCTAAAAGGCGGCAGACGGTTCACAGTACTTGCCGTGTTAAAGTCCTGGGGGTGAGCCATCCACTTGGAATCACAGCAGAAGGCAATTAACATGAGCCAGGCGTTCATGAGCGCCTGGCTCATGTTAATTGCCTTCTACAGGGTGACCGCGGTATCCGCAGAGAGCAGCCTGTGGAGAAGGCCCTCGTGGCCAATTCCAATAACGAAGATGTCCCGCAGTGCTTCGGTGAGGTGGTCGCCAAAATCACACGGTGCAGCCAATCGTCTGAGGTCTGCAGGATATTTAGCGTTTTCTTGGCCTTCGGGCCGCCGGTGGGTGTAGAACCGGTGTCTGGCTGTGAGGATGCTCTCTTTAGGTTTGAGTTGTTCCTGTATCATCATTACGAGCTCCACATATGTTTTGGTCGTTGTCTTCGCTGGGGCTAGCAAGTCCCTGACGAGGCCATAGACGGTGGACAAAACTGCTGAGCAGGATAGCTCTGTGCTTTTTAGCCAGCGAGGTCGGGTTGTCTCCTGCCAGGTCGTTCGCAATGAAGATGTGTTCAAGCCTTTCCACAAAGGCCTCCCAATCTTCCCCATCAGCAAATTGTTGAAACGTGCCAAGGTTAGCCATTTTCGTGTGGAGATTCGTAATCTCGTCCCCAGTTGTTGAGCCTCCACGAGGCAAAGTATTGTACTTGAACTGTGGTGACCTTAGTCCATTTATTACAGCTCCTGAGTGAGGGTACAGCATGGTGAGCTCCCTTTTATACCTGGTTACCTGTCGTGTACAGGTGACCCCTAGGTCTCCACCAGTTGCACCCTCTGGTGGTACAAGCATAATGTATACAGTATGAAGGTACATCCAGTAGTCTTATGTAACTTTACATTGAGTGTACAGGGAGTATTCTTATAGTATACATACACAACACCTTTCATGTCACAGTTACAGCTGCATGTCAGGGGCACACACAGGTGCACTCATTTTTGATGCCTCATGACACCGCTACTCAGCAAGCAGTCTTTGTTTTGCAGGCCAAGGTTATGCACAACCAATTGGAGTAAAGGAGGACTGGTGGTGGCGAGCCTCAGCTTCAGATCCTGATGCGTCTGGAGAAGAGGGTGAAGGCGCTAGTGGACAGACATACTGCCTTCCCTGTGACTTCCGGTACTGCCAATCCCACTATGGGCAACAAGAGTAAGTGAGGCCCTCCTTTATTGTGATCTCTCCCTGAAAGCGCTAGCGCTGACTGTGCCTTTCCTTCCGAAAGTGTGCAACTTGTAGCCTTCATGCATCAATCCCCTACCTCCCCCTCACAGCTGCCTTTGTGGCATTTAAGCTTGCAGATGAGAGGCCGAGTGAGAGCCAAAGCGTGGGTCCTAGCGCTGGTGTGAGTGGGAGGGCAATGCAGGACGACAGCCTTGAAGGCAGTGGCAGCTGAGGTCAGGGAGAGGAGGACCGAGATTGAGAGGGGAGACCTGAAGGAGAGCCTTGAAGACAGTGATAGCCATGGCGATCCTGACACCCTGGAAGACATTGGGGGTTGGAGCCTGGAGGTCACTCCATCTGTTGGCTCCATCTCAGATGAGGCAGAGGAAGAGGGGACAATGCTGTCAGCACCGCGTCACTGCTTCCTACAGTCACCCTCGCCAGCTCAGATACTGGGAGTACGGTCGGATCTAATAGACATAACAGAGGGGTCTGCACTGGGTGTTCCACCAGGGCCTAGCGGGCTGCAGCGTGGTGACGGTCATAGCTAACCTCTGGTGCCATCTCTCCAGGGTCGAATGCACACTGGAGTCCTGCTGAAGAAGACTCAGACGAGCCCATCGATGTTGGGGCTTATGAAAGAAGGCTGGAGGCCATGCATTCCCAGATGTTGGGAGCAATGACAAGGCAGTCGGAAATGGTGAGGAGCATGGAGGAGTCTGTCTCCCGCATTGTCGACAGCTCTGCGCACTCCATGGAGTCCATCACTGCCAGTGTGCAGGCGATGGTGAACCCCCAGAGTGACCGTGCGGAAAGAGCTGTGATGCCACAACTTGTAGGTGATGTGGCAGCTGCCATTGCAGCACAGGTGCAAGTGAACGAGCGTATTGCCTCAGTGTTACCTTCGCGGCTGGGTCCACCATGGGCCATGGGGGATCTTCCGGTGTGACGCCGCAGCACCCACCTGTGCTCCCTCAGATTGGTGATGGTGGTAATATGCCGCCCCTGGTGAATGACTCAGGCTCCTCGGACCAGGATCCCGATGATGCGCTCTCTCAGGATCACAGCATTCCTGGCCCCAGACCTGTCACTCCGCTATTGCCTCCACGCATGGAGTTGCCCAAGCCAAGGCTGACTGAACCCTCCAAGGAAGGGTGCTGCCCAGTCTTCAGCCGGCCCTTCCAGGGCCAGAGCTGGTCGAGCGCATCGTGGAAGGACATCTGTAGCTTCTACACAGGAAACACAGCAGCCTTCCCAGCCCCGTGAGGCAGCCACAGGGCTGCGGTGTAGCAATAGGATAGGTTTGCATAAAAGGGGTTGTAAGGAGATGCACAAAGGTGACAGATGATGATGTGTTTGCTTTTTGCACATTTCTTTATTATGTAATACATTTTTATTTTGTGTTCCTATATCTGGGCAGGTGTATGATTTGACGGTGGCCAATGATGTGTGAAAGGACTCATTGGAATAGCCATGGAAAAGCAAAGATGGAGGATAATGTGGGCATTAATTCAGTGGAAACGAGCAGCGATGAGACGGTCTCACTTCCCTTGCAAGGTTGGGATGGCGACGACGCTTCCTGGGCGGCTGGCGATGCGCATCGTGGTTCTCCTCCTCCTCCTCCTCCTCCTCCTGCGTCTCCTCCTATTGCACCTCCTCCTAAGGTGTACTGCTGGATCGACCTCCAGCAGCTGGCCCCTCAGGATTGCCATGTTGTGAAGCATGCAGCAGATGACCACGAATAGGGAGACCCGCTCAGGCGAGTACTGCAGAACTCCACCAGTGCGGTCCAGGCAATGAACACTCTGCTTTAGGATCTTGAGGCACTGCTCAATTATACACTTGGTGCTGGAATGAGCGTCGTTGTAAGCATGTTTGGCAGCAGTCCTGGGGTTGCGAAGGGGAGTCAGCAGCCAAGTACACAAGGGATATCCCTTGTCACCTGGTCGCACACCAGCTGAACATTGAGGGAGTGGAATCCCTTTTGGTTCATAAACATCTCCACATGAGCTTGTGGCGCCCTCAGTGCGATGTGTGTGCAGTCGATGGCGCACTGCACTCTGGGGAACCCCTCATAAATCCCTTCTGTCGCTCCACCTGCTTCTCCCTGTTCATTGGAAACAAAATGTATTCTCATGTAGAGAGCATCTGTGACTTGATGGATGGAGCGATGAGTGGAGAACTGAGATGTGTTAGATATATCTGTAGTTGCAGACTGGAAAGAGACAATTGCGTAAAAGTTGAGTGCAATGGTTAGTTTGGTTTCACTGCTCAGAGGTGTCCTCAGCCTTGTCTGAGGCTGCAGATGTGGGCACAGGAGATTGCATAGCTCCCTGAGGATGTCCTTTCTGAATCGGAGCCTTCGTAGACTTTGCTCATCGGTTAGCTCCATGAAGGGAAACTAATGGTGGTAGAACCCTGGACGGTAGGGCCTTCTTCCCCCAAGTCTATGCTGGGCCCCTCCTATGGCAGCTGGCAGATTGCTTTCTCCCTCATCCTCTTGATGCTCCTCAGCCTCTGCAGGCTGCTACTGGTAAGCATCTGCCTCGTCACCCACTATCTGTTGTGTACCTCACTCTCCTCCTCACGCCAGCTCCTTCCTGACCAACCTCTCTGCTTTGAGGTCTATGCCCAACTCCAGGCCCTTCTCTATGTTGGGCAGCCATGCCTGCTGCCTCCCTTGCCCGCTGCCTCGGGACCCGTTGCTAACAGCACCACCTTCTACTGCGTGTCTTCCTGCCGTGCACCATCTGCAAGGCGTTCCCCTGCGAACATTAAGCCCATTGCGTCTGCAGGCTCAACCCTCATTATGAGGCCTCTGTGGAGTTCAGATTGAGCCCCCCAGGTCTTCGAAAGTCGGCAAAACTTTACACAAGTCCTCAAATGTTTTTGCAACTCCCAACAATCTTTCACAAATGCGAAAAATTTTCCTCCAAAAAAAAAAAATCGCATTTTCAAAAAAACTCCTTTCTCCTCCGCTGGCGGACTTGAGCAGCCCGGCACAGTGCTCTGACATAAAACGCTATCGGGACACCTTCAGGCAGCAGCTTGGTTTTTTATGCTAAATATAGCTTCCGGGGAGGAGAGGGAGTGGTGCACGCTCTGATTGCATCATTACAGCCGTATCCACAATACTGGGGCATGAGTGGGGGGAGTGGGAGCGGCAGGGGGGAAGCGGGAAGTGGGGGGGGGAGCACGGGAGGTGGGAGCACGGGGGGTGGGAGCGGGGGGGAGGAGGGGGGAGCGGGGCAGGAGGAGTGGGGGGAGCACCAGGGGGTGGAGTGCGGGAGGAGGAGGGGGGAAAGGGGCGGGAGCAGGGGGGAGCGGGGCGTGAGTGGGGGAGGGGGGAACGGGGCGGCGGGGGGGGGAGTGCAATGGGAGTGGGGGGAGCGGGGCGAGAACAGGGGGCGGAGCGGGACGGGAGTCGGGTAGTGGGGCGGGAGCGAGCCGGGAAAGGGGAGAAGGGGAGAGCAGGGGGGAGGGGGGGGTGGGAGTGGGGGGAGTGGTGCGGGAGCGGGGAGGAGCGTTGCGGGAGTGTTGCAGGAGTGGGGGGGTGGTCATGTATGTAACCTTCATGTAATTGTAACCTTCATAACAACACTGCATACTGTATACACCTAAGCAATGCACACCTTGACCACAGGGGGTGAACTTGTGGGAGACACTCCTCACCTGGTCATCCAGGTATATAAAGGGAGGTCCCACACAGGGTCATCAATTCTTGGTCCTGTGAATAAAGGTTCAGGTCACAGAGTGACCTTGTCTGCAGAATGTGCCTCGTGTGAATTTATATTAGTGTGCAAGGACATTACATTTGGCGACGAGAAACGGGAATCAACGACTCACGAGAATGGCCACCGGTAGCACAGAGGAATGGCACTGTGTTGGTGAGGACTGGGACGATTTCGTTGAGAGGCTCCAGCAGAGCTTTGTCACGAAGGACTGGCTGGGAGATGCAGCAGCTGACAAGCGAAGGGCGCATCTACTGACCAGCTGTGGACCTAAGACATACGCGCTGATGAAAGACTTGCTCGCTCCCGAGAAGCCGGCGGACAAAACCTTTGAAGAACTCAGCAAACTGATCGGTGAGCACCTCAAACTGGCGAGCAGTATACACATGGCCTGACACCGATTCTATACACACCGACGTCGGGAAGGACAGAGCATACCAGACTTCGTTGCGGACCTTCGGCGCTTGGCCAGCCTCTATAAGTTCACAGACGCCTGCAGGGGGGAGATATTAAGGGATTTCTTTATTGAGGGCATTGGTCATGCCGGGATTTTCAGAAAGCTAATTGAAACCAAGGACTTGACCTTGGAAGCAGTGGCGTTGATGGCTCAGATCTTCACGGCAGGGGAGGAGGAAACCAAGATAATATATGCGCGCAACTCTGCTTCCAATGTGCCGATGAATCAGGGAGTTAACATTGTAAACGTGACTCAGAACCCCGCAGGCAGGCAAGGGCAATTCGACACCACCCAGGCAGCAACAGACTCTAGAGTGGGTCCTCAACAGAGACAATGGCAGGTTGAACGGACATTTATGCCATCACGGTGGACAATGTGTCCCGGGATGGAGCCATTAACACCCATTAACAGAGTGCTCAAGAGTAATCAAAGAGACAATCAGAGAGGAATGCCTGGTAACGGCCCTTTTGTTCACAACGATTTCAGCACATGCTGGAGGTGCAGGGGCAGACATGCTCTAAAAACCTGTAGGTTTTAACAATTTATCTGTAGAAATTGTAACTTCAGTGGACATTTAGCCAGAATGTGCAGGAAGCCCGCAGTGAGGCTAATTTACGAGGCAGATGAAGCGGAAGAGGGGTCTGCAAGGCAGGTTGATGCTTGGGGCCAAGCAATGGACACCGAAGTTCAGCGGGTTCAGGTGGCAAACATCCACAGCTCATATACCAAAACACCACCTATGATGCTGAAAGTCCTATTAAACAGCATCCCGGTACACATGGAGCTGGACACAGGTGCCAGCCAGTCATTTATGAGTGTCCAACAATTCAAGAAACTATGGACACTCAGAGCTAGCAGACCCAAATTAGAACGCATTGATACGCAACGACAGATGTACACCAAAGAGATCATCCCAGTGCTCGGCAGTGCAATGTTGGTGATCAGAGAACCGGCTGCCACTCTGGATTGTCCCGGGAAATGGTCCCGCGCTTTTGGGGAGGAGCTGGCTAGCCGAGATGAACTGGAAATGGGGGGATGTGCACGCCATTTCACCTGTGGAGCGAAGTTCATGCTCACAGGTCCTACAGAAATTTGAGTGACAATTTCAACCTGGTGTCGGGACTTTCAAAGGTACCAAAGTAGTGATATGCACTACCCTGGACGCCAGACCAGTGCACCCCAAAGCCAGAGCTGTGCCATATGTGATGCGGGAGAAAATTGAGAGTGAGTTGGACAGGTTGCTAAGAGAGGGCATAATTTCGTCCGTTGAATTCAGCGACTGGGCAAGCCCCATCGTCCCTGTCCTAAAAATGGATGGTTCAGTCAGGATCTGTGGCAACTACAAGGCCACTATCAACCGAGTGTCACTGCAAGACCAATACCCGCTTCCGAGAGCAGAGGATCTCTTTGCCACGCTGGCAGGCAGCAAGCTGTTCACTTCAGCCTACATGACCCCGGAACTGGCCGAAGAATCCAAGCTACTGACCACCATCACCACGCACAAGGGGCTGTTTGTCTACCAGAGGTGTCCGTTTGGCATTCAATCAGCGGCCGCTATCTTTCAAAGGAACATGGAAAGCCCTGCTCAAATCTATCCCTGGAACAATTGTATTTCAGGATGACATCCTTATCATGGGTCGAGACACTGAGGAACACCTCCACAACCTGGAGGAGGTGCTACGCCGACTGGACCGGGTAGGCCTGCGACTAAAGAAGTCCAAGTGTGTGTTTTTGGCCCCGGAGGTCGAGTTTTTGGGCAGGAGGGTTGCCACAGACGGGATCCGGCCTACCGAATCCAAAACGGAGGCGATTCTTTGCGCGCCCAGGCCCGGCAACACATTGGAGTTGCGTTCATTTATGGGACTCTTGAACTATTTCGGGAACTTTCTGCCGAACTTAAGCACATTGTTGGAGCCGCTACACATTATCCTGCATAAGGGTTGCGATTGGTTTTGGGGGGATTGTCAGGAATGGGCTTTCAATCGGGCACGAACCTGCTTTGTTCTAATAAGCTGTTGACTCTGTACAACCCCTGTAAGAAATTGGTTTTGACATGTGATGCATCATCCTATGGGGTTGGGTGCGTGTTGCAGCAGAGTAATGATGAGGGCCAACTCCAACCTGTGGCTTATGCCTCCAGGTCGCTCTCCCAAGCAGAACGGGGATATGGGATGGTTGAAAAGGAAGCACTCGCATGTGTCTACGGGGTGAAAAAGATGCACCAGTACCTTTTTGGCAGAAGGTTCGAGTTAGAAACGGACCACAAGCCGTTAACATCCCTGTTGTCAGACAGCAAAGCTGTCAATGCCAATGCATCAGCTCGCATACAGCGATGGGCTCTCACGCTGGCTGTGTATGACTACACCATATGGCACCGGTCAGGCACCGAAAATTGCGTTGACGCGCTCAGCAGGCTTCCACTGGCCACCACTGAGGGGGCAGCGGAACAAAGCGCTGAGATGGTCATGGCCGTTGAAGCCTTTGACAGCGCAGGTTCCCCCATCACAGCCCGCCAGATCAAAATCTGGACCAACAGAGATCCCCTCCTATGCTTGATTAAGAAATGTGTCCTGACTGGGGATTGGGCGCCCGCACACGGAGCATGCCCCGAGGAGGTCAGACTGTTTCACAAACGGATGGATGAGCTCTCCATCCAAGCCAACTGCCTACTATGGGGCAGCCGGATCGTCATGCCCCAGAAGGGAAGGGAAGCATTCATCAGGGAACTCCACAGCGAGCACCCAGGCATCGTGCTAATGAAGGCCATTGCCCGGTCACATGTATGGTTGCCGGGAATTGACTCAGACCTGGAACACTGTGTTCGCAGATGCACGACGTGTGCCCAGCTGGGCAATGCCCCCAGGGAGGCCCCACTCAGCCCGTGGCCCTGGCCCACCAGGCTATGGTCACGTATTCACATAGACTACGCGGGCCCGTTCATGGGAAAAATGTTCCTCATTGTTGTTGATGCGTATTTGAAATGGATCGAGTGCATCACTTTGAATTTGTGCATGACATCCACCACTGTGGAGAGTCTGCATGCGGTCTTTGCGACCCACGGCTTGCCGGACATGCTGGTTAGCGACAACAGCCTGTGTTTCACTAGCTATGAATTCCGGGAGTTATTGTTGGGTAATGGCATCAAACATGTCAGGATAGCACCGTTCAAGCCGGCTTCCAATGGCCAGGCTGAACGTGCGGTCCAAATCATAAAACAGGGCATGCTCCGGATTCAAGGACCCTCCCTTCAATGCCGCCTATCGCGCCTCCTGCTGGCCAATAGGTCGCGACCGCATTCGCTCACGGGAGTCCCGCCCGCGGAACTACTCATGAAACGTACACTTAAAACTCGGCTGTCCCTCATTCATTCTGTCCTGTTAGACATTGTTGAGGGCAAGCGCCAGTCCCAAAATGAGTGCCATGACCGTAACTCAAAGGGGAGATGTATAGAAATCGATGACCCTGTATTTGTTCTTAATCACGCTTTGGGACCCAAGTGGCTTGAGGGTACTGTAATTGGCAAAGAGGGGAATAGGGTCATAGTGGTCAGACTTAACAATGGGCAGATCTGCCGCAAGCATCTGGACCAAATAAAAAAAATGGTTCAGCATGGACACTGAGGAACCTGAGGAAGATCATGAGATGTTGCCCACACCACCGCCATTGAACAAGCAACAAGAACATTCAGCAGCATGCACAGACCCTGCGGCCAGCCTGGACAAGCCGGAATCACCATAGGTGACAGAGATGCATGCCAAGGCTCAACAACCAGAGCCGAGCGTCGACCGCCTGAAAGACTTAATCTTTGACCCCCATAAGACGTTGGGGGGGGGAGATGATGTCATGTATGCAACCTTCATGTAACTGGAACCTTCATAACAACACAGCATACTGTATACACCTAAGAAATGCACACCTTGACCACAGGGGGTGAACTTGTGGGAGACACTCCTCACCTGGTCATCCAGGTATATAAAGGAAGGTTCCACGCAGGGTCATCACTTCTTGGTCCTGTGAATAAGGTTTCAGTTCACAGAGTGACCTTGTCTGCAGAATGTGCCTCGTGTGAATTTATGGCAGTGTGTAAGGACATTACAGGGGGAGCGGGGGAGGAGCGGTGCGGGACTGGGGGGAGTGGGGGGAGCAGTGCGGGAGCGGGGGGACCAGGTCGGGAGCGGGCCAGGAGCAGCAGGAATGAGGGGAGCGGGGCTGGAGCGGTGGGGGGGAGCGGGAGTGGGGGGAGCGGGGTGGGGGGGGAATGGGGGGAGTTGGGGGGGATTGGGCCGGGAGTAGGGCAGGGGTGAGTGGGGCAGGGGTGGGGGGAGTTGGGGGGGAGCGGGAGCGGGACAGGGACAGGAGCGGCGAGAGTGGGGGGAGTGGGACAGGAGCGGCGAGAGTGGGGGGAGCGGTGCGGGAGTGGGGGGAGCACAGGGAGAGTGGGGGGAGCGGGGGGGAGTGGGAGAAGCGGGGATGGAGTGGGGGGAACGGGGGAACGGGGGGGGAGTGGGTAAACGGGGGGAACGGGGTGGTAATGGGGGGAGCGGGGGGGAGTGGAGGGAGCGGGGATGGAAGTGGGGGGAGCGGGGGAGGGGAGTGGGGGGAGCGGGAGAGGGGAGAGGGAAGTGGGGGGAGCGGGGGGGAGCGCAGGGAACGGAGAGGGGAGTGGGGGGAGGGGTGTGGGAGGAGCGGGCCGGGAGCAGGGGGCGGGAACGGGGCGGAAGCGAGCGCCGTTGCAAAAACCCCCGGGGACAATTCGCTGGCAGCGGCCAATAGACCGGTAGTCGGCGGCCACTCGACTCCACCGCTTGGCCGCCACTTTCCAGCGGTAACAGACCTTTTCAAAAGGCTGAATTTTGGCCCCTCTATCTCTTTTATCATCCAGGGGCTCTGACTTTCGTTGCCCTCTACCTTTTCCCCTAGTGGGAATGCACCTCAACTGTATCCGAACTATTTCTTCTTTAAATACAGCCCATTGTTGCACTGCAGTTTTGTCTGCCAATCTTTGATTACAATTTACCCGGGTCAGATCCGTTCTAGTTGGCCGAATGCTCTGTTTCTGTGTTTCTGTGAATTCTACGCAATTCTCTGGCTCTCATATTTCTCTATTTTCACTCATGCTGACTACTTTAGTCTTGCACTATTATCACTTCTGTTATTTAACCATCTCCTCTGCTACTCACTTTACAAGTTATTCTTTTTCTTTTCTTGTGTAGGTGGTTCCCTCCCTCCCTTCCTTCTTTTAAATTGTTCATCTGTAATATCTTCCAGTTTTGACAAAGGGCTATACCTGAAACGTATCTGTTTTTCAGATGCTACCTGACCTGCTGAGTGTTTACTGTGTTGGTTTCAGATTGCCAGCATCAGCAGTATTTAATGTTTTGCTCCACTTGCGTCCCGTTTAACTGTACAGCTGACCCCGAAGAATCAAACACATTCCCTTCTTGCTTCATGTTTCTCAAGGTCTGTTTATCCTAAGGAGATATTTTATCCACAATGATTTTATCTCATTAATAATATTGGAATCCGACTTCTTAACTGTTAGGCCTACAGCAGAGATTTGTATTTTAACCACAAAAGCATGTGGTAGGCTGGGACTGCTTTGCTGTGACCGTTAATTTTCACTATGATAAGTTGTTTGTCAGGTATGTGGAATGCAGTGTTAACAACCTTGGGCGAGGAAGATTCTTCAATCATTAGTACACCAAAGCCCACTTAAAAGCAATTTAGATCAGATAAGAAACTATTATCTTCTTATAAAATGGACTGTCTGTTATGCCATTTAAATTCACTCCAGTTTAAATTGTCACATATAGGATCAATTCTAGAAGATCAATTTATAATCCCAATAGTTAGCCTATGTCGGAGGTGCCATCTTTCGGATGAGACTTTAAACCGAGGCCCCGTCTGCTCTCTCAGGTGGACATAAAAGATCCCATGACACTATTTTGAAGAAGAGCAGGGGAGTTATCCCTGGTGGCCTGGCCAATATTTATCCCTCAATCAACATAACAAAAAAACAGATCATCTGGTCGTTATCACATTGCTGTTTGTGGGAGCTTGCTGTGCACAAATTGGCTGCCGCATTTCCCACATTACAACAGTGACTACACTCCAAAAGTACTTCATTGGCTGTAAAGTGCTTTGGGATGTCTGATGTCATGAAAATCTTTCTTTTTTTTAAATGATTATTTAATCGCAGTGACTCCTGTCAAACAACCGGAAGCTGAGCGGAAGCATTCTGAGCATAATTGTCAGGTCCCAAATTTAAAAATAACATTCACCAGAACAGACGGGGGATCGGAGAAGTGCTGAAGCACATCACTAATAAAGTTTCATTAATGCTACTAGGTTGGGTTAATGTTACTGGTGAGTTTTCCAGTTATTCCCTTCCCTCTATCTCACACTGCAGCAAGTCATTAATTAAATCATTGTGTGACATCTTTTGATGTGAAATTAGATTGTCGTTGGGTAAACAAAAACCGTATCTGTTGTTTTGGAAATAAAAATCACTCCGTCTGCAAGAATTTAAAAAATCTACATGGATCCACAATCTCACATGAAATCATGCCATCCACATAAATGCGAAGTCACGCCATCTTCCAGATTCTGCCATCTCACGTTCCTTATAAATCCTGGCGACAACTCTCCAAAATCAAACAGCAATTGTCTAATACGACTATAGTATAACTGCGGGTCTGTGATTGTGGAGCAGACCTGTACATGGTGCGTACCGTGTACAGCACAAATAATTCATAACACATCCCTTGGGGTACTCTGCATAGTAAGAGGAGGGCAAAATATGCATTTGGCCTGGAAGCTGGTTAGTTAGAAGCATAGAAAATCTCAAGGTCGCAAAAGGCCACTGGTTCACGTAGTCTTGTTTTCCTCACAGCTGTAACCGATGATGTGTTTCTCTTCAACTTCCTCAACTAAAACAATTTGCTTTTATCCCAACTTCTCAAAGTCCTTCTACATTATTGGTGCCAGTTCTTTTTTGAGTAGTGGGCAGTTTTGCTGTGGTTGGATAGCAATCAATTATGGGAAACCCTGATTTTCTTCTCGCTGGCCTAGAGGCACCGAGGCTAACTGGTCCACCGCTACGCGTGCGGCCTTCCGCGAGAGGTGGGTGTCGGAGGGACTGGAGTGCATCATCACCACCGGCAACCAAGTTTTAATTTGATTTAAGTTTACTGCCCAAAGTTTAATTTGTTTAATTGTGTTGGTTTTAGTGCTCCCCCCCCCCTTAATCAGGGGGCACTTGTATTAATGTTTTCAACAAAAATAGTTGAGGCTAACTGGCGCGTCCCTTTCTCTGGTAGTAGGCCCTGCAAACCAGGAAGGTCATTGGTTCAATCCATGGTTTGTGATAACTGATTTCAGAAAGTGGAGCAGAACAATTGGCCACAAATGGGAAGTATAAGCTAAGGTTTCCCACTCCTAATCAATACCCAGTGACTTCTACTGAAAAGTGTATGTGTTGTGGATGTTGAGTGGGAATAGCGACCCCTTTATGGCTGATTAGTCTGCTGACATTCAGTGTCTGAAAGACAGGCAGATTTGCATTTATATAGCACCTTTCACAACCTCAGGCTGTCCCAAAGCACTTTGCAGCCAATGACGTACTTTTTGGAGTGTAGCCACTGTTGTAATGTAGGAACTGCGGCAGCCAATTTGCACACAGCAAGCTCCCACAAACAGCAATGTGATAATGGCCAGATAATCTGTTTTAGTGTTGTTGGTTGAAGGATAAATATTGGCCAGGACACCGGGTAGAACTCCCCTGCTCTTCTTCGAATAGCACTGTGGGATCTTTTACGTCTACCTGAGATGGCAGACGGGGCCTCAGTTTAACGCCTCATCTGAAAGACGGCACCTCTGACAGTGCAGCGCTCCCTCAGCACTGCACTGGAATGTCGGCCTGGATTTTGTGCTGAAGTGTCTGAAATGGGACTTGAACCCTCTGACTCACACATCCAGGCTCACACGTGAACAAGGGGCACTAAATTGGGGCACTAGAGTGGTGCTTGTGATAGCATGCCCAGCTTGATTGTATACCTTCACGAGCAGAAAGAGGAAAAATCATATTTAAAAAGACAGAGAGCAGAGGTTTGGAGCTTGTGGTGTCCCTTTAATGCCAGACAAACTGAATCAGGCTGCAGGTGAATGTAATTCAAAATGATTGTGGTTTTGTAATGGAAATAACGCTTTAGACTCCTGAGCCTGAGAACTGAGTAGAAACGGCTACAAACTGCGTCCTTGTGCTGCCAAATCCAGTACGCAATCATCTGGAGCTTTATTTATTGCCACAACAAATAACGACTTTAAAAGGAAAAGAAGAGGAAAAAAAGCAAGACAGGAACATAAGTGAGAACATGGAGGTCAACCCCTGACCTGACCCTTCCTCCAACTTATCCAAACAGAGAGTCGGGACCATTCAGGGAGCAACATGTGTAGCAATCTGATCCCCTCCACTGCTGGCCTGTGCACTGTAATTACACAACAGTCACGTTTAAGCATCTGATTCTTCAAAGCGGACCAAAAAAAATGTAAAGTAAACCTTCAGAACAATCGCACCCTTCAGCTGTTGAACAGTTGTTGATCTAAGTGTAGGTTTGTGTTGCAGACGTTACAGTATACACTGTGAAAAGGCTAATACTGCCATGTGTGTAACATAAGACATTTACATCAATGTTACACAAGACAAAGGGGGTAACTTGAGCTTTTGGCAAAAGTGTAAACTGGCCGATATCAGATCAACCTCTCAACTTCATGACTTCGATGGAAACAAAGATCGGGAAAGGTGTATAGTGGGCGGCCAATTCGACATCACCCGTATTACACTAGTGGCA
Organism: Pristiophorus japonicus; assembly: GCF_044704955.1. Taxonomy (NCBI): domain Eukaryota; kingdom Metazoa; phylum Chordata; class Chondrichthyes; family Pristiophoridae; genus Pristiophorus; species Pristiophorus japonicus. The sequence goes on from NC_091990.1 coordinate 39,572,697, forward strand.
AAAGGCAGAATGACCACCCATAGATTGTCATGTGCCTGTTGTACCAACTTGAGATGCAAAAAAATGAATAAGGGCTCCATCTACAGTACAGACTTTTATTTATCAACCTCTATGCTGCTCGGGGTATTTGATTTAACCAGACACACTCCATTCACACAAATCTTCCTTCATTTGTTGAGGAGTTACGTGTATTTCCTGTGACGATATTCCCTTTTAAAGTGTTGCAATGATATGTTTTGATATGATTGATGCTCATTCCATCACATCTTCGTAAGCAGACTAGAAAAACCATTTGCCAAACATAAAGATGCTGTGCTTTTAAACATTTTAATTTATTTGATATCAGTTATTTTATCCAGTAAAGTAATTGTGATAAATTATAGTGTCAAGACTACGCAAGTGCTGAATAGCAGGCTCTTCAACTTCTCCTGACAAGGCTCCAAATACAGTTATGTACATAAAGCAGGGTGTATTTCGCAATGACCATCAACTACAACTGCACTTTGCCTTCCAAATCTTTCTTTCTCTGCCTTTGCAGACTCATCAGGATTTTTACTGTATACACCCAAGTTTCCCGACCTTTCCCCCTGAGGTGGAAGAGGCATGGCTCCATCTTTCCACAACCCAGTTCCACAGGATGGTTACAAATTCTCCCAAAGTAACCTACAGGGGCAATTTTAACCCCCAGGAGTGGGCAGGTTGGGAGTGGGTGGGAGATGTAAAATATTTTGATTTTTAGAGTGGGAGTGCAACCTGGCCATTCAGCCCCTCGAGCCTGTTCCCCCATTCATCATCATCATAGGCGGTCCCTCGTATCAAGGATGACTTGTTCCACGCCAAAAAGGGATGAGTTCTGTCATGTATATACTTTTGGGATCACTAGCCACGAGATGGAATCACTGTTGGAGGCCATTGGGCTGCATGCACATGTGTGCAGCCCAAGTATAAAAGGCCAGCCATTTTGTATATTAGTCACTTTGGGCCTTAATAAAGCAGAACTAAGGTCATACATCCTGGAGTTAATCAGTACTCAGTCTAACAGTTATTGCAAACACAACAAGTTCACAGGTATTTCAATGAGGGACCTAATATTCCACGTCCCGAACTACATGTTGAAGGGTGGAAGATGCCTGTGTGTGGATTTTTTTAACGTGTGGTAGCCATTGCACACCAGCCACCACATGGGCTTGACAGAGCTAGGTCTTGGTCCAGTGGCAAGGATTAACCAAGACGACTGGAGACCAGCTCTGCTGCACGGACCTAGTGCGCACACATATTGCAGTGTGGGCTGGCCCGTGCTGCCCCTGGGCCCTCGCCTTTTCTGGGCCCCGAACACACGCCGCTCCTGGGCCCTGATCACGTCGCTCCACGATCACTCGCCACTCTTGCGCTCCAACTTCGCTGCTTCTGCTGTACCTGCCCACACTCCAATCAGCGACCTGGATTTTGGTGACTTCCAATCAAGTTGCCCTCTTCACAGCTCTCGCTCTCCAGCACGCGCTGTACCTTGAAGTGGTATGTTCCTTTGAAGGCCCCGCTCTGTTGATGGTCCTTGCAGGTCGGGGCCTTCTAGCATGTGGCTGGCTACTTTTATTCACCATTCAATGAGATCATGGCTGATCTGTGACCTAACTCCATATACCTGCCATTGTTCCATATCCCTTAAAATCTATCAATCTCAGATTTAAAATTAACAATTGATCCAGCATCAGTTGGCATTTGCAGAAGAGAGTTCCAAACTTTCTACCACCCTTTGCGTGTAAAAGTGTTTCCTAACTTCACTCCTGAAAAGCTTGGCTCTACTTTTTAGACTATGGCCCCTAGCCCTAGACTTCCCAACCAGTAAAAATGGTTGCTCTGTATCTACTCTTTTGGTTTCTCTTAATATCTTGAAAACTTCGATCAAATCACCTCTTAACCTTCTAAATTCCAGGAAATACAACCCTAGTTTGCGCAATCTCTCCTTGTAATTTAAATCTTGGAGTCCAGGTATAATTCTGGTGCATTTATGCTGTTTTCCCTTCAAGGTCAATATATCCTTCCTAAGGTGTGGAGCCGAGAACTGCTCTCAGTACTCCAGGTGTGGTCTAACCAGAGCTTTGAATAACTGTAGCAATAACTTCTACCCCTTGGTATTCTAGTCCTCTAGATATAAAAGCCAAATTCCATTGGCCTTTTTGATTATTTTCTGTACATAATTTTATGTTTCTACACTTGTCATGTATGTACATTCTGTTTGTAGCCACCAGATGGCATCACTGTTGGAGGCCATTGGGCAGCACGCACATGGTCCTGCTCAGGTATAAAAGGCCAGCCATTTTGAGAGTCAGCCACTTTTGGCCTAAATAAAGCAGAGCTAAGGTTGTACCTTGCTTAGTTAAACAGTACTCAGTTTGTACCTTTATTGCATACATAACATTTGGCGATGAGAATACAAGAACCTTTGTTTGCAAATTGAACACGATTGGATTTTTAGAGCGATTCATGGAGGGAGACGATTGGGCAGACTTTGTGAGCCGTTTGAACTAACAAAATGAAGGGGGTCGACGATGCAGATCGGCGCTGGGCCATGTTCCTTACTTTGTACGGTTCAAAGATCTACGGTCTGATAAAGAATCTACTCATGCCTAATGATCCAACAGAGAAAACGTTCGAGGAGTTGTTTACATTGGTACGGGAGCACCTCAAGCCAGACAACGGCATCATCATTTCGAGATACAGGTTTATATACACGTTCGATCAGAGGGCCAGAGCGCGGCAGAATTCGTTGCCGACCTGAGACGTCTAGCGGGACTGTGCAAGTTCGGAACGGTGTTGTCGGTATCAACCACGAGGTGATCCTGCGCAAACTTCTAACGATGGAGGAGTTGGATTTAAAAAGGGTCATCCAGATCGCTCAATCATGTAGGACGACGGACAGGAGTCTAAAGCAAATATCGGTGAAGAACTGAACCTCGGCAGGTACTGTAAATGCGATTGATTCGGCATTTGCAGAGCGGCACATGGCAGGGCCTATCCGGCTGCGTTCGTGAAACCCATGGCTGCCCAAAGTCCGCCAGCGGGAATGTATCTGACTTCTCCGTGTTGGCATTATTGGGGAAATCATCAGCACCAGCAGTGCCGATTTAAGCAATATAGTTGCAAAGGCTGTCTGAGAGTGGGCCATCTCCAGCGCAAGTATCCGCAGATGAGCAAGCGTGCTGTGACACACCACGTGGAGGATGAGAATCAGACTAGCGCGGATCCGGATACGCAATCCAAGATACCAGAGGAGGAAATGTATGGACTGTACTCCTTCATAACCAAGAGTAAACCAATTTTGATTAATGTGAAGTTTAACGGGATACCGGTATCGATGGAACCGGACACGGGGGCGAGTCAATCGATCATGAACGAAAGGGCATTTAATAAGCTGTGGGATACTGAGACTGTGAGGCCCAGGCTGAGCACTGTTTACGCCAAGCTGCGCACATACACCAAAGAACTGATAAAGGTGATTGGCAGTGCACAAATTAATGTGTCATATAACGATGCGGTTCATGAGTTACCGCTGTGGATTGTTCCAGGCAATAGCCCAACGCTGCTCAGCAGGAGCTGGTTGGAGAAAATCAGATGTGATTGGAACGACATAAAGGTGTCATTGGAGGAAGATACATGTGCCCAAGTATTGAACAAGTTCCCCTCGCTGTTCGAACTGGGTATTGGCAACTTCACGGGAGCCAAGCTGCAGATCAACGTGGACTCAGATGCAAGACCCGTCCATCATAAAGCTCGGGCAGTGCCGTATATGATGAGGGAGAAGGTCGAAATTGAACTGGACAGACTCCAGCGTGAAGAGATCATATCACTGGTCGAATTTAATGAATGGGCCAGCCCCATTGTTCCTGTGCTGAAAAGTGATGGCACAGTCAGAATCTGTGGAGACTACAAGACTACGATCAACAGGGTTTCGAAACAAGATCAGTACCTATTACCGAAGGCTGATGACTTGTTTGCGACGCTAGCCGGAGGGAAGACGTTCACAAAACTGGACTTGACGTCGGCCTATATGACGGAGGAGTTGGTCGATTCATAGAAACATAGAAACATAGAAAATAGGTGCAGGAGTAGGCCATTCGGCCCTTCTAGCCTGCACCGCCATTCAATGAGTTCATGGCTGAACATTCAACTTCAGTACCCCATTCCTGCTTTCTCGCCATACCCCTTGATCCCCCTAGTAGTAAGGACCTCATCTAACTCCTTTTTGAATATATTTAGTGAATTGGCCTCAACAACTTTCTGTGGTAGAGAATTCCACAGGTTCACCACTCTCTGGGTGAAGAAGTTCCTCCGCATCTCGGTCCTAAATGGCTTACCCCTTATCCTTAGACTGTGACCTCTGGTTCTGGACTTCCCCAACATTGGGAACATTCTTCCTGCATCTAACCTGTCTAACCCCGTCAGAATTTTAAATGTTTCTATGAGGTCCCCTCTCATTCTTCTGAACTCCAGTGAATACAAGCCCAGTTGATCCAGTCTTTCTTGATAGGTCAGTCCCGCCATTCCGGGAATCAGTCTGGTGAACCTTCGCTGCACTCCCTCAATAGCAAGAATGTCCTTCCTCAAGTTAGGAGACCAAAACTGTACACAATACTCCAGGTGTGGCCTCACCAATGCCCTGTACAACTGTAGCAACACCTCCCTGCCCCTGTACTCAAATCCCCTTGCTATGAAGAGACTTACGTGCATTAACACACACAAAGGACTGTTTATTTACCACAGCTGCCCTTTCGGAATTTGCTCGGCTGCAGCAATATTCCAGAGGAATATGGAAAGTCAACTGAAGTCCGTTCCCAAAACCGTCGTATTCCAAGATGACATCCTGATCACCGGTCGTGACTCCAAGGAACAACTGAACAACCTGGAAGAGGTTCTACTGTGTTTGGATAGAATGGGACTCAGACTGAAATGTTCGGAGTGCGCCTTCATGGCACCGGAGGTTGAATTCCTCGGGAGGAAACTTGCCGCTGGTGGCACCAGACCTACTGACGTGAAAACCAAGGCCATCAAGAATGCACCCAAGCCGCAGAATGTGACGGAGCTGCGTTCGTTCCTGGGTCTACTCAACTACTTTGGTAACTTCCTACCTAAATTGAGCACCTTACTAGAATCACTGCACATGCTATTGAGAAAAGGCAACAACTGGGTGTGGGGCGCATTGCAAGATAGAGCTTTCGAGAAAGCCACCAATCTGCTTTGCTCGAACAAGCTGCTGGTACATTATGACCCATGTAAATGTTTAGTTTTGGTCTGTGATGCATCGTCATGTGGAATTGGTTGCGTGCTCCAACAAGCCAATGAGTCGGGGAACTTCAACCTGTTGCATATGCATCCAAAAGTTTGCCTAAAGCGGAAAGAGCCTACAACATGGTAGAAAAAGAAGCTTTAGCATATGTGTATGGTGTCAAAAAGATGCATCAATACCTGTTTGGTCTGAGGTTCGAATTATCGACTGATCACAAGCCGCTCATTTCATTGTTTTCTGAGACAAAGGTATCAATACCAACGCTTCATCCCGCATCCAAAGGTGGGCGCTGACATTATCCGCCTATGATTATGTCATTCACCACAGATCTGGCACAGATGCTTTGAGCCAGTTGCCGTTGCCCATGCCGGAGGTGGAAATGCCATAATCGGCGGATCTAATGTTAATCATGGATGCTTTTGAGAGTGAAGGAACCCCTGTCACGGCTCAACAAGTTAGACCTGGACCAGCCTTGACCCGATTTTATCGGTTGTAAAGGGTTGCATCCTCAAAGGGGATTGGTCTGCCATACCTAAGCAAATGTGCGAGAAGACCAAACCATACATAAGTCGCAAGGACGAACTGTCTATTCAAGCAGATTGCATATTGTGGGGCAATCACGTTGTAATGCCCAAGAAAGGGAGAGAGAAGTTCATGCGTGAGTTACACAGCACACATCCGGGTATAATGGTGATGAAGGCCATCACCAGGTCCCATGTATTGTGGCCAGGAATTGATTCTGAGCTGGAAGCATGCGTGCATCAGTGCAACACTTGCATGCAGCTCAGCAAAGCGCCAGCGGAATCGCTGCTGAGTCTGTGGTCATGGCCATCCAAACCTTGGTCCAGGATCCATGTGGATTTTGCAGGTCCCTTCGTGGGCAAGATGTTTTTCGTGGTGGTGGACACTTACTCGAAGTGGATAGAATGCATAATCATGTCATCCAGAACATCCACGGCAACCATAAAGAATCTCAATGTCATGTTTGCAACACATGGTCTGCCTGACATAGTGGTGAGCGATAATGGGTCGTGCTTCACCAGTCAGGAGTTTCAGGAGTTTGTGAAACTTAATGGCATAAAACATGTAAGGTCAGCACCGTTCAAGCCTGCGTCCAATGGACAAGCTGAACTGCAGTACAAATTATCAATCAAAGCATGATGAGAGTAACCCAAGGGTCACTGCAGACCCGCTTGTCTTGCATACTGCTGAGTTAGAGGACAAGACCCCACACTCTCAGAGGGGTCTCGCCTGCTGAACACATGATGAAAAGAGGTCTTAAGACCAAGTTATCTCTGGTACACATGGATTTAAATAATGTTGAATACAGAAGACAAAGTCAACAAGGGTACCACGATCGCACAACTGTGTCACGCGAGATTTCTGTTAATGATCCTGTATATGTGTTGAACTATGGTCAGGGTCCCAAATGGATCGCTGATACGGTCATGGCCAAGGAGGACAACAGAATATTCGTTATTAAGCTCAAGAATGGGCAAACTTGCAGGAAACACATGGATCAGACAAAGCTGAGGCACAAAGACGAGACAGAACAGTCGGATGAAGAAACTATCGACGACCAACCAACCTACCAGCAGTCTTCAGTGGACTCAAGGGTCATCAGTGAACCCGGAATTTCCATCACAGACCTGTTTAATAAAAATGGACTTGCAATTCCTGACATGACCACTTCCACCCCCAACAGTCATCCAGCCATCAGCCACAACAGACCCCGCACACTCACCCAAGGCCGGAGTTGAACTGAGCGCAAAGCACCTGACCATCTCAACCTGTGAAAGACTATGATAAGATCTCAGAGGGGGGTATTGTCATGTATGTACATTCTGTTTGTAGCCACCAGATGCGTCATTGTTGGAGGCCACAGAGCAGCAAGCACATGGTGCTGCTCAGGTATAAAAGGCAGCCATTTTGAGAGTCAGGTACTTTTGGCCTAAATAAAGCATAGCCAAGGTTGTACCTTGTTCAGTTAAACAGTACTCAGTTTGAACCTTTATTGCATACATAACAACACTGCTTACAATGCCGCCTATCTTTGTGTTATCAGCAAACTTCGATATATGACTTTCTATGCCATCACCTAAGTCGTTAATAAATGCAGTGAATATTTGAGGCCCCAACACAACCCTGCGGAGCACCACTAATCACATCTTGCCGATTAGAGTACCTGCTCATTATCCCCACTCTCTGTCTCCTGCCGTTCAGCCAATTTCCTAACCAGCTCAATAATTTGCCTTCAATTCCATGGGCTTTAACCTTAGTTAACAGTCTCTTATGAGGGACTTTATCAAATGCCTTCTGGAAGTATATTTCCCTGTCCACTACTTTAGTAACCTCTTCAAAAAATGCAATCAATTTCGTTGGGCATGACGTACCCTTTACAAATCCATGCTGGAACTCTCTAACTAGCTTAAAATTTTCAAGATATTCAGTCACTCCACCCTTAATTATAGACTCTAGTAATATCATGACAACAGATGTTGTTTAATGGAGTTTAACAAAGGTGTTTTTGGATGCCAGCGAGAAACCTACTTCTCAAAGTCGGTATTCCCTAATTGGATGTGGGCAAGTACTTAATGGTGCAATTAATGTCGTAAGGAGACATTAATGAGGTATTTTTAAATTGTTTTTAACTTGGCTCCAAATATTTACTTGAGCAGCTCAGGTTCCCGGGGCCTGGGGAACAGACCAGGAAAACGGAGACGGGTTTCAACAGCTCAGGCTCTCGGGGCAGGAAAGTGACCAGGGAAATGGAGGCGGGATTGAGCAACAGTTCAAGTGGGAATTTAAACTTGTCATTGTCCCATCTGAATAAAACCGCACTTATTGTCTCAGTTCCCTCTGACAAATGTTAGGCAGAGAGTGCTTGTGTGCATACAACTTTTTTCAACCTGTAAGGATTTTAAATTGGCAAGGTGAGGATGGGAAGCACCCTGGACGTGTTTGACAGCACGTCGGAAGGGGAAGACCATCACCATCAATGGCGGTGACGGTGGAGGGAGGTTTGCAGGTAGAGGAGGACAGACAGAGGGGCTCATCGTTCATCTTTGGATGAGGTGAAGATAGAGGACCAGGAGGAGGAGCAGGTATCAGATGGGGCACCCATCGCCAAAGCAGCCGCTTGTACTCTTACCTTGGGATGTTCTCATATCGCAATGGTTCACCTGGTGTGAAACATAACCAATTAAATCCCGTGGTCTGCGCCCGCCACCAGCGCCAACACCCCCTCCAGCCCCTTTGCATCGAACAGTCCTACAACCACTCGTACACCAATTAAACATCCTCCCAATGGGCCCTGTCACGTATTGATAGTCATTATGAAACAAGTGAAAGGACGAATTAGCCTTGGGGACGCAATAATGGGCAAGCTGCAGAAGTGGTGCTAATCATTACGTTTTATGTGCCATTATAAAAAGAAGGAAACTTAGCAAAATAACATTTTGTCACATACATGCGTGCATACCCTTGCTGAATGACAATTTCTTCAACTTTAGGTAGAAGCAGGCTGCTCTGATCCCTGCTCTGACTGCTCAGATGCATTTGGCCTATGCCCCTGAGGGCCCAGCAAAAGACTGCTCCACCTGCATTTGTGCAGGGCAGACTTGGCTATCGGGAGATGAGGCAGCATGTCAGGCACTGGATGCTGGGGGGAGGGGGTTTCAGGGTGGGGGGGTGGGAGGCAGCAATGTGTGAGAAGAGGGAGCGCTTTGAGTGAAGTTCCCACTTTCATGTCCCCTTTCGCCATCGTCTCTATCCTAGGCCAGTGCCACATCACTCTTACCACTCTGCTGCAGACAAGCTTGGTGAAGATCAGTGATGCATTGTAAGGCCATAGATAAGGTATCTGTCATCCTGTTTAAGGCGGAAGACAAGTTACTATCTGAAGTCTGCACGGCCATGGTCAATGCCTGCCTGGACTCATTTGACAGCTTTGCTTGAAGCTCCATTGAGGCGGACTCTCTCCATGTTAGACAAGCTTGCTGTTTCCCACGCCACCAATCCATGAGCAGGTGAGTCGGACTCCTCCACACATCTGCTGTTGTAGAGAGTGTGCGTGGCATGCCTGTCAGTACCTGGTGAAGTTGCTGATGCACCTCTAGCATTCTCCTTCCCAATGATAGCCCATGGGGTACAGTATCTGTGTCCAGCTGAGCAGAACTTGGAGAGGGTTGTGGCCCCCAATGCAGATTCTCCACAGATGTCCCTGCCACTAATGTCTGCTCGTGTTCACTTGTGAGGTGTGAATCACCAGGTGGAAGCTCAACTAATGATTTAACTAGACCCAATGAAGAGCGAGTATCTGCACTGGTGCATGGCTGTACATCCTGTGATAAAGTGCAACATCCCCACCGAAACCTGGGAATCCCTGACCAAAGATCGCCCTAAGTGGAGGAAGAGCATCCGGGAGGGCGCTGAGCACCTCGAGTCTCGTCACCAAGAGCACGCAGAAAGCAAGTGCAGGCAGCGGAAGGAGCATGCGGCAAACCAGTCTCCCCACCCACCCTTTCCTTCAACCACTGTCTGTCCTACCTGTGACAGAGACTGTAATTCCCATATTGGAATCTTCAGTCACCTGAGAACTCACTTTTAGAGTGAAAGCGAGTCTTCCTCAATTGCAAGGGACTGCCTTTGATGATGATGATGGTGCACCCTCAGAAGGAATGAGGTCCTCTGAGCAATCGTCCTCATGGATGTCCAACAACACTTGCTGTACACGTGAAGGCTCTGGAAGACAAAAGTGTCATGTATCTCACACTACTGTACACAATTGTATCTTACCATGCTATACATGACTGTAATAAGATATGACCTGTAACGACCAGCATACCTTACCACCAGGGGTGCACTTGCAGGAGACACTGGATATCTGTCCCAGACAGGTATATAAGGACAGGTCTCAGGCAAGTGTGGCATTCGAGAGCTGTGTAATAAAGGTGCAGGTCCTGAGTGACCTTGACTTCACTATGTGCCTCGTGTGAATCTGTACTGAGGGGACAGGACTTTACAGTGGCGACGAGTTACGGGATTACAGAATCCACAGAATGGCGAACAACGGCTCAGATCAAAAGTACAATGCTGGAGACAATTGGGAGGACTTTATAGAAAGGCTCCAGCAAAGCTTTGTAACCAAAGACTGGTTAGGCAACGACACAGCAGACAAGAGAAGAGCCCATCTCTTGACCAGCTGTGGCTCAAAAATATACGCTTTAATGAAGGACCTGCTGGCAACTGAGAAACCAGCAAGCAAGTCGTTTGAATAGTTGAGCACACTGATAAGAGACCACCTGAAGCCAGCGAGCAGCCTACACTTGGCCAGACACAGGTTCTACAACTACAGATGCTGTGTGGGCCAAAGCATACCCGACTTCGTGGCGGAACTTCGGAGGTTGGCTAGCTTATCTGAGTTCTCCGATGAACTAAGGAGAGAAGTACTGAGAGACTTTTTTATTGAAGGAATAGGCCACGCAGGCATATTCCGAAAGCTCATAGAAACCAAGAACTTGACCCTAGAGGCAGCAGCACTGGTTGCACAGACACTCTTGGCAGGAGAAGAAGAAACGAGGTTGATCTACACTGTGGGTACGACAACTAACAAAACATCTGAACAAGGGGTTCACAGTGTAAAACAAGCTGCTACCCCCACACACAGACAAAGGTAGGAGAGCAGGCCCTCAACAGTAGGCAGTGGCGCCAGAAGCCATCAAGGGCCACATGAACGGCCGTTCACACCTCATCAACCCACAATGCAAGCAATCAACTAAAAACTGAGAGAAGCTTAAGAGAGATCAGCCAGACACAGCTCATTCTTTGGAAACAATGGAAGCGGTCTGTGCTGGAGATGTGGGGGAAGGCACTCATCAAGGGGGTGTCGATTTCAGCATGCTGTTTGCAGAAACTGCGACTATACAGGGCATCTGGCTCGCATGTGCAAAAAAACGTCAGCTTGGCTGGTATACGAATCGGATGGGTCGGAAAGCGGACCAGAAGATGGTGGGGACAGTACCTGGGACACCGATGTACAACGGGTCAACACGATCAATGGCCACTGCTCCTACAACAAGACACCTCCAATAATGATGAGGGTCCTACTCAACGGGATACCTGTCAATATGGAGCTGGATACGGGAGCGAGTCAATCTCTCATGGGCGCTCAACAATTTGCACAGCTGTGGCCGCACAAAAGAGACAGACCAAAACTCACAAGGGTCGACACCAAACTAAGGACCTATACCAAAGAAATCGTCCCAGTCCTCAGCAGCGCCATGTTCTCCGTCACACACAAAGGACAGTGAACCGACTTCAGCTGTGGATTGTCCCCGGAGATCCCCCACCACTGCTGGGGAGAAGCTGGCTGGCAAAACTAAACTGGAAATGGGATGATGTTCATGCCATGTCGTCAGAGGAACGGACCTCCTGCCCAACAGTTCTAAAGGGATTTGAACATCTCTTTCAGCCAGGTACCTTCAAAGGGGCTAAAGTCAAAATCTACATCTCACAGGATGCTAGACCGGTCCATCACAAGGCCAGACCTGTACCCTATGTGATGAGGGAAAAGATTGAACATGAACTAGACAGGCTTCTGCGGGAAGGCATTATATCACCTGTGGAATTTAGTGACTGGGCAAGTCCCATCGTCCCAGTCATGAAGTCTGATGGACCCGTACGAATCTGTGGGGACTACAAATCTACCATAAACAGAGTCTCCCTACAGGACCAGTACCCGCTGCCCAGAATGGAGGACTTATTTGCCACATTGGCTGGAGGTAAACTTTTCTCAAAACTAGACCTCACATCTGCGTATATGATGCAAGAATTGACCGAGGAGTCCAAGCTACTCACCACCATCAACATACATCGAGGCCTTTTCATGTACAATCGATGCCCATTCGGCATCAGGTCGGCAGCTGCCATATTCCAACGCAACATGGAGAGTCTGCTCAAGTCCATCCCGGGGACGGTTGTATTTCAAGATGACATACTTATCACGGGCAGGGACACCGACTCCCATCTCTGCAATTTGGAGGAAGTACTAAAGCGGTTGGAACGGATAGGCCTAAGAGTTAAGAAAGCCAAGTGCCTGTTTCTCGCGCCCAAGGTTGAATTTTTGGGCAGAAGGATTGCTGCTGATGGAATCCGCCCAACAGAGTCTAAAACAGAAGCTATTCGCCTGGCACCCAGGCCCCGGAATGTCTCAGAACTGCACACCTTTCTCGGGCTACTCAATTACTTTGGGAACTTTATGCAAAACTTAAGCATGTTGCTGGAGCCTCTCCACGTGCTACTCAGAAAGGGTTGCGATTGGTTTTGTGGGGATGCCCAGGAACGCGCCTTCAATAAGGCATGCAGCCTTCTGTGTTCCAACAGTGTTTTGGCTTTCTTTGATCCAGGTAAAAAGCTAGTTCTTTCATGTGATGCGTCAGCGTATGGGGTCGGGTGAATTTTACAACATGTCAATAGTGCGGGTAAATTACAACCTGTAGCTCATACCTCCAGGTCACTTTCGCGGGCGGAGCGCGGGTACGTAATGGTGGAGAAGGAGGCGCTCGCGTGCGTGTACGGTGTCAAAAAGATGCACCAACACCTTTTTGGGGCCAAGTTCGCGTTAGAAACCGACCACAAGCCCCTCACGTCCCTCCTATCCGAGAACAAGGCAATAAACACCAACGCCTCGCCGCGAATTCAACGGTGGGCACTCATGCTGGCGTCTTACGACTACAGCATAAGGCACAGACGAGGCACAGACAACTGTGTCGACGTGCTTAGCAGGCTACCCCTGGCGACCACGGAAGCGTCTGACAGACAGGTCTGTGAGATAGTCATGGCAATCAATGAGTCCACAGGTTCGTGCATGACGGCTCGCCAAATCAGAGCCTGGACGGTCAGCGACCCCACGTTATCCTTCGTAAAAAGATGTGTCCTAACTGGTGACTGGGCAGAGGCTCCTGATGCCTGCCCCGAGGAATTAAAACCCTTTCACAGGCGCATGCATGAGCTATCACTACAAACAGACTGCCTGATGTGGGGCAGCCGAGTAGTTATGCCTCTGCGAGGCAGAGAGGCATTTGTCCGGGAGCTCCACCGCGAGCACCCAGGGGTCGTTCTCATGAAGGCCATAGCCAGATCCCACGTCTGGTGGCCTGGCATTGACGCGGACTTAGAGCTCTGTGTCCGAAGGCACACTATTTGTGTCCAACTTAGTAATGCCCCAAGGGAGGCTCCCCTGAGCCCCTGGCCCACCAAACCGTGGTCGCGGGTGCACCTAGACTATGCGGGCCCATTCATGGGCAAAATATTCCTCGTAGTTGTACCTGCATTTTCAAAGTGGATCGAATGCACCATTTTAAACTCAAGCACCACCTCCACCACTGTGGAGAGCCTCGCAACCATGTTTGCAAGGCACGGAATCTCTGACATATTGGTCAGTGACAATGGTCCGTGCTTCACCATCGCAGAATTCCAAGATTTTCTAATTGGCCACGACATAAATCATGTCAAGACGGCAACGTTCAAGCCGGCCTCCAATGGCCAGGTGGAGCGAGCAGTGCAAATCATTAAACAAGGCATGCTTAAAATCCAAGGTCCCACGCTGCAGGGTCGCCTGTCGCGACTGCTACTGGCATACAGATCTTGTCCGCATTCATTGACTGGGGATCCCCCCGTGCAACTGTTGATGAAAAGGACTTTAAAAACAAGGCTCTCATTAATCCTCCCAGACATGCACGAAATCGTTGAGGCAAAGCGCCGTAAGCTGACCGAGTACCATGATCGAAATTCGAGGGGGAGATGGAATGAGATAGGGGACAAAGTGTTTGTACTAAACTATGGCAGTGGTCCCAAATGGCTTGCAGGGACAGTAACAAGCAAGGAAGGAAACAGGCTACTGGTAATACAAATGGACAATGATCACACCTGCCGGAGGCATGTAGACCAAGTCAAAAGCAGATTCACCAACAACACTGCTGAACCAGAGGCAGACTACAATGTGGAACTCACACCACACCTGGTGGACAGACAGAGGGAACAACCTGAGGAAAGGGCGATCCCAACAGACAGCCCAGGCGAGACACCAACAATCACACTAAATGAAACAGACAGCCCAGGCGAGATACCAGCAACCACACCCAAAGAAAAACAGACACCAAAGCAAACAACTGAACTACAATTAAGATGCTCCACGCGAGAGCGTAGACCACCTGAGAGACTGAACCTGTCAAGACAATAAAACCTTAGGGGAGGGTGATGTCATGTATCTCACACTACTGTACACAACTGTATCTTACCATGCTATACATGACTGTAATAAGATATGACCTGTAACCACCAGCATACCTTACCACCAGGGGTGCACTTGCAGGAGACATTGGATATCTGTCCCAGTCTTGGGAAAGTCACAATCTTGACAATCACCATACTCAGGCTTCTCATAGTTCAGTCATTGGTGAAATGAAGTCAGCATCAATCTCCCCTCTCATTTTTCGGGAGGCAACGCAGCCCATTGAAAAATCGGTGGATGTTTCATTTAAAGGCTGTAGAGCTGGCTGGGTTGCACCTCTAGATGCTGCACGTCCGCACGGTTGCACATCTTAAAGGGAACATTGGTTAGCATATGTGTGTTAAAGATAAGTGTAACTCTGTCACCAGCTCTCTCCCCATCTCCGACTGAGAGGGACGTAGATGTGCCATTGATCTCCAGGGCCTCCTCGTCTGCATCTGTGAACTGGACTGTTTGTGGTGGCCCACCTACAGTCGTGGCCTTCTCCCTGGCTTTTTGCACTTTCTTCTCCCACAAGGGGCGGAGAAACAGACCTGTGAGTGAGTGAAGGTGAGGTATTCACCTAATGGATGCAGTGAGGGTGACTATGAGACACGTGCATCATATTACATAAAAATTGGGGTAAATGTCAAAAGTGGAAGGATAAATGAGGAGGTGATATAGGCTGGGGGCTGCTGAAAGTTGAGTGGGTCACAGGCTATTGCCTTTATCACACATTAGCAACAGCAATGAGGTGCCCAAGACTGGTTTGGGTTGTGTTTTCTTCTAACCTTCACTACCTTCTTTGCAGAGAAGCACCTCCCCTGTATTGAACATCTCCCTGATGTCTCATGAGATCCAAAACTCACTGCGATGGGTAATTACAAGCAGCATCCCATCACTCTGCACTAAACGATGCCAGACTACCGCACTCCAACTGGCTGCCCAATTCACACAGGATTTGCAACAGAAACTTTGATAAAGAGTAAATTGTTCTCCTTGGAAAAATACCTGGGAGAGGTCTTGCTCATTGTGAATTTTACACAAGTACACAGCATTCCATTTAGGCATTCTTACCACCAAATAGAAACCTTCTGTCTTTCACATCTTGGCATGTAACACACCAGCTTCAATATGTCTCTTTTACTGTGTGTGGAAATGTTTGACCATGGACATTAGGTAATACACTGGTTAACAATTGGCTTACCATCTCTGGCATCTTGGAACATAGGAACAGGAGTAGGCCATTCAGCCCCTCAAGCCTGTTCTGCAATTCAATTAGATCCTGGCTGATTTGTATCTTAACTCCATTTACCTGCCGTGGCTCTGTAACCTTTAACACTCTTACCTAACAAGAATCTTATCAATCTCAGTTTTGAAATTTGCAATTTACCTAGGTTCAACAGGTTTTTGGGGAGAGAGTTCCAGATTGCCACTACTCTACATGAAAAGAAGTGCTTCCTGATATAACCCTGAATGGCCTAGCTCTAATTTTAAAGTTATACCCATTTGTTCTGGACTCCTCCACCAGAGGAAATTGTTTGTCTCTATCTACCCTTTCAGTTCCTTCAATTAATCATCTAAATTGGATCAGCCTTTAATCTTCCCTGGTCAAGGGAATACAAACTGTCCTCATAATTTAACCCATTAAGCTTGGTTCATATGCAACGCAGGTGGGATGGATAGTATGGTGGGTATAAGAATCTAGCACTTCCGCGAGAGGTGGGCACTGGAGGGACTGGAGTGCATCATCACCCCCGGCAACCAAATTTTAATTTGATTTTAAATGTCTAAAGTTTAATTTGTTTAAGTTGTCGGTTTTAGTGCTCCACCCCCCCTTTTAGCCAGGGGGCACTTGTATAATTTGTGTATAAGTGCCCTCAAAAAAACAAGAAAAAAAAAACAAGGGGGCACATGATTGGAAGTGTTTGGTGTGTTCCCCCGCAACCCCCCCCCCCCCCCCCCGCCGCCCTCCCCCTCCTTTAATCACTTGATTTTCTGATAGCAACAAAATAGTTGTAAGAATCTATGGGCAATGAGCTTGGACAGTCTGCTTCCAGTATCGACTTCAAATGGGACACCAGCACGAAACATAGAATCATAGAAAATAGGTGCAGGAGTAGGCCATTCGGCCCTTCGAGCCTGCACTACCATTCAAGAAGATCATGGCTGATCATTCACCTCAGTACCCATTTCCTGCTTTCTCTCCATACCCCTTGATCCCTTTAGCCGTAAGTGCCATATCTAACTCCCTCGTGAATATATCCAATGAACTGGCATCAACAACTCTCTGCGGCAGGGAATTCCACAGATTAACAACTCTCTGAGTGAAGAAGTTTCTCCTCATCTCAGTCCTAAATGGCCTACCCCTTATCCTAAGACTGTGTCCCCTGGTTCTGGACTTCCCCAACATCGGGAACATTCTTCCCGCATCTAACCTGTCCCGTTCCGTCAGAATCTTATACGTTTCTATGAGATCCCCTCTCATCCTTCTAAACTCCAGTGTATAAAGGCCCAGTTGATCCAGTCTCTCCTCATATGTCAGTCCAGTCATCCCTGGAATCAGTCTGGTGAACCTTCGCTGCACTCCCCCAATAGCAAGAACGTCCTTCCTCAGATTAGGAGACCAAAATTGAACACAATATTCCAGGTGAGGCCTCACCAAGGCCCTGTACAACTGCAGTAAGACCTCCCTGCTCCTATACTCAAATCCCCTAGCTATGAAGGCCAACATGCCATTTGCCTTCTTCACCGCCTGCTGCACCTGCATGCCAACTTTCAATGACTGATGAACCATGACACCTAGGTCTCGTTGCACCTCCCCTTTTCCTAATCTGCCACCATTCAGATAATATTCTGCCTTCGTGTTTTTGCTACCAAAGTGGATAACCTCACATTTATCCACATTATACTGCATCTGCCATGCATTTGCCCACTCACCTAACCTTTCCAAATCACCCTGCAACCTCTTAGCATCCTCCTCGCAGCTCACACCACCACCCAGCTTAATGTCATTTGCAAACTTGGTGATATTACACTCAATTCCTTCATCTAAATCATTTATATATATTGTAAAGAGCTGGGGTCCCAGCACTGAGCCCTGCGGCACTCCACTCGTCACTGCCTCCCATTCCGAAAAGGACCCGTTTATCCCGACTCTCTGTTTCCTGTCTGCCAACCAATTCTCTATCCATGCCAGTACATTACCCCTAATACATGTGCTTTGATTTTGCACACCAATCTCTTATGTGGGACCCTGTCAAAGGCCTTTTGAAAGTCCAAATACAGCACATTCACTGGTTCTCCCTTGTCCATCTACTAGTTACATCCTCAAAAAATTCCAGGAGATTTGTCAAGCATGATTTCCCTTTCATAAATCCATGCTGATTTGGACCAATCCTGTCACTGCTTTGCAAATGTGCTGCTATTTCATCCTTAATAATTGATTCCAACATTTTCCCCACTACTGATGTCAGGCTAACCGGTCTATAATTACCCGTTTTCTCTCTCCCACCTTTTTTAAAAAGTGGTGTTACATTAGCTACCCTCCAGTCGATAGGAACAGCTCCAGAATCGATAGACTGTTGGAAAATGATCACCAATGCATCCACTATTTCTTGGGCCACTTCCCTAAGTACTCTGGGATGCAGACAATCAGGCCCCGGGGATTTATCAGCCTTCAATCTCATCAATTTCCCCAACACAATTTCCTGACTAATAAGGATATCCTTCAATTCCTCCTTCTCACTAGACCCTCGGTCCCCTAGTACCTCTGGAAGGTTATTTGTGTCTTCCTTCGTGAAGACAGAACCAAAGTATTTGTTCAATTGGTCTGCCATTTCTTTGTTCCCCATTATAATTTCACCTGAGTCTGACTGCAAGGGACCTACGTTTGTCTTCACTAATCTTTTTCTCTTCACATATCTATAGAAGCTTTTGCAGTCGGTTTTTATGTTCCTGGCAAGCTTCCTCTCGTACTCTATTTTCCCCTTCCTAATTAAACCCTTTGTCCTCCTCTGCTGAATACTAAATTTCTCCCAGTCCTCAGGTTTGCTGCTTTTTCTGGCCAATTTATATGCCTCTTCCTTGGATCTAACACTATCCTTAATTTCCCTTGTTAGCCACGGTTGAGTCACCTTCCCTATTTTGTTTTTACTCCAGACAGGGATGTACACTTGTTGAAGTTCATCCATGTGATCTATAAATGTTTGCCATTGCCTATCCACCATCAACTCTTTAAGTATCTTTTGCCAGTCTATTTTAGCCAATTCACACCTCATGCCGTCGAAGTTAGCTTTCCTTAAGTTCAGGACCTTAGTTTCTGAATTAACTGTGTCACTTTCCATCTTAATAAAGAATTCTACCATATTATGGTCATTCTTCCCCAAGGGGCCTCGCACAACAAGATTACTAATTAGTCCCTTCTCATTACACATCACCCAGTCTAGGATGGCCAGCTCTCTGGTTGGTTCCTCGATATATTGGTCAAGAAAACCATCCCTAATACACTCCAGGAAATCCTCCTCCACTGCATTGCTACCAGTTTGGTTAGCCCAATCTATATGTAAATTAAAGTCGCCCATGATAACTGCTGTACCTTTATTGCACACATCCCTTATTTCTTGTTTGATGCTGTCCCCAACCTCACTACTACTGTTTGGTGGTCTGTACACAACTCCCACCAGCGTTTTCTGCCCTTTGGTATTCCGTAGCTCCACCCATACCGATTCCACATCATCCAAGCTAATATCTTTCCTTACAATTGCATTAATGTCCTCTTTAACCAGCAACGCCACCCCGCCTCCTTTTCCTCTCTGTCTATCCTTCCTAAATGTTGAATACCCCTGGATGTTGAGTTCCCAGCCTTGGTCACCCTGGAGCCATGTCTCTGTGATGCCAATTACATCATATCCATTAACTGCTATCTGCGCAGTTAATTCATCCACCTTATTCCGAATACTCCTCCCACTGAGGCACAGAGACTTCAAGCTTGTCTTTTTAACACACTTTGCCCCTTTTAGAATTTTGCTGCAATGTGGCCCTTTTTGTTTTTTGCCTTGGGTTTCTCTGCCCTCCACTTTTACTATTTTCCTTTCTATCTTTTGCCTCTGTCTCCCTTTTATTTCTCACTGCCTCCCTGCATAGGTTCCCAACCCCCTGCTATATTGGTTTAACTCCTCCCCAACAGCACGAGCAAACATTCCCCCTAGGACACTGGTTCCGGTCCTGCCCAGGTGCAGACCGTTCAGTTTGTACTGGTCCCACCTCTCCCCGAACCGGTTCCAATGTCCCAGGAATTTGAATCCCTCCCTTCTGCACCACTCCTCATGCCACGAATTCATCTGAGCTATCCTGCGATTCCTACTCTGACTAGCACGTGGCACTGGTAGCAATCCTGCGATTACTACTTTTGAGGTCCTACTTTTTAATTTAGCTCCTAGCTCCCTAGGACCTCATCCCATTTTTTACCTATATCGTTGGTACCTATATGCACCACGACAACTGGCTGTTCACCCTCCCTTTTCAGAATGTCCTGCAACCGCTCCGAGACATCCTTGACCCTTGCACCAGGGAGGCAACATACCATCCTGGAGTCTCGGTTGCAGCCGCAGAAATGCCTATCTATTCCCCTTACAATTGAATCCCTTATCACTATCGCTCTCCCACTCTTTTTCCTGCCCTCCTGTGCAGCAGAGCCAGCCATGGTGCCATGAGCTTGGCTGCTGCTGCCCTCCCCTGATGAGTCATCCCCCTCAACAGTACCCAAAGCGGTGTATCTGTTTTGCAGGGGGATGACCGCAGGGGACCCCTGCACTACCTTCCTTGCTCTTCTCTTCCTGTTGGTCACCCATTCCCTATCTGGCTGTGTACCCTTTACTGTGGTGTGACCAACTCACTAAACATGCTATTCACATCATTCTCAGCATTGTGGATGCTCCAGAGTTCATCCACCCGCAGCTCCAGTGCCGCAATGCGGTCCATCAGGATCTGCAGGCAGATGCATTTCCCGCACACGTAGTCATCAGGGACACCGGAAGCGTCTCTGTTATGCTCCTCCTGACTACATAGTACAGGTGGAGCATAACACGTGTCCGAGCTCTCCTGCCTTGACTTAATCCTGAGATACACTTAAATTGGCAACAACAATGTTAAAAGCTTACTTACTGATATAAAAAGAAAAAGAAAAACTACTTACCAATCACCAGCAAATCACTTACCCCCTTGGCTGTGACGTCACCTTTCGTTTTCTTTCTACTTCTTCTTTGCCTTCTCCCGGTAGCTGCACAAGCTGGGCCTTTATAGACCTCTGCCGATCCCCGTACTCACGTCTCAGAGGACCACGAACTCCCGCTGCCTCTCGCGGCCTTTATAGACCTCTGCCGATCCCCGTACTCACATCTCAGCGACCACGAGCTCCCGCTGCCTCTCGCGGCCTTTATAGGCCTCTGCCGATCCCCGGACTCACGCCTCAGCGACCACTGCCCCATTATTTGGGACTGTTTGGCAATTGGATGATCGATGTAGGAAATGGAAATGTTACATTGCTACTCTGCCAACGCACATTGTTAGTGTAGAGTAGAAAGAGCTTTACTCTGCATGTAACTACACGACTGATGCTGGGTGCCTCTAATAGAAAGAGTTCTATTACCCAGCACTGACATTCTGCACTTGATTAGCACAGACTATCACATAAAGACTACGTTTTTAAGAAAGCGACAATTAACCCATCCTCACATTGTCGACCTTGGTGTAATTCACCTGCCCAGTACTGTGACTGACCGCAGGCTTGTCACACGTATCTAACAGATGGCCACAACCTCATTAACTGCCTGAGGAAGAGAGTGTTTGAAGACCAGGACCTCAAATCTGGCACCAAGCTTATGGTCTACAGGGCAGTAGTGATACCCGCCCTCCTATATGGCTCAGACACCACAAAGCGCTGGAGAAATACCATCAGCGCTGCCTCCACACGTTCCTGCAAACCACTGGGAGGATAGACGCACCAATGTCAGTGTACTCGCTCAGGCCAACACCCCCAGCATCGAAGCACTGACCACACTCGACCAGCTCCATTGGGTGGACCACATTGTCCGTATGCCCGACACGAGACTCCCTAAGCAAGCGCTCTATTCAGAACTCCTACACGGCAAGCGAGTCCCAGGTGGGCAGAGGAAACGTTTCAAGGACACCCTCAAAGCCTTCTTGAAAAAGTGCAACATCCCCACCGGCACCTGGAAATTCCCGGCCCAAGAACACGAAAAGTAGAGGAAGAGCATCATGGCGCTGAGCACCTCGAGTCTCATTGCATGTAGAAATCAAACGCAGACAGCGGAAGGAGCGTGCGGCAAACCAAACTCCCCACCGAACCTTTCCTTCAACCACTGTCTGTTCCACCTGTGACAGAGACTATAATTCCCGTATTGGACTGTTCAGTCACCTGAGAACTCACTTTTAGAGTGGAAGCAAGTTTTCCTCGATTTTGAGGGACTGCCTATGATGATGATGATGAATCGAAAGGAAATACCATTTGCATCATGTTCACTTACATTTCAACCTAGAAATCTAGCAAAAGCTGACAAAGATGCCAAAGCAATTGGCAACTGAGAAACGGCCCTGAATAATAGTGATGACATGTGAAAGGAGATAATTACACTGAAGTTGCAGTGGAAGAAAAGTTTAGGACCTAAGCTGCGGGCATACAAGAAGGACTGATTCAGCAAACAGGCATTCCTGGTGATAATCAACATTCATGGCAAACACAGGTTGGAGTATTTCGTGCCTGCAGGACTTAATTTTCTACGGATTAATTTTAATGGACAGCAAATCACTTATTGTGGGTCTGTGATTTTCCAATCAGTGCTCCCTGCAAGCACGCCAGCTCATGTAATTGTGGAAAAGCCTCAACATTCCTCCACTTTAATTACATAAAAGCATGAAATGGGATACAAGTGTTCTCGGCACAAGATCTAGGCGGAGAAATTCGGTTGTGCCCGGTTTAGGGCGTTAACTTTTGACATTTTGAAAATTTAGCACCATGCACTAATGATTCTGGACTGCTATTAAATTGGGTGTTATTAAATTATTAAATCCAGGAAGGAAGTGGAGAACTAACTAAAGTGCTAATTACCTCAGTGGGGCGCGACAGGAGCGCTCCCAGCAGAGCGATAATGAATTTCAGGTGTAATGCATTCAGCAATGATCCTTCACATTGGCTCCTTCCAGCTCTTAAAGGGGAGGTTGTATCATTGTGCAGATTCCTCATTTTCAACATTTCTCACTTTGAAGGCATCCTGTGAGCAACTGAATCCCCTGATGGCAATGGTTGATCCCACTCCCAAGGAGAGAACTCGTTGTTTCACAGACGTGGCATTGGAGGCATTGGTGGCTAGAGTGGAGCAAAGGGGCAGTGCTGTTCCTGGCCACTAGAAGGAGACTATTGCCCCAGGTCTTCAGGGCAATGTGGAAGGAAGTGGCCCAGGAGGTCTTGGCCAGTAGTGTGGTGGAATCCTCTGACAGTGCCAGAAGAAATAAAACAACCTCAGTCTGGTGATCAGGGTGACTGCATACTTCAACAGATCCTACATGCCAGCATCTGAACCTCAGTCTGTGCACATTGCACAAAGCACCACACCCTCACCACTCACCCACCAAACATCGGCACCTACTCAAACTCACATCCTCATCTCACGCCTTGCCTACAGTCACAGCTATTCAATGATGTCAGGAATATCCCCAAACACATAGCTCGACTCTGACTCACACACATTTGTTTCATTTGCAGGCCAACATGGCATGCAATGGGAGGGTGCAGTAGAGAATAGGCGGGGGTGATGCACATCTCCAGCACACCTTGAGGAGTGAGTGCTGTGTCTCATTGGGCAGCAGGTGGTGGACGCCATGTCCGTCAGCGATGTCGATCCCGTTGGGGGCAACAACGGTATCTTCATTCCCTCTCACTTTTCTCATCCCACACAAGCCTTTATCACTTTCCAGCTCCCGATAACATCTGCATTCCTTGCTCCATTCCTGCTCCCATACCCTCACCTTAACGTGAGTCTTGAGCATTTATTCTTTCAGATAATTAGCAACCAGATGAGCAGCCTGTCCCTGAGGCCCCCAGTGAGAATGAGGCGGGAGAAGAGGAGGAGGAGCAAAGCACCGCGTCACTGCATCTCTCACCCGCAGGCACCACCTCAAATACTGGCACCACGCGATCTTTAGAGGCAGGTTTAGTAGAGGGGTCTGCACGGGGAGGTAGCTCGAGAGCCAGAGGGCAAGTTCGCGTGCGAGTTCTGCTGCCTAGGACTCAGATGAGGACTTTGATGGAGAGGCATTCACAAGAAGGGTGATGACCATGCACTCCGAGATGATAGATGCAATGTCATGGGTACCCGAGAGCCTCTCGACAATGGTAAGGACTGTGGAGGATCCCGCCTCCAACATTGCACAGAGCTCTGCGCACACCATGGAGCACATCTTTTCCACTCCGCAGAGTATGGTGGACACCCAGAGAGACCGTGCGGATCCAGACCACATGACACGTGTCATGGGTGATATCGCAGCTACCATTGCAGCACAGGCGGAAGTCTTAGTGCTGTAATGCAGTCAATGGTCGGTGGCATTGAGTCTCAGACTGCTCTCGTGTAGTCTCAGCTTGATGCCAAGCAAGCTCTGACTGCTGCCATCATCGCTGGTTCCACCACAGTCCGCTGGGGATCTCACGGTGTCACAACATACCACCAATCTGTGCTCCAGCTGACTGGAAGGGATGCTTCCCTGGGGGAGTAGCAATGGGTCAGTGGTGCAAGAACCTGCTGATCTCTCAGGAAGACATCATTCCTGATCCCCCCACTGCCACTCCGCCATTGCACTTGTCGCTGTCTATTATCCAGCCAGCCCAGACTGCCACCACCCATCCTGAGGTGGTGCAGTCTATAGCTTGGCCTTCGAGGCCCAGAGCTGGTCGAGGGTGAACTGCAAGGTCATCTGTAGTCTCTGGCACTGACGTTCAGCAGCCTTCCACCTGCCCTGCTGTAGCCACTGGGGAAACACTACATAGGAGCAGTAGATTAGGAAAAGGGACTGTAAGGAGGGGAGGTTTGCACAAGGGTGATTAGTCAATATTGTTGTTGTATATATGTGATTAATAGTTTTTGATAAATTTATTACTGGAATGTTGCAGATTTGGTGCTGCCTCTCATTTCAGTTTTGGGGTGCGGTATGGAAGGACAAAGTGTTGCAATGATGGGGACATGCTGAGCAACCGGGAGGAGACCTCGAAGTCACTAGAACCGAAGTCTGATGAGGCAGCCCTCCCACAAGGATGATTGAGTGGCTGCCTCCTCCGTCACTGCCGACCATCCTCCTCCTCCTCGAGGTTGTGCGGCTATGCCTGATGGCAATGTCTGCCTCTCATGATGGCCAAGTTGTGCAGCATGCTGCAGTGGACGACAAAAAGTTACACCCACTCAGCCGAGTACTGGAGGGCTCCTCCCGAGCGGTCAAGGCAATGGAACCGTTGCTTCAGCACTCCGATGGTCTGCTCAATGATATTTCTGGTGGCAGCATGGCTCTCATTGTATAAGTGCTGAGCACGAGTGTTGTTGGGGTTGCAGAGGGGATTCGAGAGCCAGGTGGAGAGCAGATAGCCCTTGTCTCCCAGCAGCCAGCCGCGAGCTTGATGTGGTGGCTGCAAGAGAGCTGGCACACGGGTCTGGCACAGGATGAAGGCATTGTTGCTGCTGCCAGGATAGCGGGCATTGACGGTGAGGATTCTGTGTGTGTGGTCACGCTCCAACTGTACATTTAGTGAGTGGTAGCCTTTGCAGTTATGGAGTACGTCAGGATTGTGATACGGTGCCCGCAAAGTGACATGGGTGCAGTCAATGGTGCCCTGCACCATGGGGAAGCCAGCTATCCTGGCAAAGCCACATGCATGCTCCACTACTTCTCTGTGGTCATGGGGAAGGAAATGTAGCCCCTTCTCCTTCTGTACAGAACAACTGTGACCTGGCGGATGGAACAATGGACGGCAAACTGGGAGATGTTGGAGGTAAGTACTGGTGAGGAGCGGAAGTGAGGGCGGGACCGAGTCTCCACTGCTGTCACTCAGCGGGGGAGCGGTGATGACATCACTGCGCGTGTGCGTCACCACGCCTCTCCCCTCATTTAAAGGGGAGAGAATCGGTGATTCTGTAGGTTCGGCCACTGGGCCACTAGAAAAGGTTTTGGCCGGACTAGCGGCCTGGCACCCAAGAGGGGGTGTCAGGCTGCCTGTTGGCAGCCCAGCCGAACCCGGGTTAATAATTGGCCGGCCGATCGAGAAGTCGGCCGGCAAAAATAAAAACATGCCGGCCGCGGCAGTGCGCCCTCCCGTTGATGGGCCGCCGCGCTGCCGTGGCTCACAGACAACAAAAGCTGTCGAGGCACAGTGCGTCGGAGCAAAGATTTCTACAGGTAACTTTGGGCAGGAGTGTGCTGGAGATGAGGCAGGTCGGCGGAGCGCGCTTTGATGACGTGCTTTTGGCGGTCGGCAGCAGAGGGGTGGAAGTGGGGCCAGGCCAAAAAATCCTCAAGCTGAATTTGGGTCGTGGCGGCCCATCGACTGCAACACGGCGGCCACTCGATTCCGCCGCATGACCGCCGAAAAACGGCGATAACGGGCCTTATGCGGAGCCTGAATTTTGGCCCCCTGGGAACATGTGGCCCCAGAAAGTTTTAATTTATTTGGTGCATTTTCCAACAATTTGGAATCTACAATGAACATGGTAAGAAAATATACATTGTAATTTTTTTTCTTGTTAAAAAAAAGGAACTTTTGCTCAATTGTATTGAAAAGTATTCTTCTGGTTTGGGAATTAATCATTTGTCTTTCTATTTTAAACTTCTCCCTTCAGTAGCAGCAGATAATCTATTACTGGGAGAAAAATGTTAAACCTTCCTCCCCGGAAACCTGACCTCTCCTTTATTCCTCCGCCGCTCTGGGATCTTACTTGCTTGCATACCTGCCGTGATTGACAGGGCTGGTTGCCGGGAGGGAAATTCCCATTCTCGTGAGAATCTCCATCGGTAGGGTGCTGTTATGTCTTTAATACTCTTATGAATGACTCCATGAGGTCTAGTATTGTACTTGAGCTGTTGTGACCTTAGTCCCATTTATTGTAACTCCAGAGTGAGGCACAAGGATGGTGGGCTGCCTTTTATACTGGGCCCTGCACACCTATGCAGGTGACCCTCAGGTCTCCCACCGCAGTACCCTCTGGTGGCACACCTTATGTGACTATACAGTTAGTATACATGGTCTACATACATGACAGGTGCAGCACTGTCAATCGCCAGGGGAACATGAACAGGTAGGAGTTGAGAGCAGTGATTGGAGGAGGACTTGGACTGCATGGACGTTGCATTTATTTTTAACCATAATTAATAAAACTTTTTAAAAACTCGGGGAAAAAAATTCTCTAAGTTATTTATTAACTTTAATTTCAATTAATTTTAATTATGTGAGGTGAGTTTTTTTATTTTTTATTACATGTGTTTTGTGCCTTTGGGTTTTTTTTCTCAATGGCCCAGAAATTCCGGCCTCCTTGGGTCCGTACGGAGTATGTACGGACCCGGGAAGGCATCGCAAAGCCGGTCTCCAGCACACAATGCACATGCGCTGAAAACCGGCTTTTCCGATCTGTCAAGCTCCAACTTGGCAGATCTTCTGCATATCGGGAGCGAGGACATTTGCCAGGGTAAGATTGCATATCCTGCCCGGCAAATGTCCTCAAACCTCTTGCGCCTGATAAGGGAGTCTTAAAACACACTTAAAACATAAAAAAATAAAATTAAAAGTATACATTTAATTATAAAAATCCTGCCCACTACGTTAAATTTATGTTAAGCCATAATTAAAAAAACTTTTTAAAAACTCGGGAAAAAAAAATCTCTAAGATATTTATTAACTTTAATTTCAATTAATTTTAATTATGCGAGATGTGTTTTTTATTTTTTATTTGGTGTTACTGTGTTTGTTTTTTTTTCTCAATTAATAGCAATGAGAGCTTGTAGATACGGAGTTCCCATTGCTGTTAATTGAGAATACTTCACCTGATTGGTTGAGCAGTCACACATGACTGCACCTTCTGCGTGGGAACCTGGAGGATGGGAGCGCGCTTTGCAGCGCGGGAAGAGAAGGCCTCCCCAGCGGAATCCCACGCTCCTCCCGGACCACCAGGTAAATTCCTAGAAATGATTCAGGTCGGAGGCAATTGCCCGTGGGAAGATTCCGACCGCAATTTCAGCCCCATTGTCTGCGTCAAACGTGGAAGGTTGGCACGTATATGTTCAGTAGAATGAAGAATTGAATGTTAGATAATTGAAGCAGCCTGTAGCAAATACAGTAGTTCCATCAATAAACAGAGGGAATAGTTTTTAGTATCACCAGAGGAGCGGTGGATTAATTTCACATTTAGAGTACAAGATTTGTCGTAACTGATCCTTGGGAGATTAGATTATTTACAGTCCATGAGTGGGGATAATATGACAGCAATAAACTCTTGCTTGGAGGTCATAAAGAAACGAAAAAAAATTTTTTTCTTATGACCATAAACATAAAATCAGATCTGGTCAAAGGTCTGTAACAAAACTTTAAAAATGTCAATCCCCCTTCCAAAATGTCAATGTAAACCATATCCAGCCAAATCTGAAAATTGTTTTTGTTGTGTATCTGTAAAGCATGCACTCCCATGTTCCACCACTAGGGAGCACATCCCCTGAAGTCCCAAGGGATCCCAGCATCCCTTGGGAGCACTGTATATAAGCCGGCCCCTAAGGCCTGTTTCTCACTCTGGAGTGTCTCAATAAAGACTGAGGTTACTGTTATTTTAACCTCCCTGTGTGCAGTCTCATCTGTGTTAGGAATGCAATAGTTTTCTTGGTAGTTTCCAACGGCGAAACGCTTTCCTGGTCCGTTGTCATCCAGGTTTGCTAAAAGGATAGGTCGTTTTCAGAAATGCTTCACAAGCTCAACTGAAGAGCTGCCTGTTTGGATCTCGTGACTTTTTTTATATTCAATCATGGGACGTGGGCGTGGCTGGCAAGGCCGGCTTTTATTGCCCATCCTTAATTGCCCTTGAGAAGGTAGTGGTGAGCCGCCTTCTTGAACCATTGCAGTCTATGTGGTGAAGGTGCTCCCGTAGTGCTGTTAGGGAAGGGATTAGAGGATTTTGACCCAGCAACAGTGAAGGAACGGCAATTTATCTCCAAACCAGGATGGTGTGTGACTTGGAGGAGAACTTGGAGGTGATGGTGTTCCCATGCACCTGCTGCCCTTGTCCTTCTAGCTGGTAGAGGTCGGGGGTTTGGGAGGTGTTGTCGAAGAAGCCTTGGGGAGTTGCTGCAGTGCATCTTGTAAATGGTATACACTACAGCCACAGAACGCCGGTAGTGGAGGGAGTGAATGTTTAACGTGCGTGGTGGATGGGGTGCCAATCAAGTGGGTTGCTTTGTCCTGGATGGTGTCGAGCTTTTTGAGTGTTGGAGCGGCACTCATCCAGGCAAGTGGAGAGTATTCCATCACACTCCTGACTTGTGCCTTGTAGATGGTGGAAAGGCTTTGGGGAGTCAGGAGGTGAGACATACGCCGCAGAATACCCAGCCTCTGACCTGCTCTTGTAGCCACAATATTTATGTGGCTGGTCCAGTTAAGTTTCTGGTCAATGGTGACCTCCAGGATGTTAATGGTGGGGAATTCGGCGATGGTAATCCCATTGAATGTCAAGGGATGGTGATTAGACCCTCGCTTGTTGGAGATAGTCATTGCCTGACACTTGTGTGGCGCAAATGTTACTTGCCACTTATCTACCAAAGCCTGAATGTCGTCCAGATCTTGCTGCATGCTGGCATGGATTGTTTCATTATCTGAGGAGTTGTGAATGGAATTGAAAATTGTGCAATCACCAGAGAACATCCCCACATCTGACCTTATGATGAAGGGAAGGTCATTGATGAAGCAGCTGAAGATGGTTGGGCCCAGGATACTGCCCTGAGGAACACCTGCAGTGATGTCCTGGGATTAAGATGATTGACCTCCAACAACCACAACCATCTTCCTTTGTGTTAGATATGACTGCAGCCAGTGGAGAGATTTCCCCCGCTTCCCACTGACTTCAGTTTTACTAGGGCTCCTTGATGCCACACTCGGTCAAATGCTGCCTTAATGTTGACGGCAGTCTCTCTCACCTCACCTCTGGAAATCAACTCTTTTGTCCATGTTTGAACCAAGGCTGTAATGAGGTTGAGAGCTGACTGGTTCTGGCAGAACCCAAATTGAGCATCGGTGAGCACGTTATTGGTGAGTAAGTACTGCTTGATAGCACTGTCAATGACACATTCCATTACTTTGCTGATGATTGAAAGTACAGTACAGTAAACCTTTATTTTCTACAGCCTTATCCAGTTTTCTCCTGGGCTCCGACACTGATGAAGACGAAGCTGCTCAGCCCCTGGAAGAAGAGTATGGAATACCTGCTCCACCGAGAGTTCCCTGTGGAAAATGGAAGTGGAAATCAACGGGGTTCCATTTTCGACAGAGATCAACACAGGGGCGAGCCAGTCGTTGATGAATCAGACGGCCTTTGAGAAACTCTGGAACAATCCCGCCGAATGACCAAAACTGTCCCCAATCCAGGCAAAGCTGCTCACCTACATAAAAGGCACCATCCCAGTCATTGGCAGCGTAGATGTCCAGGTGTCCCATGGCGGCGCGATGTTCAAGCTCCCCTTGTGGATCGTTGCTGGTGATGGTCCAACGCTGCTGGGAAGAAGCTGGATGAAGCAAGTCCAAATCGGTCATATCGACCTCGGCCCCAGCGATCGACATCCTACATGGCCCCAAACTTGGGTCCATCACAGCACCTGGAAATCCTACCATCCAGCTCGACTGTGTGATGAGGACACCGATTGCACAACACCGCGGTGAGACGATCCAACCCGAACGACCAGATCTCATCTTCCGGGCCGTGGCAGGGCTACGAGAGAAGAAGACCAGCGTAGAAGGCAGATTCCCGCTGTCTGTGGCAGAGCCTGAGGAGAAAAGGATCACCGCAGCCTACCTCGTGGAGATAGAGAAGATGGCGCCCGCACCACAAGGCGAAGAACCTGGAATCAAGATGGCCACGACCAGACCACGAGGGGCAGCATTGAAGGAGCAACACGTGATGCCGAGCAGTGAACCGGATTGGGGTAAAGATTGCAAGGCCCTCTTAAAGGAGACTGGCAACCCAAGACAATTAAAGGGACAGTTCCATTCTAGGCACAGCGAAGTTAAAAATGCAGTAAATGAATGCAGGTATACAAATGTAATGTTAAATGGTGATGCCGGTAAAACTAATGGGACAAATGTAATGAATGCTTTTAAAAGTGATGTAAGTAACAAGTTTGTACCATTGAATAGTGATGCCAGAAATGCTAATGTGATAAGTGTGACCCTGTCATTGTAATCCATGTAAAACTGACCTAAGTTGTACACCATGAGAACATTGACCACTAGGTGGTGAGCCTGTGGGAGACACTCCTAACCTGGACTTTCCGGTATGAAAGAGAAGCTCCACCCACCTTCATCATTTCAGTGCTGGAATAAAGGTTACTGGTCACAGAGTGACCTTCTCTCAAGTATGGGACTCGTGTGCATTTGTACCGTATAGTAAGTGTCATATATCTCACACCACTGTATATAACTGTATCTTACCATGCTATATATGACTGTAACTAGTTATGACCTGTAACCACAAGCATACTTTACCACCAGGGGTGCACTTGCAGGAGACACTGCACACCTGTCCCACCCAGGGATATAAAGGCAGGTCTCAGGCAAGTGAGGCATTCCAGAGCTGTGAAATAAAGGTGCAGGTCCTGAGTGACCTTGACTTAAGCATGTGCCTCGTGTAAGTCTGTACTGCAGGGTCAGGACTTTACAGTAAGGACATATCAGGTAGAATGATTAAATGACACCGGGTTCTACAAGTATAATGTCAGTGCCAGAGGAAACCCCGCATGGGAGACCCCCAGGTTCAGCGGGCTACCTGACCATGTAGCCTGTGCTTTTGGGAGCAATGTGATGCCCCAGGAAGGGCTCACACACAGCCAGTGGGAGCAGACCCACTGCAGGGACAGCGTTCAATGGGTAGCACAGCCACCACCACTGGCAACCTGCCCCAGATAGGCCCAACACCCCCTGGCCATCAGGGCCAGCACCGGGAGCGAAAGGCCAGTACCTTCCAGCTTTCCCGGTGGAATCTGGGAAGACCAGACTTCCACCACCAATGGAGGACAAGGAGCCCACACAGCCCTGTGGCCCTGCCCACCACCAAATGCCACCACCTACCCATTCTACAATGTATGTAACTTACCCACTGCACTGGCTCCACCACTGAGGAATCCTCCAACAGTGACACCCACATGGTCTTTGTGTGAAGAGGGGAAATGGATGAGTGCAGCCACGAGCACAGGGATCACATCTGGCACCCACACAACCCTCACCACAACCTCCCACAGCCCACTACTGATCACCTCCCCATGTCATGACAATAAGGACATGTGAAAGGCTAAGGGGGAAGTGTTGTTATGTATGCATGTCAATGATGTACTGTAACACTAGACCTGAATGTACCATCACCCTCTATATACCATACCTGTACACCAGAGGGTGCTGCTGCTAGAGACCTAAGGATCACCTGTACACTGCAGGTAACCAAGTATAAAAGGGAGCTCACCGCTTGGTGTCCTCACTCTTGGAGCTGCAATAAAAGACTATAATCTGTACAGTTCAAGTGCCATACCCCTCGCCTCGTGGAGTCATTAAGAGAGTGCTTGCATACACAATACCGACAATGTAGCATTCCCTTAGTTCTGTACTTAAGGGTCAACTGGATTATGTGTTCAAGTCCTGGGGTGGAACTTGAATGCACAATCTGCTAACTCAGAAGTGAGAGTACTAACACTGAACAAAGCTGGCGCTGGATGGTCTCAATGCTCTAGTATCTCACCCAAGTTACTATTCCACCAAGTGTGAACATAGACAGTGAGTTTCGGCCTGCTATCTGATAAATCAGGACATCATGGCCAAGCTAAGAACCCACACACATGCACGTTTCAGCTGGACCGAGAACCCTTGCCGTTTCTCTTCTTCCTTAGCTCTAGGGTAATTGCAATACCCTCACAATTGCCCAAGCTGAGATTATGTAACTCAGCACAAATTGTGGGCTTAAGAGAAAAAGACAAGCATGTCTTACAATGGTATCCTCCTGAGAACTCTTCAGAGATAGCTTATTGCAGAATGAATGATATGCTTTGGAGCCGATGAGTGCACGCAATGAGAAGAGCAGGAGAAGGCGAGCTTGAATCCTGAGCTGGGCTAAGCTTCTTGCTTCCAGATTTGCTGATTCCTCAATGGAACCTCAGCCCTAAATCTCCAGCACCATTTCTTTGAATAATTAAGATTGTCAGAAGGACATACAGAGATATTCATGTGTTACTGTGCAGTCCATACTGGGTGAATCTCATCCTGCAGGGAGCTTAACTACAACTAGGCTTAGAGTGATTCTCTTCACAGTATGACAACAATGATAGACTGCTTCTTTAAAACTCCTTCAAGCTCTCCAGCAGTCTGAATTTCCTCTCATGAATGACGCAATCTCCCAATCAGAGTTATTGTTCATGCTATAGCTTAACCTTCAAAATGCTAATTAGGCTGACCCCAGAAATATAGACAGGGTCAGCACACCAACAGATAGGCACATACAAATTACTCAACACTCAATCACAAGCCCAATTGGAAAAAATAATGTTATTAATTTACCATACTACTAACTGCAATCTTTAACCTCATGGCCTGGCATATCCCTCACTCTACAATTACCACCAAACCAGGTGACCAATCCTAGTTCAATGGAGAGCGTAAAAGAGCATGCCAAAAACAGCACCAGGCATACCTGAAAATGAGGTGCCAACCTGGTGAAACTACATCACAGGACTCATCATCATCATAGGCAGTCCCTTGGAACCGAGGAAGAATTGCTTCCACTCTTAACATGAGTTCTTAGGTGGCTGAACAGTCCAATACGAGAACCACAGTCTCTGCCACAGGTGGGACAGATAGTCGTTGAGGGAAAGGGTGGGTGGGACAGGTTTGCCGCACGCTCTTTCCGCAGCCTGCGCTTGATTTCTGCATGCTCTCGGCGAAGAGACTCAAGGAGCTCAACGCTCTCCTGGATGCACTTCCTCCACTTAAGGTGGTCTTTGGCCAGGGACTCCCAGGTGTCAATGGGGATGTTGCACTTTATCAGGGAGGCTTTGAGGGTGTCCTTGTAATGTTTCCGCTGCCCACCTTTGGCTCGTTTGACGTGAAGGAGTTCCGAGTAGAGCGCTTGTTTTGAACACACACCTACATGCATGTTAAACAGCAGAAGCAGCATGCTATAGACAGAGCTAAGCAATCCCACAAACAACAGATCAGAAGAAACTGAGTGGAGACTTAACTGAGGTGTATAAAAATGAGAGACCTAGATAG
Organism: Pristiophorus japonicus; assembly: GCF_044704955.1. NCBI lineage: Eukaryota > Metazoa > Chordata > Chondrichthyes > Pristiophoridae > Pristiophorus > Pristiophorus japonicus. Next base: position 39,606,807 of record NC_091990.1, read on the forward strand.
AGTGGATAGGAAGCACCTATTTCCTTTAGCAGAGAGGTCAATAACTAGGGGCCATAAATTTAAAGTAATTGATAGAACAATTAGAGGGGTGTTGAGGAGAATTTTTTTCACCCTGAGGGTGTTGGGGGTCTGGAACTCACTGCCTGAAAGGGTGATAGAGGCATAAATGCTCAGCATATTAAAAAGTACTTGGATACGCACTTGAAGTGCCGTAACCTACAAGGCTATGGACCAAGTGCTGGAAAGTGGGATTAGGCTGGATAGATTTTTTTTGACCGGCGCAGACACAATGGGCTGAATGGCCTCCTTCTGTGCCATAAATTTCTAAGATTCTATGATCAGATCAAAGCCCAGTAGTCCTGCCATGGTTGGTGGTGGACAATTAAACAACTAACGGAAGGAGGAGGCTCCATGCACTTCGCTATCCACAATAATGGCGGAGCCCAGTACGTGAGTGAAAAAGACAAGGCTGAAGTGACGCAACCACCTTCAGCCAGAAGTGCCGAGTGGATAATCCATCTCTGCCTCTTCCTGAGGCCCTCATCATCACAGATGCCAGTCTTCAGTCTTTTCGATTCACTCCACATGATATCAAAAAAAGGCTGAGCTCACTGGATACAGCAAAGTCCATGGACCCTGACAACATCCCGGCTGCAGTGCTGCAGATCTGTGCTCTTGGAACTATTTGTGCCTCTAGCCAAGCTGTTCGAGTACAGCTACAACATTGGCACCTACCTGACAAAGTGGAAAATTGGCCAGTTATGGTCTGTCCACAAAAAGCAATACAAATTGCCAATTGCCAATTACCACCCCACCAGTCTACTCTCAATCATCAGCAGTGATGGAAGGTATCGTCGACAGTGCTATCAAGTGACACTTACTCACTAATAACCTTCTCATCAATGCTCAGCTTGGATTCTGCCAGCTCCAGAACTCATTACAGCCTTGGTCCAAACATGGACAAAAGAGCTGAATTCCAAAGGTGAGGTGAGAGTGACTGTCCTTGATGTCAGGCAACATTTAACTGAGTGTGGTATCAAGCCCGAGTAAAATTCAAGTCAGGAGGAAAACTCTCCACTGGCTGCAGTCATACCGAGCATAAAGGAAGACGGTTGTGGTTGTTGGAGGCCAACCATCTCAGCCCTCGGATATCACTGCAGGAGTTCCTCAGGACAGTCCTAGATCCAACCTTCTTCAGCTGCTTCATCAATGACTTCCCTCTATCATAAGATCAGCACTGGGGATGTTCGCTGATGATTGCACAGTGTTCAGTTCCATTCACAATTCCTCAGATAATGAAGCACATCTTGCCCGCATGCAGCATGACTTGGACAACATTCAGGCTTGGGCTGATAAGTGGCAAGTAACATTCACACCACACAAGTGCCAGGCAATGACCATCGCCAACAAGAGAAAGTTTAACCACCTTCCCTTGGCATTCAATAGCAATACCGTCATTGAATCCCCCACAATCAACATCCTGTAGATCACCATTGACCAGAAATGTAATTGGACTAGCCACATAGGCAGTCCCTCGAAATCGAGGAAGACTTGCTTCCACTTTAAAAGTGAGTTCTCAGGTGACTGTACAGTCGCAAAGGGGAATTACAGCCTCTGTCACAGGTGCGGCAGACAGAGGTTGAAGGAAAGGGTGGGTGGGGAGCCTGGTTTACCGCACGCTCCTTCTTCTGCCTGCGCTTGGTTTCTGCATGCTCTTGTCGATGAGACTCAAGATGCTCAGCGCCCTCCCAGATGCTCTTCCTCCACTTAGGGTAGTCTTTGGCCAGGGATTCCCAGGTGCCAGTGGGGATGCTGCACTTTATCAAGGAGGCTTTGAGGGTGTCCTTGAAACATTTCCTCTGCCCACCTGGGGCTCGCTTGCCGTGTAGGAGTTCCAAGTAGAGCGTTTGCTTTGGGAGTCTTGTGTCGGGTATGCGGACAATGTAGCCCGCCCAACGGAGCTGGTTGAGTGTGGTCAGTGCTGTAAAAAAGGGGATGGGTCTGACTGCGGCAACTCCTATTGTCGGCCACTAGGAAAGTCATCTCTAGAATCCTCCTCAACCGTCTTCTCCCTGTGGCTGAGGAGCTCCTCCCAGAGTCACGGTGTGGATTCCGTCCACCAAGGGGTACAACAGACATGATCTTCACAGTGTGACAACTGCAAGAAAAATGCAGGGAACAGAACCAATCCTTGTGGCATGGCCTTCTTTGACCTCACAAAGGCCTTTGACACTATCAACCATGAGGGATTATGGAGCATCCTCCTCTGTTTTGGCTGCCCCCAAAAGTTTGTCACCATCCTCTGCCTGCTCCACAATGATATGCAAGCCATGATCTTGACCAATGGATCCACCACAGACCCAATCTATGTCTGGACCGGGGTCAAGCAGGGCTGTGTCATCACGCCAACCCTCTTCTCGCTCTTCTCGCAATGCTCCATCTAATGCTCAACAAGCTCCCTGCTGGAGTGGAACTAAACTGTAGAACCAGTGGGAACCTGTTCAACCTTTGTCGCATCCAGGCTAGATCCAAGATCGTCCCATCCTCTGTGGCTATACAAACAGGTCAGGGGCTATCCGTTGTGCAATGAGTGACTCACATCCTGACTCCCCAAACCCATCTCTAACTCCACCATCTACAAGGCACAAGTCAGGAGTGTGATGAAATACTCTCCATTTGAGCAGTCCATTTGATCAACACCTTTAAACACCTTAACCACTCACTCCTTCCACCACCGGTGCACTGTGGCTGCAGTGTGCACCATATACAAGAGCACTGCAGCAACTCACCAAGGCTTCTTCGACAGCACCTCCAAAACCCGTGACCTTTACCACCTAGAAGGACAAGGCCAGCAGGGGCATGGGAACACCACCACATCCAAGTCACATACATGGACATAAATCACCGTTCCTTCATCTTTGCTGAGTCATAATCCTGTAAATCCCTACCTAACAGCAGTGTGGGAGCAACTTCAATACATAAATTGCAGTTCAAGAAAGTGGGTCACCATCACCTTCTCAAGGGCAGTTAGGGATGGGCAATAAATGTCGGCCTTGCCAGCGACGTCCAACATCCCGACAATTAGTAAATTAAAATTTGTACTTGTTCTTGTATAAAATGTACTTCTTATGTAAAGTGTACTTGTTAGGGGTAACTATCTGACTTTGCATGCCTGGTGGGGAGCCTTACCTACTGGCAGTGTACATCATATACATAAGGGTGCTCTGCATGGTATATTCCACCCATGTGAGCAAAAGATCATGTGTGACGTATACCCAACTTTTCGTTTGCCCAATTTTCCCTGCAAGTGCAAAGTCAGATATTTACCCCAGTACATAATAAGAACATAAGAAATAGGAGCAGGAGTAGACCAAACGGCCCCTCAAGCTTGCTCCACCATTTAATATGACTATTGCTGATCCGATCATGGACTCAGGTCCACTTCCCTGACCGCTACCCATAACCCCTTAATCCTTTATCGGTAAACATAGAAACATAGAAAATAGGTGCAAGGGTAGGCCATTCGGCCCTTCTAGTCTGCACCGCCATTCAATGAGTTCATGGCTGAACATTCAACTTCAGTACCCCATTCCTGCTTTCTCGCCATACCCCTTGATCCCCCTAGTAGTAAGGACCTCATCTAACTCCTTTTTGAATATATTTAGTGAATTGGCCTCAACAACTTTCTGTGGTAGAGAATTCCACAGGTTCACCACTCTCTGGGTGAAGAAGTTCCTCCGCATCTCGGTCCTAAATGGCTTACCCCTTATCCTTAGACTGTGACCTCTGGTTCTGGACTTCCCCAACATTGGGAACATTCTTCCTGCATCTAACCTGTCTAACCCCGTCAGAATTTTAAATGTTTCTATGAGGTCCCCTCTCATTCTTCTGAACTCCAGTGAATACAAGCCCAGTTGATCCAGTCTTTCTTGATAGGTCAGTCCCGCCATCCCGGGAATCAGTCTGGTGAACCTTCGCTGCACTCCCTCAATAGCAAGAATGTCCTTCCTCAGGTTAGGAGACCAAAACTGTACACAATACTCCAGGTGTGGCCTCACCAATGCCCTGTACAACTGCAGCAACACCTCCCTGCCCCTGTACTCAAATCCCCTTGCTATGAAGGCCAACATGCCATTTGCTTTCTTAACCGCCTGCTGCACCTGCATGCCAACCTTCAATGACTGATGTACCATGACACCCAGGTCTCTTTGCACCTCCCCTTTTCCTAATCTGTCACCATTCAGATAATAGTCTGTCTCTCTGTTTTTACCACCAAAGTGGATAACCTCACATTTATCCACATTATACTTCATCTGCCATGCATTTGCCCACTCACCTAACCTATCCAAGTCGCTCTGCAGCCTCACAGCATCCTCCTCGCAGCTCACACTGCCACCCAACTTAGTGTCATCCGCAAATTTGGAGATACTACATTTAATCCCCTCATCTAAATCATTAATGTACAGTGTAAACAGCTGGGGCCCCAGCACAGAACCTTGCTGTACCCCACTAGCCACTGCCTGCCATTCTGAAAAGTACCCATTTACTCCTACTCTTTGCTTCCTGTCTGACAACCAGTTCTCAATCCATGTCAGTACACTACCCCCAATCCCATGTGCTCTAACTTTGCACATCAATCTCTTGTGTGGGACCTTGTCGAACGCCTTCTGAAAGTCCAAATATACCACATCAACTGGTTCTCCCTTGTCCACTGTACTGGAAACATCCTCAAAAAATTCCAGAAGATTTGTCAAGCATGATTTCCCTTTCACAAATCCATGCTGACTTGGACCTATCATGTCACCTTTTCCAAATGCACTGCTATGACATCCTTAATAATTGATTCCATCATTTTACCCACCACCGATGTTAGGCTGACCGGTCTATAATTCCCTGTTTTCTCTCTCCCTCCTTTTTTAAAAAGTGGGGTTACATTGGCTACCCTCCACTCTATAGGAACTGATCCAGAGTCAATGGAATGTTGGAAAATGTCAACACATCCACTATTTCCAAGGCCACCTCCTTAAGTACTCTGGGATGCAGTCCATCAGGCCCTGGGGATTTATCGGCCTTCAATCCCATCAATTTCCCCAACACAATTTCCTGGCTAATAAGGATTTCCCTCAGTTCCTCCTCCTTACTAGACCCCCCGACCCCTTTTATAACCGGAAGGTTGTTTGTGTCCTCCTTCGTGAATACCGAACCAAAGTACTTGTTCAATTGGTCCGTCATTTCTTTGTTCCCCGTTATGACTTCCCCTGATTCTGACTTTAGGGGACCTACGTTTGTCTTTACTAACCTTTTTCTCTTTACATATCTATAGAAACTTTTGCAATCCGTCTTAATGTTCCCTGCAAGCTTCTTTTCATACTCCATTTTCCCTGCCCTCATCAAACCCTTTGTCCTCCTCTGCTGAGTTCTAAATTTCTCCCAGTCCCCAGGTTCACTGCTATTTCTGGCCAATTTGTATGCCACTTCCTTGGCTTTAATACTATCCCTGATTTCCCTTGATAGCCACGGTTGAGCCACCTTCCCTTTTTTATTTTTATGCCAGACAGGAATGTACAATTGTTGTAGTTCATCCATGCGGTCTCTAAATGTCTGCCATTGCCCATCCACAGTCAACCCCTTAAGTATCATTCGCCAATCCATCCCAGCCAATTCACGCCTCATACCTTCAAAGTTAGCCTTCTTTAAGTTCTGGACCATGGTCTCTGAGTTAACTGTTTCATTCTCCATCCCAATGCAGAATTCCACCATATTATGGTCACTCTTCCCCAAGGGGCCTCGCACAACGAGATTGCTAATTAATCCTCTCTCATTACATAACACCCAGTCTAAGATGGCCTCCCCCCTAGTTGGTTCCTCGACATATTGGTCTAAAAAACCATCCCTTATGCACTCCAGGAAATCCTCCTCCACCATATTGCTTCCAGTTTGGTTAGGTCCACTATTGATCATGTGTTCTGCTATAACTGAAGCCAGTGGTGCTATTTGCTGCCTTGTCCCACCCTTCATTCCATCAATGGTTTGCTCCACTCTCAGGGAAGGAGAGCGATTTCCTTCAAACCAGACATTGGCTTCCGATCAAAGTGCCGCCTCCTTGTGGGGGGAAAAATTAAACATTACAAGGAAATGAAATGAAATCCCCCTTGTATTAGTGCATGAATAGGCAGATGCCAGGACACTGTTATTTAAAGGAGCTGCATCCCAGTGATTCTGCCGCAACAACCTACGTTAAAAATGATTTAATTTTACAGACCTTTATTCTTTGTTTTCTTTAAAGGAATCAATGTAATTGATTTTCTCTCTCCTTATCTTTGCCATAAGATTAGAATCATTCCTCCAAGTGGCTCAGCTATCCCATTATGCATTTAGTGCAGCTCTGCACATTCATTTCTATTAAGAAAAAAAATCATGATTTATAAAAGTTAATGAAAAATTGGATGCTGCTGCAGGAAACCTCTAAGGGGGAGCATTCCAACAATTCCTGCCGTTAGAAAGTCCTTAGTTCAGCCACATGGATGCCATATAGCTCGGTTAAATTATGAGGTGTGATGGCGTTTCTATGCATACATGCAAGGCCTATTACTGCTCTGAATGTAATTTATTCATCGACTATAATTTATACATTTGCACTGACCAAAAAAAAATGATTTGCTTTATTCCTCGGCCCGAGTGAGCAGGAGGAGATCATCAATGTGGCTGGGACACTTGTCATTTCTTCACATAGGAATTGGTCGTGCAGTCACGGGGTGCCGACCACACCATTTCAGCCGCCGTTCTGGTCATTTGTTCCATCGCCATGTTTGCAATAAGTTTAGGAAATAAACGGCTCACAATGAAGGGGCTCCTGAGAAAAGGAAGACTCTGTGAAAGTTCTTTAGGTATTTATTTCCTCCCGCTCTTCAGAGACCCCATTACGCTATGCAGCACTCCCCCTCTGCTAAAGCTGCTCCATAACCAGCCACAAAGAGATGCCATGACCAGATAAGGAACGTTCTATGTGGTACATGGTGGTAGTGAAGCAGCATCCTTCCATTAGCTGCACTAAATCAATGCACCACCCATTTTCTCCTGTATTCACCGTGCCCAGGAGACCCAATAGCCCCGGGGGTGGAGTTTCCACTTTGGCCGCAATCGGCAATCTGGGCGCAAATTGGTCTCGAAATTAGCTCATTTCCCTAATTGAAGTTATTATTCAAATTTCCGTTGAAATCATTTGTCTAACCACAAACATAAAATCTTCTCTCAACCAATGCAATAGAACATTATTGTTTTTCCCTTGCATTAAAAAAATATTGCTTGATGTATTTGAGAGGGTTAACCTGGTGCAGTTTTATTAATACAGCTGAAAATGGGTTTACCACAAATAAAAAGTCGTTTTAATAAGAGTGTCTGGTCCAATACCTGGGAGTAACCTGATTTTAAATAACTGATAATGACTTAAAGGGGCAAATTTTAGGCTCCCCTCCACTCTGTTTTTCACCCCAGAGCGGTGGCAATGGCGGCGGTGAGGAGTTCTGGGCGGGCAGCCAGTCAGCATCCAGCGCCTCACAGCGATCCTCGGGTCCAGTCTTGCGGCGGCATGGAGCAGTACTTTCCGAAAGAGCTGCGCCCGGTGTGCAATGCCCCTGGTTGTGACACCGGCGTGAGTTTTGACTCTGGCCCGACCCGTACACCCCGCAGCGCGCCCCGCAGTGAATGCCTAGGAAATCAGGCAGTCCAACGATACCGACAGCGGAGAGTAAGAAATGGACTCCTAACATAAGTGTGTTTGTTTTCTCTTCTAATTTTTTTTGCGATTTGTACTGCGTTGGCGTGGGCAATGTTTTAGGAATGTTTTTGCGTTTTTTTTTAGTTACCCCCCCCCTCTGCCCAGGCATCTCTCGAGCACTCCCGGCCCAGATCTTTAGCTCAGGAGTTTCCCATCCTAGCACCACGAGAGGCGTACAACGCCTCCCTTAGCGCTGTGATCCCTGACGCAGAGCCCAGATACACAAACTTACCGACTGAGGCACAAACTATTCCCAGGCGCGTACTTTACTGCCCCACCGCCATTACAGCCCCAAAAACACCAAAGCCAAAAATCCAGCCCTTTAAAAATTCTAACAGAACCATTTGCTAGTTTAATTGGTGTACTCTGGTCAGTTTCTTAGCGAATTCAATATTTTTTAATATTTAAAAACTTTTAAAAGTGTCGTTTTGCCTTAAAAAACCAGCTTAATTTGAAGAGCCTCTTTGAAAGGCCACAAATTTGCAAAATTGGCAGAAACTCGCCATGGTGATTAATTCGATCTGGGGGCGTGACCAGTTTAGTGGGCTTCCAATGTGAAGTGCTTTAAACCCGCATAAAAGATGGCGGAAACTTGATTTCTGCCTGATGTAATTTGCACAAGCAATTCCTCGATCTTTTACGATAGTTTGGTCAATTTCGGACAAAGCAACCTAGCGGAAACTCTACCTCCAGGTGCTTGAATAGGAAAATATGTGCCGTCGTGACAAAAGCACCTTAAAAAGAGAAAGTTTCAACATTTTTCATAAAAACGATGTTGCAATGTCAGCACAAGCTACAATGCTAAACCATTTTGTGCTCATGTGCTTGCAAAGTAAAACCAGACCTGCGTTCATTTAATTATAAGCACCAGTTCTCTTCCATTTGTCAGTCAGTCGAAGTTTCTGCCTTGTGTTACTGTTTTTATTTAAAGGTTTAATATACTTATACTTTATTACTAGTTTCTTACAACAGTCAGAGAGAAAAGCTCACAGCTGCCTTGGAGTGGCCAATGTAATCAAAATGTCTGCAAGGCAGCAGCACAAGTCATGGTGTCTGTTTTGTTTTCCATTGCTTTTTTTGGAAAATGCTTGTCTTCAATGTTTCTTTGAGGGAAATGACATAATTCTTGGCTGAGCCATCTGAGCCTGACTGAACCGTCCAGATTCAGGTTAGTTCTGAATTCTGGCCTCACTTTACACAATCGGTGCCAAACTGTCCGTTGATTTATATAGATATCCAGGACTGAACTTCTGCATATCAAGAATCTTTTCCTTTACCCAAGAAAAACAAATCACTAAAAATACAGACTTTTTTCAAGGATATTGTTTCTGTTGCTGTTGATTTAGCCTCTTCCTGACCACATTTTTGTCACTTTGATGGACCAAAGATGAACCGATTAATTTGAGGATAAAGAAAGAATTTGTGATTAAGAAGCTATTTACTTTCAGCTTTAAATAACCATTAGAATTAAGTAAAGATCTTGCACGTGTACATTTTTTAAATTTGTTCTTGGTATCTCAGCAAAGCCAGCAAGACCACATTTATTTGTCCATCTCTAGTTTCCCTGAGAAGATGGTGGTTGGCCTTGTCTTTCAACTCCTGCGGTCCTTGTGGTGATCTTTATCAAGGCCCATAGGCTTTGCTGTGTCCAGTGCACGCAGCTGCTTCTTAATGACATGTGGAATGTGTCATGTATGTAACCATCATGCAACGGTAATCCTCATGTAACTGTAACCTTCATGCAACTCCTGTACACTGTACTTATACCCTAGAAATGCACACCCTGACCACAGGGGGTGAACTTGTGGGAGACACTCCTCACCTGGGTTTCCAGGTATAAAAGGGGAGGTCCCACCCAGGGTCAGCACTCCTTGGTCCTGGGAATAAAGGTTAAGGTCACGTAGTGACTGTGTAAGCAGTACATGCCTCGTGTGAGTTTGTAGTATGTTGCAGGGACACCACATTTGGCGACGAGAAACGGGAATCACCGAACCACGAGGATGGCCACTGGTAGCACAGAGGAACGTTACTGTGTGGGTAAGGACTGGGACGACTTCATGGAAAGACTCCAGCAGAGCTTCGTCACGAAGGACTGGCTGGGAGCGACAGCGGCTGACAAGCAGAGGGCGTATCTACTGACCAGCTGCGGACCACAGACGTTTGCGCTGATGAAAGACCTGCTCGCACCCCAAAAACCAGCGGACAAGTCCTTTGAAGAGCTCAGCCAGCTGATCAGTGAGCATCTCAAGCCGGCGAGTAGCGTACACGTGGCCCGGCACCGGTTCTACATGCACCGGCGTCGGGAGGGACAATACATCTCTCAAGGTAGTAATCTCAGGATTGCTACCAGTGCCACGTGCTTGTCGGAGTAGGAATTGCAGGATAGCTGAGATGGAAATGTGGCTTGAGGAATGGTGCAGGAGGGATGGGTTCAAATTCCTGGGACATTGGAACCAGTTCTGGGGGAGGTGGGACCAGTACAAGCTGGACAGTCTGCACCTGGGCAGGACCGGAACCAATGTTCTAGGGGGAGTGTTTGCTAGTGCTGTTGGGGAGGCGGTAAGCTAGTATGGCAAAGGGATGGGAACCTATGCAGGGAGACAGAGGGAAGTAAAATGGGAGCAGAAGCAAAAGATAGAAAGAAGAAAAGTAAAAGTGGAGAGCAGAGAAAACAAAAGGCAAAAATCAAAAAAGGTCATATTACAACACAATTCTAAAGGGACAAAGTGTGTTCAAAAGACAAGCCTGAAGGCTCTGTGATCAATGCGAGGAGTATTCGTAATAAGATGGGCGAATTAACTGCGCAGGCAGCTATTAACGAATATGATATAATTGGGATTACGGAGACATGGCTCCAAGGTGATCAAGGCTGGGAACTCAACATCCAGGGGCATTCAACATTCAGGAAGGATAGACAGAAAGGAAAAGGAGGTGGGGTAATGTTGCTGGTTAAAGAGGAAATTAACACAATAGTAAGGAAGGACATTAGCTTGGATGGTGTGGAATCTGTATGGGTAGAGCTGCGAAATACCAAAGGGCAGAAAACGCTAGTGGGTGTTGTGTACAGACCACCAAACAGTAGTAGTGAGGTTGGGGACAGCATCAAAGGTACAATAAAGGTACATGGGCGACTTTAATCTACATATAGATTGGGCTAACCAAACTGATAGGAATACGGTGGAGGAGGATATCCTGGAGTGTATTAGGGATGGTTTTCTAGACCAATATGTCGAGGAACCAACGAGAGGGCTGGCCATCCTAGACTGGGTGATGTGTAATGAGAAAGGACTAATTAGCAATCTTGTTGTGTGAGGCACCTTGGGGAAGAGTGACCATAATATGGTAGAATTGTTTATTAAGATGCAGAGTGACACAGTTAATTCAGAGACTAAGGTCCTGAACTGAAGGAAAGGTAACTTCGATGGTATGAGAAATGAATTGGCTAGAATAGACTGGCGAATGATACTTAAAGGGTTGACGGTGGATAGGCAATGGCAAACATTTAAAGATCACATGGATGAACTTCAACAATTGTACATCCCTGTCTGGAGTTAAAATAAAATGGGGAAGGTGGCTCAACTGTGGCTAACAAGGGAAATTAGGGATAGTGTTAAATCCAAGGAAGAGGCATATACATTGGCCAGAAAAAGCAGCAAACCTGAGGACTGGGAGAAAGTTAGAATTCAACAGAGGAGGACAAAGTGTTTAATTAGGAGGGGGGAAATAGAGTATGAGAGGAAGCTTGCTGGGAACATAAAAACTGACTGCAAAAGCTTCTATAGATATATGAAGAGAAAAAGATTAGTGAAGACAAACGTAGGTCCCTTGCAGTCAGAATCAGGTGCATTTATAATGGTGAACAAAGAAATGGCAGACCAAATGAACAAATACTTTGGTTCTGTCTTCACGAAGGAAGACACAAATAACCTTCCGGAAATGCTAGGGGACCGAGGGTCTAGCGAGAAGGAGGAACTGAAGGAAATCCTTATTAGTCAGGAAATTATGTTAGGGAAATTGATGGGATTGAAGGCCGATAAATCCCCAGGGCCAGAGTACTTAAGGAAGTGGCCCGAGAAATAGTGGATGCATTAATGATCATTTTCCAACAGTCTATCGACTGGATCAGTTCCTATGGACTGGATGGTAGCTAATGTAACACCACTTTTTAAAAAAGGAGGGAAGAGAAAATGGGGAATTATAGACCGGTTAGCCTGACATCAGTAGTGGGGAAAATGTTGGAGTCAATTATTAAAGATGAAATAGCAGCGCATTTGGAAAGCAGTGACAGGATCCGTCCAAGTCAGCATGGATTTATGAAAGGGAAATCATGCTTGACAAATCTTCTAGAATTTTTGAGGATGTAACTCGTAGTGGACAAGGGAGAACCTGTGGATGTGTTGTATTTAGACTGTCAAAAGGCTTTTGACAAGGTCCCACACAAGAGATTGGTGTGCAAAATTAAAGCACGTGGTATTGGGTGTAATGTATTGACGTGGATTGTGAACTGGTTGGCAGACAGGGAGCAGAGAGTCGGGATAAACAGGTCCTTTTCAGAATGGCAAGCAGTGACTAGTGGGGTGCCATAGGGCTCAGTGCTGGGACCCCAGCTATTTACAATATACATTAATGATTTAGATGAAGGAATTGAGTGTAATATCTCCAAGTTTGCAGATGACACTAAGCTGAGTGGCAGTGTGATCTGTGAGGAGGATGCTAAGAGGCTGCAGGGTGACTTGGACAGGTGTGGTGAGTGGGCAAATGCATGGCAGATGCAGTATAATGTGGATAAATGTGAGGTTATCCACTTTGGGGGCAAAAACACAAAGGCAGAATATTATCTGAATGGCGGCAGATTAGGAAAAGGGGATGTGCAACGAGACCTGGGTGTCATGGTACATCAGTCATTGAAAGTTGGCATGCAGGTGAGAGCATGCGGTGAAGAAGGCAAATGGCATGTTGGCCTTCATAGCTAGGGGATTTGAGTATAGGAGCAGGGAGGTCTTACTGCAGTTGTACAGGGCCTTGGTGAGGCCTCACCTTGAATATTGTGTTCAGTTTTGGTCTCCTAATCTGAGGAAGGACGTTCTTGCTAATGAGGAGGTACAGTGAAGGTTCACCAGTCTGATTCCCGGGAAGGCAGGACTGACATATGAGGAGAGACTGGATTGACTGGGCCTATATTCACTGGAGTTTAGAAGAATGAGAGGGGATCTCATAGAAACCTATAAAATTCTTACGGGATTGGACAGGTTAGATGCAGGAAGAATGTTCCCGATGTTGGGGATGTACAGAACCAGGGGTCACAGTCTAAGGATAAGGGGTAAGCCATTTAGGACCGAGATGAGGAGAAACTTCTTCACTCAGAGAGATGTTAACCTGTGGAATTCTCTACCGCAGAGAGTTGTTGATGCCAGTTCGTTAAATAGATTCAAGAGGGAGTTAGATATGGCCCTTACGGCTAAAATGATCAAGGGGTATGAAGAGAAAGCAGGAAAGGGGTACTGAGGTGAATGATCAGCCATGATCTTATTGAATGGTGGTGCAGGCGCGAAGGGACGAATGGCCTATTCCTGCATCTATTTTCTATGTTTCTATGTTTCTATCTCGGACTTCGTTGCGGACCTGCGGCGCTTGCCCAGTCTCTGTAAGTTCACAGACGCCTGCAGGGGGGAGATGTTAAGGGACTTTTTCATTGAGGGCATTAATCATGCCAGGATTTTCAGGAAGCTCATAGAGGCCAAGGACTTGACTTTAGAAGGGGCAGCATTGATAGCTCAGACCTTCATGGCAGGGGAAGCGGAGACCAAGTTAATTTACGCACGCAGCCCTGGTCCCATCATGACGATGGATCAGGGAGTTAACATTGTGAACGCGACTAGGGACCCCACAGGCAGGAAAGGGCATTTCGAAACCGTCCAGGCAGCAACAGACTCTAGGGTGGGCCCGCAACAGGGACAATGGAAAAGGGATCAGCAATTCACGCCATCATGAGGAACAATGTGTCCCGCGATGGGACCATTAACACCCACCATCAGAGTGCTTAGAAACAACCAAATGGGCAATCAGGGAGGAATGCCTGGTAACAGTCCCTAGTTAACAACAATCTCAGCTCATGCTGGAGATGCAGGGGTAGACATCCTGCGAAAAGCTGCAGGTTCCAGCAATATACCTGTAGGATTTGTAATGTCAGTGGACACTTGGCCAGGATGTGCAAAAAGGCTGTGGCGAGGCTAATCTGCGAGACAGAGGAACCAGACGAGGGGTCTGCAATGCAGAATGATGCCTGGGGAAAAGCCATGGATGCTGAAGTTCAACGGGTTCACGTGTCTGACGTCCACAGCTCATACACTAAAGCACCACCCATGATGATGAAAGTTTTATTGAATGGCATCCCGGTGTGCATGGAGTTGGATACGGGAGCTAGCCAGTCACTTATGAGCGCCCAACAATTTGAGAGACTATGGCCACACAGAGCTAGCAGGCCCAAACTTGAACGCATTGACACGCAGTTACAGACGTACACCAAAGAGATCATCCCAGTGCTAGGCAGTGCAAACTTGGTGGTAACACATAATGGATCACAGAACCGGCTGCCACTCTGGATCGTCCCGGGAAATGGCCCTGCGCTCTTGAGGAGGGGTTGGCTAGCCGAGATGAATTGGAAATGGGGGGATGTGCACGCCATTTCATCTGTGGAGCGAAGTTCATGCTCACAGGTCCTACACAAATTCGGGTCACTGTTTCAACCCGGTGTCGGAACGTTCAAGGGCACTAAAGTAGTGATACGCATCACTCCGGACATCAGACCAGTGCACAACAAAGCCAGAGCGGTGCCGTATGTGATGCATTAAAAAATTGAAAGTGAATTGGACAAGCTGCTCAGAGAGGGCATAATTTCGGCCGTTGAATTCAGCGACTGGGCTAGTTCCATCGTTCCCGTCCTCAAAGCAGATGGTTCGCTTAGGATTTGTGGCGACTACAAAGCCACCATCAACCGAGTGTCGCTGCAAGACCAATACCCGCTCCTGAGAGCGGAGGACCTTTTTGCCACGCTGGCAGGTGCAAGATGTTCACGAAGCTGGACCTCACTTCGGCCTACATGACTCAGGAACTGGCTGAAGAATCCAAGCTTCTGACCACCATCATAACGCACAAGGGATTATTTATCTACAACAGGTTTGGCATTCGTTCGGCGGCAGCTATCTTTCAGCGGAACATGGAAAGCTTGCTCAAATCCATTCCTGGAACAATTGTATTCCAAGACGAAATCCTTATAATGGGTCGAGACACCGAGGAACACCTCCACAACCTGGAGGAGGTGCTATGCCGACTGGACCGGGTAGGCTTGCAGCTGAAAAAGGCCAAGTGTGTGTTTTTGGCCCCAGTGGTCGAGTTTTTGGGCAGGAGGGTTGCCACAGACGGAATCCGGCCCACTGAATCAAAAATGGAGACGATCCACCGGGCGCCCAGGCCCGGCAACACGTTGGAGTTGCAATTATTCCTGGGACTTTTGAACTATTTCGGGAACTTTCTGCCGAACTTAAGCACATTGTTGAAGCTATTACACATGCTCCTGCGTAAAGGTTGTGAATGGCTTTGGGGGGACTGTCAAGAATGGGCTTTCAATAAGGCGAGGAACCTGCTGTGTTCTAACAAACTGTTGACTTTGTATGACCCCTGTAAAAAACTGGTTTTAACGTGCGATGCATCGTCCTACGGGGTTGGGTGTGTGTTGCAGCAGGGTAATGACGATGGCCGACTCCAACCGGTGGGTTATGCCTCCAGGTCACTCTCCCAAGCAGAGCGTGGATATGGCATGGTCGAAAAAGAAGCATTCGCTTGTGTTTAAAGTGTGAAAAAGATGCACCAGTACCTTTTCGGTAGACGGTTCGAGCTAGAGACGGACCACAAGACGTTAACATCCCTGTTGTCCGACAGCAAGGCTGTCAATGCTAATGCGTCAGCTCACATATAGCGATGGGCTCTCACGCTGGCTGCGTATGACTACGCCATACGGCACAGGCCAGGCACCGAAAATTGCGCTGACGCGTTCAGCAGGCTCCCACTGACCACCACCGAGGGGGCGGCGGAGCAAAGCGCTGAGATGATCATGGCCGTTGAGGCTTTTGACACCGCAGGCTCCCCCATCACAGCCCGCCAGATCAAACTCTGGACCAACAGAGACCCCCTCCTATCCATGATAAAGAAATGTGCCCTGACTGGGGATTGGGCGCCCGCACACAGGTCATGCCCCGAGGTCAGACCGTTTCAGAGACGGATGGATGAGCTCTCCATCCAAGCTGACTGCCTGCTATGGGGCAGCCGGGTAGTCATGCCCCAGAAAGGCAGGGAAGCATTCATCAGGGAACTCCACAGCGAGCACCCTGGCATCGTGTTAATGAAGGCCATTGCCCGGTCACATGTATGGTGGCCGGGGATTGACTCAGACCTGGAACACTGGGTTTGCAGGTGCACGACGTGTGCCCAGCTGGGCAATGCTCCCAGGGAGGCCCCACTCAGCCCATGGCCCTGGCCCACCAGGCCATGGTCACGTATTCACGTAGTCCATGCAGGTCTGTTCATGAGGAAAATGTTCCTGATCGTTGTCGATGCTTACTCGAAATGGATCGAGTGCATCATATTAAACTCGTGGACGACATCCATCACCGTGGAGAGTCTGCGTACGGTTTTCGCAACCCACGGCTTGCCAGACATCCTGGTCAGCGACAATGGCTCCTGTTTCACCAGCCATGAATTCCAGGAGTTTATGTCGGACAATGGTATCAAACACGTCCGGACAGCGCCGTTCAAGCTGGCTTCCAATGGCCAGATAGAACGCGCGGTCCAAGTCATAAAGCAGGGCATGCTACGCATCCAAGGACCCTCCCTTCAGTACCGCCTATCGCGCCTCCTACTGGCCTACAGGTCCTGCCCGCACTCGCTCATGGGAGTCCCGCCAGCGGAACTCCTCATGAAACGCACGCTTAAAACACGGCTGTCCCTCATTTACCCAGCCCTGGCAGACATTGTTCAGGGCAAGTGCCAGTCCCAAACCGAGTTCCATGATCAAAACTCAAGAGGGAGGTGTATAGAAATGGATGACCTGGTATTTGTTCTTAACCATGCTTTGGGACCCAAGTGGCTTGAGGGCACCATAATTGGCAAAGAAGGGAATAGGGTCATAGTGGTCAGACTAAACAATGGGCAGATATGCCGCAAACACTTGGACCAAGTAAAGAAAAGGTTCAGCGTAGACACGGAGGAACCTGAAAGAAGAGCATGAGATGTCACCCACACCACTGCCAGTGGACAATCCACAGCATGCACAGTCCCTGCGGCCAGCCCGGACAGGCCGGTATCACCTCAGGTGATAGAAACGCATGCCAAGGCTCAGCCACCAGAGCCACAACTGCAGCGCTCCACGAGAGAGCGTCGACCGCCTGAAAGACTTAACCTTTGACACAAAAAGACCTAAGGGGGGAGGTGATGTCATGTATAAAACCATCATGCAACGGTAATCCTCATGTAACTGTAACCTTCATGCAACTCCTGTACTTATACCCTAGAAATGCACACCCTGACCATAGGGGGTGAACTTGTGGGAGACACTCCTCACCTGGGTTTCCAGGTATAAAAGGGGAGGTCCCACCCAGGGTCAGCACTCCTTGGTCCTGGGACTAAAGGTTAAGGTCACGTAGTGACTGTGTCTGCAGTACATGCCTCGTGTGAGTTTGTAGTACGGTGCAGGGACACCACAGAATGAATCACATTGCCTGGGCACTGGCACCTACAGTGGTGGGGACCACGGGGGGATTAGGCTGTGTACAATCATCCACTGCACACTTTTGGCTTAAGACACTTGCAAACACTTCAGCCTTGTCTTTTGCACTCAGGCACTGTGGTTGAGGATGGGGATGTTCATGGAGCCTCCTTCTGTTAGAAGCCTGGTTATCCACCACCATTCTCAACTGGATGCTACCGAGCTTTGATTTGATCCAGTGTTTACGGACTGCTTAATGTTGTCTATAGTCTGCTATTTAGCATGCAAATAGCCAGGTGTAGTAGCTTCAATAAGTTGAAACCTAAGGCATGCTTGATGCCACTCCCGGAAATTCCTTCTGCATGCCACATAAAACAAGGCTTTGCCCACAGTGCCTCATGTGTGCTCAGTTTTGGGCCGCGAGATTTATCCTAATTCTGCCCCGCTTACTGCCCATGAGCACATTCACTGCACTTCCTTCCCTCAGAGCCTCCTCAAAGTAATGTTCAACATGAAGGAGTACTGATTTGCCATTTGAGAGAGGCGAGGGAAGGCGGCAGAAATTAGTGACTACTGTGGCCAC
The DNA here is from genome assembly GCF_044704955.1 of Pristiophorus japonicus. Taxonomy (NCBI): domain Eukaryota; kingdom Metazoa; phylum Chordata; class Chondrichthyes; family Pristiophoridae; genus Pristiophorus; species Pristiophorus japonicus. The sequence goes on from NC_091990.1 coordinate 39,624,927, forward strand.
ACCTCTGATGAGTCTATTCCTGCTTGAGGTGCAGCACATATCCAAGGATGGTGATGTTGGCTGGAAAATATGATTCAGTGAGTATGAGTATGTCAGGTTGTTGCTGAGCTAGTTAGTCGGACAGCTCTCCAGGATTGGGCTCCAGTCCCCAGACGTTAGCGAGGAGGATTTTTTTAGGCTTGATCAAGCTGAGATTTGTGATGGTGCAAAATGACTACTGATATTATCCTTTTTAATGGAAGGTTGTGGTGTTTTTGACTGTCTGTGTAATTGTTGGAGCAAGGGAAAGAAGTAATTAAAGAACATGTATTTATATAGCACCTTTCACATCTTCAAGATGTTAGAAAGTGTTTCACAGCCAATGGTTTATTCTTGAAATGTAATTTATTGTTGCTATCTAGCCAATTTGTGGACAGCAAATTTCCACAAACAGCAAATGTGATAAACAACTAACTAACAACACCTGTGGTGGTGTTGGTTGAGGTAACTGTTGGCAAGGACACCAGAAGAACTTCCCTGCATTTTGAATACTGCCATGGGATCTGTTACCTGTGCATGCAGACAGGACTCTTGGTTTTACATCTCATCCGAAGGGCAGCATCTCTGACAATGCAGCACTTCTTCAGTACTGTATGGACATTCAGCCTAGATTATTTGCTTAATTCCTGGTGTGGGGCTTGAATACACCACCTCTGTTTGGAGGTGAGAGTGCTACACAAGGTGATATTGGAGATTGTGGACCACGTGAAGCCAGTCCTATAGCTGAAGTAAAATTATTTCAGTGATTGTTTGAGGCTTGCTGGATGTACATTCTCACTGAGCCTCTCACATTTTTATGAGCGGTACAGGGAACCTGACAGCCAGTCTGGAAGGAGTGGACAATAGGAAAACAAATAGACTATCAGTTCAGTAAGAAAGAAAAAGAGTCAGGTCAAAGCCCAAGAGAGTCAGAATTAGATCATTTGGGAAAGATCATTTGCACTCCCCTAACCAGCCTCCCCACCTCAAACCTCCTCAGGTTACAACTCATTCAAAACACCACAGCCTCTATTCTCACTCATAGAAAGTCCCACACTCACATTGCCACCATCCTCTCCAATCACCAGTGGCAGCCCATGCCCTGGTGACTTGGCTTAAAAATGTGTATTCTTGCTCTCAGATCCTCACACGGCCTTGCCGCACCATAGACTGGTGATCTCCTCCACTTGTTCATTTACAATGCTGTTTCTTTAGAACTCCTTGCCTAGTTCCCTCTACTTTGCTACCTCCCTTTCTGTTTTCAAAAATCTCCTTAAAACCCTTCCCTTCAATGTTGCTTTCGACTAACCACCCCCTCTATGTTTTCCCTTTATTCCTCCTACTCGTGGACAAGTGTTCTGCCCACAAGGCATTTTGAGACACGGGTGCAATGTAAAAATACAAGTTGTTGACTGCACTTGTAATGAACAGTGAGAGTGTTAAAGCTCATAACCTCCTCCAGTTATTTAAACATTTAGACATTCATTATTATTACTGCCACCATTCAAGTCTTGATCAGGGTCAGCAGCAGGTCGGTGCTTATTCTGCTGTTTCATGTATTCACAGAGGATGAATTGTGAACGTTGTAACTAAATCATCAAAGGATGATATCAAGGTTCAAAATGAGTTTTATAATGCAGTCCATCATCATTTATGAAATGATTATGCCAAGTTCTAATAACCAGGATTAGAATTAAAAGCGTGACCTTGATTTAATTATGGATCAATCTGTTTAAAAATAGACTGGAACAGTATTTGTTTTGTGTACGTGGGAGAAACAATAATGTGACTGCTCAATCGAATGGAGCAGCCTTGGTGACCTTTCCCGGCCATTCTGTCTCTTGTTCAACCCCCACCTGATTTTTGCTCTGTCTCTTATTTTTCTGGTGCACTCCCGATTGCCTTTCTGTTCCCAGCGTACTGAGGGAGATGCTACGTCGGATTAGAAATGATTAACAGTCTGAAACTGGGAGAACTCGTTGGCTCTGATTATCATTTTATAGTTAAATTTAATATCGTAGTTAAGGCTTATATCAAAAAATTAGCATTCAGATATGAAAGATTTTAGACGAACAAATTTAAAGCCCAAATTCAATCTATATTGAAAGGTTGAAAGCCTCCCTCCTGCTACTGTAAGCGTGTAATTTTAACTCTCAAAAACAGGTAGGTTTGGGTCGGGTGGGAAGTTAAAATGTAAAAAATTTAAAACACAAACCCAACCCGCCTCGAACCTGCCCATTTCGAGTTTTAACGGAGACGGGATGGGGAGGCAGGTGACCAATCCGCTCTCAAGTGGCGGGTCCCTTATTTAAATATTTTATTGAGACTGCATGGCTCAGATTTTATCCCTGTTCCAGCTTTAACACTGGCTGTCCGGGTTCCCAGGCAGTGGGAAACCTGACAGCTTGCACGGAGGTGAGGACTGCTGCATGGAACAGGTAAGAGCTTTTCCACCACTACTTGTGGAACAGGAGAAGAAAGAGCACTTTCCCCTGTCTCCCCAACCTACTCTGTTAACCCTGTTGTGTATCTGTAAAGCATGCACTCCCATGTTCCGCCACCAGAGAGCTCATCCCCTAAAGTCCCAAGGGATCCCAGCATCCCTTGGGAGCACGATATATAAGCCGGCCCCTAAGGCCTGTTCCTCACTTTGGAGTGTCTTATTAAAGACTGAGGTCACTGTTACTTTAACTTCCCTATGTGCAGCCTCATCTGTGTTAGAACCCCCCCATGATCGGACCCCCCCAACCCTCCACCCCCACCCCCCCCCCCACCCGCAGTGATTGGACCCCCTCTGTGAAGTTTCCGAGACCATGACCTACCTCTTCGGCCCCTTCGATCTCTCGGAGGCCCGAACCATGATTTCTCCGAGCTGCCCCACCAAATCCACCCCGACCCATGATCTCACCTCCCGACCTTGCAGCGAAGATCTTCCCAAGGCCAATCTGCTCCCCCCTCCCCCCCTCCATCCCCACAGCCTTTCTGATCTCCCCTACCCTTGGCTCCATGATCTCACCCTCTCCCTCATTCCCCTCCGCTCCCCAACTGCGGCCTACTAGTGCAGGCTTTTCTGCATGTCAGTCAGTCAGCCAGCCAGTGGCTGGCTGCAGGATGGGAAGTGGGGGAAAAAAATTTCAAACGCACTCTGGCACTAAAATTCCAGGGCGTTCGGAAAGGCTCGCACTCGTGGGTTTCCCGATCATTGAATCTCGGCGAATATTGGGGCTTAAGTATCCTGCAGAAATAAGCTCAGGCAGTCTCAAAGCAATTCTTAGTGAGTATGGTTTCACGGAACAAAATGGACTGTGTTTAAGCACAATATTACATTTTATGTAAATATAAGATAGTCACCAATAAATCCAATAGGGACTTCAGGAGAAATGTCTTTACCCAGAGAGTGGTAAGAATGCGGAACTCGCTGCCACATGAAGCAGTTGAGACGAGTAGCATGGATACATTTAAGGGGAAGCTAGATAATCACGCGAGGGAGAAAGAAGCAAAAGGATATGCTGATGGGATTAGATGAAGTAAGGTGGGAGGAGGCTCGTGTGGAGCATGAATGCTGGCAGAGACCATTTGTGCTGACCTGCCTGTTTCTGTGCTGCAGGCTATATGTAATGCTATGTAAAAAGCTATTCCTGTCCCAACATCGCCGGGCTGAACCCAAAACGTGGGATGATGCATTAAAAACCGAAGACAGACAAGAAGAAAGAAACCAAGTAGATGGTAATGATAAATGGGCCAAGGTTTTCTCTTCCACAGGGGCCTATTGTAGGCTCCCTGCTGCTGATGTTATTTATAACCAGTGTGCAGCAGGGGGCTTCAGGTAGGTGTCTGGCACAGGGAAAATTGAAAGCATTCAAAGGGATTGGGACTAAATGAATGGCCTAAAATATGGAGAGGGAAATTTAATTCTGACAAATATAAGATAACTCACTTTAGTATAATAAACAGGTACACTGTGCATAATCCCATAATAAGCATGCGAAGAAAAAGAAAATGATTTGTTTGATCGTCCATCATCAGTTAAAGGTATTGAGTCAATATGAGTTTGTTGCCCACAAGGCTAATTAAGACTAGGGATGCATCATGAGAGCAAATAGTTACAAGTTAAAACAAGTTTTATTTAATGCTGCAGACTTATTTATGAAGATTTGGAATGCTGCACACAGTCTTGATCACTTTATCCCTAACAAGGCATTGAAGGAATAGGCAGAGTTGAGGGAAGAACAACACAGGTTCAGAGGTTCGATGTGGTGATTTAGCACCCCTGGTGGCTTGGTGGGGAAATACACCACCTGAAACGACCATGTGACACACAGGACAGGTCAGAGATTCGATCCTCAGACCCTAGTCCAGGTGTGCCGAGTTAGCTGACGTCGGCCAGAGCAGCAGCTGTTGGGGTGGACCCGGCAGATCTGGGCTCGGGAAGCATCAGCTAGGGTTCCTTGTCCTAGTTCCTGTCCAATGACCCATGTGTGCATGTATGGAGTTTGGATGAGGACAGGATATAGACATGGCAATATTGCCCTCCGTGGTTATGCACTCACTGCCTACACTCCCAGATGAAGAATGAGTACTTGAGGAAAATTTAGCAACTTCAGGAGATGAGGGGAAAAAATAGTCAATTTTTTAAAAGTTATCACCATACAGCAGATAAACGCCATACAGTATTATTGCTGCAGGAGAATGAACCTTTCAAGCACAATGGCCTATGATAACCACTCTGAAAAAGCTTCCAACATGCTGAAACACCAGTGTATGCCTGTCAGGCGCTCACTCCATTGTACATTACAAAAATCTAGCGCATTTTTCACTTCACATTTGGAGTACCGTCTATTCTTTAGCTGACCATCAATCCTGATTGCATTAATTTGACCAAATATGCATATTTCTTCCACACAAGTGATTTTATGCCAGTGGACAGATCTTCTACAATCAAAAAAATAAAACTGTTTGTGCAAAGATTAAGCACTGATTCCTTAGATATGCAGCACTGCAATTTATAACATACTGTATCTGAGTCTGATTGCACGTGTGAAATAAATTTCATAAAGGAGCTTTAAAAAGGCGACACCATGAGCTCTTAGCTATGGTTTGTGCGGATTTGTTAATGAAATTGCATTCAACGTGAAATGGACTTCTCTCATTCCATTTACATGTTTTCTTATGTCCGTAATGCCTATGCAAAGCATTCGTCAACAGTAGGATCCATTTCTGATAACTTTGTAACCTGCATGCTTTTCTTCATCATATAAATGGCCTGTCCTTGGGTACAGGGAGTACAATTTTGAAGTTTGCGGATGATACAAAACTTGGCAGCACAGTAAATCGTGAGCAGGATAGTAGTGGACTTTGGGGGGACATAGACATACTGATGAAATGGGCAGACACATGGCAAATGCAATTTAATATGGATACGTGAGAAGCGATGCACTTTGGGAGAAACAACATGAAGAGGCAGTATTACCTAAATGGTACTATTTTGAGGGGGGTGCAAGAACACAGGAACCTGGGGATGTACATTCACAAATCGTCAAAGGTGGCAAGGCAGTTAAGAAAGCATATGGGATACTTGGCTTTGTAAATAGGGCACTGAATCCAAAAACAAGGAAGTCATGCTAAACCTTTACAAATATCTGCTTAGGCCTCAGCTGGAGTATTGTGTACAGTTCTAGGCAACACACTGTAGGAAGGATGTCAAAGAAGAGCACAGAGTAGGCTTATCAGGATGATACCAGGGATGAGGGAGTTGTGTGGAGAGATTGGAGAAGCTGGGATTGTTCTCCTTCGAACAGCAACGGTTAAGGGGACATCTAATAGAGATATTCAAAATTATGAGGGGTTTTGAGAGAACAAGTAGGCAGGAACTATTTCCTCTGAAAAGTGGGTCAATAATCAGAAATCACAAATTTAAAATAATTGGCAAAAGAACGAGAGGGGAAATGAGGAAACATTTTTTCACACAGCGTGTTGTTAAGATCTGGAACAGACCAACTGAAAGGGTGCTGGAATCTGATTCCACAGAAACTTTCAAAAGACAATTGGTCATGTACTTGAAGATGACTCATTTGTAGGGTTATGGTAAAAACGCTGGGGTGTGGGACTAAATTGGACAGCTCTTTCAAAGAGCCGGCACAGGCGTGATGGGCCAAATAGCCTACTTCTCTGAGGTAAGATTCTATAAAATGATTCTAAAATAAAAGTTACCAATGTTGCCTTTAATTGTTTTTTGGGTGTGCAGCCCCTTTTACAGGTCTTGCGGCCTATTCAAATTTTCCCATAAGCATGTTTTTTCCATTTAAAAGCCACGCAGCTTAACGGGAACATTGATAGTTACAGGTTTTAGGGTTTTTGTCCTTTGTCAAGTCCAACAGTGGCGAGAGGTTGGAATGGGTCAGTCCATAAATTCTCTCACAAGTACCTGCTGCCTTCTACCCTTTGACCAATTTCTTATCCATTCCTAGGTTTCACCCTCAACCCCGTCCTGTCAAGCTTAACGAGTAGTCTTCTGTTCAAATGCCTTTTGGCGGTGTAGGTACATGGCGTTAGGGTTTTCCACAGACGACTTTGAGTCCATTTCCTCAAGAACATTCTTAACATTTCAGAAAAGTGGTTGAATCAACTGAGTATAATGAATATTTACACTCAGTCAAAGCTGTTAGTTATAACTGGCGTAGATTTTTGGAACTCACATTGTTTTGTTTAATCGGAGAACTGAGGAATACCTTCCACAACAACACTGATACAGCAGCCACAGGGAGCATGTGATCACATTCACACCTGTAATTACACAACCATTTACTGCTTCCTGTAGCCTACAAAAAACACCTGGTAATTCAGCACATCTCACAATGCCCTGAGCATTCAGCAACTTCTTTCCCACCGATCTTTATGTTGTGTGTGTTTAGGAATCATGCTGCTTGTTCTGTTTTCCATATTAAGTTATTTAGTTTGTCTTCTGAGAAGTTCCCTAAGGATCTTGTACCATCTTTGCAAGCTTGTCGTCCCTTCACTAATCCAATCTTGCCCTTGCTGAATCTCCTTTGAAAGCACTATATATAAAGTTAATGTCACCTTCTCTGATCAATTTTCTACAGATTTCTCCAAGTGTCAGCCGTGGCTCAATGGGTAGCTCTCGCCTCTGAGTCAGAAGGTTATGAGTTCAAGTTTTACTCCAGAGATTGAGCACGTGATCTATGCTGACACTTCAGTGCAGTACTGAGGGAGTCTTACACTGTCGGGGGTGCTGTCTATTGGATGAGATGGTAAACTGAGGTCCTATCTGTGCCCCCCCCAGGTAGATGTAAAAGATCCCATGGCACTCTTCGAAGAAGAGCAGGGGAGATTACCCAGTGTTCTACTCAAAATGTATCCCTCAACCAACATCTAAAACAGATGTTCTGGTCATTTATTTTATTGCTGCTTGTGGGAGCTTGCTGTGCGCAAATTGCCTGTGGTATTACAACATTGCATTACAACAGTGACTAGACTTCAAATGTACTCTATTGGCTATAAAGGGCTTTGGCTGGAGCTAAGATGCAGATTAGCCATGATCTGATTGAATGATGGGACAGGCTCGAGGGGCACAATGGCCTACTCCTGTTCTTATGGTCTGAACAAAGCATCATACCAGGGTGACAATACCCCTTTAAAATGGCAGCAGCAGCTGCACGCAAACCTTTTTGTTTAAATCATCCAATCTATCATTTTAAAAGGTTTTCTTACTGCAGGAATTTTTTTCAAATGTAATCATTGTCACTTTGATAAAGTGGAGTTGATCCCTTTTAACTTGATTACTGTAGAAGGATGCCAGCTCAGTTGTTTGAACAAGTCGGATACCAGCCTACTGTGCCAGAACAGGTGAAGCATTAGGTCCTCTCCGTCATCACATCCAGTATCCTATTATAACCCGTAATGAATCATAAAAATACAGTTTACATTTGCTGATGGGATCTGGGACTGTTCACTGAACTGTACTGTCAAATATTAACTTGCCGTCTGACTGAAATGATTGAATAGCATTTATAAACATTTCCGGGGCCACTCTACTTTGGTTTGAATTTTAAAAGCAGGGATATATTTTTCTAAAGTTGAGCAGTGGCCCCACCATCCTTTGCTCCAGACACTTTGGGATGGAAATTCGGTTGGAGGCCAATTAGAGCGCTAATGGCGGTGGGGCGGTAAATTTTGCGCCGGCAAATGGTTTGCGTCGGCTGCCACAAAATTCATCAGCTGGGCCCTGAGTGTGAGGCGGAGCACTAAGGGAGGTGTTGCCTCTTTTAGGGCGCTAGGCCGGCTGAGCAAATCCCGAGCTAAAGAGTCGGTTTCGGAGCGCCCTCAGAGAGGCTTCCTGGAAATAAAATCTCCAAAAAAAACAGAATAAACATTCTCAATTCCTTGCTCACCCCACATAAAGATAGATCTCTAAAATAAAAAACATTACAACAATCACACTTATCTGATGTATTCATTTCTTCCCTCACCGCTTTCCCAGGCGATCCCACCACAGAGCGCTACAGGGTCAGCGGCAAACACAAATCATTGCGCTGTCGAAACCGGGGACGTTGCACACTAGGCTCGACGCTCCCGGGCGGTACTGGTCAGCACCGTCGGCACCGGCACACTGAATGTGCCGAGCGGCACGAATGCCAGTGCTCACGGCTCCGACCCCTTTAGTGCTCCTGTTCTGACCCTTTCCAAGGGCGCTAAGCGAATGGATTTCTACCTCTAAATGCTGTTTGGAGAGGAATAAGACCCAAATAAAAGACACTAAAGGTAAAAGATTGAAGAACAATCATTTCAATCAGGAATTATACTGATGTAGCTAATGGATACCTGGGATTGCAACCAAACCTGGTTCAAATCACTTCACAAGCAGTCCTTCCACCACAGTTGCTGACTATCTCCCCAGTGCTAATGTTCACCGTGTAATGCACCCTCCATAATTGTGATCTACCCAGACCTGCCTTCATTTCAAACCAAGCAGCCAGCTTCTGTTCATGTGTACGAGTGGTTCCAGGGCAGAGTCTGCTGTCAATCAGCTGCCTTTGGCGACAAGTGCCTCACCCAGCCCAGTTACCTGCCTCTCCAGCCCCTCAGCCACGTAGTCCTGTTGATAAGTGGTTGCTTCTCTTGTCGTCTGGTTTTTCAGGGCATATATTCAAATTTAGTCCATTTGGGGGTAAAGGGGAGAAAGCTGATTTTTGACTCTTGGGATCCTCAGTCTGGTTCCTCGGTGTTGCACACAGATCAGCACCTATACTCCTTGCTGCCATGGATCTGTAGTCATGGATTATTCTGCAGAATTGGCATTCTTTTGTGGAATTATTATCCATTCTGCTATTATTTTTCACAATTTTCTGCTCTTTATTCCTCTCCTCTCTTAAAGTGGCTGGTTCCTGCTGGGGTACGACTCTATGGGTACCTTGTCTAAATGGCCATTCGTCATTGGTAGTGAGTTCAGTGCAGTTCTGAGGGAGTGCTACACTATCAGAGGTGCTGTTTTTTGGATACAATGTTAAACCCCAAGGCCCCATCTGCTCTCTCAGGTGGACATAAAAGATCCCATGGCACTATTTCGAAGAAGAACAGAAGAGTTCTCCCCAGAGTCCTGGGGCCAATATTTATCCCTCAATCAACATCACTAAAACAGATTATCTGGTCATTATCACAGTGCTGTTTGTGGTAGCTTGCTGTGTACAAATTGGCTGCCACGTTTCCTACATTACAACAGTGACTACACTTCAAAAGACGCTTCATTGGCTGTAAAGCGCTTTGGGGCATCCTGCGGTTGTGAAAGCTGCTATAGAAATGTAAGTCTTTCTTTAAGTGTCAACAGGCTATTGAACCACAGTTGTGCTGGCCCTGGCCTTGCCTGTTGTGCACACACAAACGCACACAATCCAGCAGGGTCCAGCAGATAGTGATCAGGAGCTGGCTGATCTTATCCTTTCTAACCCAGGCATGCTGAGACCAATCATGACTGCCCAACTGCTGCCCGAGCTATTAGTCAGCTTAGCACAGACTGAGAACCATCTCTGGGACCTTCCAGTAGACCATTGGAAGGAAGCTGAAATAACGAGGCTGATTAAAAACAAGACCGAGAGTGTCCACCAGCTTTAGGCTGGGAGTATCCATCATTATTTAAAATGCAGTTGTGGGAAGGCACAAGCAAATTGTTTGGCAGAGCTGCCCTGCAGCGTTAATAAGGGAGTGCAGCAGGGAGTTCAGGCGAATAGTGGTAACAGGCCACATTGTTACCAAAGATGAAAAGTGGGTGTAAGAATGCCTTCTTTGGCTTTTTAGGATAGAGGGCCTGTTATTCTCAACGCGGGCACTATGAAATCGCTGCTTAAGCAGTAATGCAAGCTATATGTCATGTGTCTATGAACAAAAAACAGATTAGCAGGCATCTCCAAAGCTCACGGTACTGGGTTAGCAGTGTGCAGATGATAACTCTCGATTCATTCCATCATAGAATGGATTTAGAAAATAAGGTAACACATGGTAATGAGTGAGTTCAGGATCGCGACACAGCTCTCAGTGCAGTTTCCCGGTAAATCACTGGGGCTATGATTTTATGATTTTTAATATCACAGTTTTGTGCTCTTCCAGTTTACATTATCACCCGAACACCTTGATTATGGAATTGCCTGGTAACTCGCAGCCATCTACTGTCTAATTACACCCTACGGTATCCTGCTTCACAAGCCATTACCTGAATAATATACAGCGCACTTCTTGAAAGCTACAAAGCCAATGGTGGACTACAAAGAGGCAAATTCAATAACAATTTACATATTTTCTTAAAGACAGGAGATATTTTTGAACGGTATAATTGCTGACACTTTTGAACTCCCCCTCAAGTTAAGCAGAAACACTCTCTAATTAAAAACAAGACAATGTCAGTATAAAGTATAATTTACAAAGTAATTTTTATAATTGGCTAATTATGGCGGAACTAAAATACCCAAATTATCAGCCAGAGCCCTTTAACGTTCTAAGTGATAATGGATCCTTTATAATGTTCAAGCGTTTGAAATGCTAAATACGTCTTCTGTTTAATGATCACATTTATTTAGCTCTCCCTGCTGCAACGTGGAAGTTCTGCTGAAGATGCCATGGTGTAGTTTGGCCCCGTGCTGTTCCCAGGAGCCAAGTGTACAGGATGTAGCCCTTGTCTCCAGGCAGCCAGCCTCTCACATGTTGTGCTGGGGCAAAGAGTGTGGCGGGGGGGAGGGGGGGGGGGGTGTCTGGAGTATCGTCGCAATATAAAAGAATCTTGGTAGCTGCCAAGAAAGCAGGAAGGGGCCATGATGCATTGTCGGTTATGGTCCACGTGTTCACCAGTTGCACATTAATGGAGTGGAAGCCCCTGGGATTCCTGAAGCCCAGTGGGATCATCTGAAGGAGTCTAGAGGGTGGCGTGGGTGGTGTCCTGGATTTAGAGAGGGGGGGATGCCTGTTATTCATGGGGAAAGTGATGAATGTGTCTAGCAAACATTGCTTCAGTCACTTGTTTAATACAACAACAACAACTTGTATTTATATAGCACCTTTAATGTAGTAAAACGTCCCAAGGCGCTTCACAGGAGTGTTATAAGACAAAATAAAAATTGACAATATAAGCACGAACAGCAGACTGACTGATGCTTCTGCTATCCCCTGTGGCAGCCTGGAAAGAGCCAGAGACAAAGAAGTACAGGGCTGCACTAGTGACCTTGACTGCAACAGGCAATGCTCTGGCAGTTCTTTGTAGGGATTATTGTAGGAAGTGACTCCATTCTGGAACAGCCTCCCTGGAGAAATGCCGCCTCCTTATGTATTACTCCTCAGAGAACTGCATGTTGTCCTAGTCCTATAAACTGTGTAGGAGTGTTGGGAATCCTGCGAACTTGCCTTCTGCTTTCGCTGAAGCTCTGTTTGCTGCTTCCTCCACTTCCTACTGCTATTTCTCTTGCTGTTCGTCCTCTGCCAAAGTGGAATTTCAAGAAGGACCCCCGTGGGAAAAAAATGGGTTTCCAGAGACCCCCTGAGGTGATCAGAACGTTCTACACTCACTGCCAGCATTTGGAAATAGTCTAAGTAAACAAAAACCATAAAGGGTCCCTTTAAATACCATTGGAAATGGCCACCTCCAGACTTGTTAGACGGTTGTGGGTCTAAGTCCCACTCCAGAGACTTGATTGCATATTCCAGGTTGACGGTTCAGTGCAGTGCTGAGGGAGCGCTGTACTGTTGGAGGTGTCGGCTTTCAGATGAGATGTTAAATCGAAGCCCCCTCTGCTCTCTCAGGTGGCATTATTTCCAAGAAGAGCAGGGGGGTTCTCTCGGTGTCTTGGCCAACACTTATCCCTCAACCGACACCTAAAACAGATGGTCTGGTCAGTTATCTCATTGCTGTTTTGGTTGCCACATTTCTTGCAACAGTGACTACACTTCAAAAGTACGTCATTGTCTGTAAAGCACTTTGGGCGACCTGAGATTGTGAAAGGTGCAATATAAATGTAAATCTTTCTTTTGTACCGCCTGTGGTTTATGGATGGCATGAGGAACTGACGGTAGCAAAGTGGGCAAAGGTGAAAATGGTGTTGGAAATCTTGATAAGGTCATTTAATGACTATGTGCAAATATTCATTTCTATAGAGAGGTGTAGTTCCCTGTGGTTCAAGTGAGTTTGGCATTCACAAGACCATGATGTCAGTTGTGGTTTTGTGCTGAAATATGAGCTATATTCTCCCGTTGCCAAGCAGATTTTGTGTGGTTCTTCTCTGCAAGTTAACATTCTTTCACAAATGTGATTATATACAATTACGTAGAAAATGCCACTTGGAAACAGGCCATTTGGTCCAATGTGCTGTTTATTCTCCTTGCGAGTAGTAATCCGAATCATATCTTCCCTCTCTGTTTCTATATCCCTTTATTTCCCTTTCGTTCAATCAACACTCATCTTAAATGTTGACGTGGTCTCTGCTTCAGTCACTAACTCTGGTAGTACATTCCATAGTCCCTTAACCCTCTGTGTAAAAAGGTTTATCCTGCCCTCTCTTCTAAATCTCTTGCATTTAATCTTATATCTAGCTCCCCTTAGTCGAGACTCTTTTATCACTGGAGACAGTATGGCCCCCCGATATTTACCGGGAGGTGATGAGCGGGGCGCGTGTTTGCGGCCGGGAAACCCGGAAATTCCGGGAATGGGGGGCGGGGGGGTCCTACTGAATTTAAAGGCAGGTGTTCATTCGGCTTTTTTTGACTCCGTTTCCCGGCAGCCGGTCGGGTCGAGAAGCTGGCTGGTTGTCGGCTGGGAAAGCCAACAGTGGAAGACCACAGCCGGGGTCCACTGGGGACAGTCCCCAAGCAATCGGAGGCTCGGTGGGGGGGGGGGAGGGGAACTCGGAGCGCGGCAGCGAGGAGGACGGGAGGGAGAGAGGGAAAGGTTGAGACATCGTGTGTGGGATCTGTTAGAACGTGGGGCTCTGAAGATCACAGGTTTGATCGAGGGGCCGGGGGAAGCACTCCTGTTCCTCCTGAACCACAAGTAGTGCTGTACTAAGTGTATACCAGCTGCAGCCGCAAGCTCTCACCTCCCTTTCGGAGCCGTGTTTCCAGAACCCTGGGAAAGCTGACCCGCAGCCGTTACATTTAAATGGCTCCCAAAATTTGACGAATGGAGGCTCATTTAAATATATTAACCTGCCTCTCCAGAGTGGCTTACTCAAATGCCCCCAAATCTGCCACGGTTAAACTAGATGTGGTGGGTTAAGGTTGGGTTTCACATATATACCAATTTAATGCCTTTCGATCCTCTTCCACCCATTGTAGCGGGCTTAGAATTACCCTCTATGTTTCTATCTAGTGTCAGCTGTGGCTCAGTGGGTAGCCACACTCGCCTCTGAGTCAGAAGGTTGTGGGTTCAAGTCCCACTCCATGAACTTGGCCACTATAAATCTAGGCTGACACTCCAGTGCTGTACTGAGGGAGTGCTGCACTGTCAGAGGTGCGCTTTTGAATGAGATGTTAAACTGAGGCCCCGTCTGCTCTCTCAGATGTAAAAGATCCTATGGCACTATTTTGAAGAAGAGCAGGGGAGTTATCCCCGGTGTCCTGGCCAATATTTATCGCTCAATCAATATAACAAAAACAGATTATCTGGTCATTATCATATTGCTGTTTGTGGGAGCTTGCTGTGCGCAAATTGGCTGCCGCGTTTCCCACAATTCAACAGTGACTACACTCCAAAAGTACTTTGAGACGTCCAGTGGTCGTGAAAGGTGCTATATAACTCCAGGTCTTTCTGTGTCATATCTCTTGATAATATTAAGCACTTCTATCAAATCATCCCTTAACCTCCTCTGTTCTAACAAAACAGACCCAATTTCCCTGGTCGTTATTTGTATTTGTATTTCCTTGTACCGGGCAAAATCTTAGTGAACCTGCACTGTATTTCTTCAGAGGTCTCAAATAAAAAAATGTTGTCCTTGTGTTTAAATCTCTCCATGGCCATGGCATTCCCTATCTCTGTAACCTTCTCCTGCCAAGGTAGTTCAGCGACAGGCATGTTGTCAAGGGGAATTTGGTGCAAGATAGTATACGAGTAGCAGAGTTTTGGATGACCAGACTGTAAGCTGCATTCAGCTCTCAGACGGTTAACTTGTTTGTTCCAAGAAGCCACAACGCAAGGACTGGAAAACCAACCCTAATAAATGTTTAACAGGCCTTGGAACTGATCCAGAATCCATAAATGGTTCTGGCAGATGTCCCATCACTGAAACGTCCATTAACCTTTCTCCTACTCACCAAGCTGTGCCTTAAATGTAATTGTACAGCATCAGTAGTCGATAGGTGAACTGGCTATTTCTTATTTCCTATGATAAGGCTTTATCATCAAAGATGGGGTAACACACACCCAAACATTATCACACATTCTGTGCTTCTTCCATCATTCTTATGTCTTCAGAAAAACCCACACTTCAGTCACCCACATCTCACATTCCAATTTTACATAAATATATTCATTCTGTATTTGCGCTTCACAGATGGTAATTACTTAATGAGAGGACTGAGTGTGTGGTAAAGCCGCTTGACCTTTTAAATAGCCATTTTCTTTTTTGTTGTGTCTGTGGAGGGATGTTCATGTCTATGTTCATTAGTGTTACAGATTTTTTAGATGTAGACATGTTTAAACATAATTTTGCCCTTAAAGTAATGATTATCAAAACTCTCTCTCGTGCAAATCACTCAATTCAACCCATTGGTTCTGGCTTTCAGTGTCGTGACTTTGTGAAAACTATCGGCCGGTGATTTCCACATCTGCGTTGCTCAGCCTGTGATTTTCCGCTCATTGAAGTGACTGGGCAACAAGTCATTAGCCTAGCGAGCGCGGAACTGGAAAGCCCCAGCCATCCGCTCTGGGCTGTGAAGACCTTAAAATTATAAGCATGTGAGAGGACCCATCCTCTGGGCACTACTACCCAAAACTGTAGTTCTGGTTGGTATCCCAGTTTCTGCTAGGCGTCCACATAAACAGTAAAGTTGTTTTTTTGGGCATATTATGTTAATTGGGCCTGGCCTCCCAGAATGAATATAATGCCCAACCCCAATTGGCCGGAGTCAAATGGACCAGAAAAATCCCAGGTTCAATCTTGGTCAGTGCTGTGTTATCATGACAGATCGTGGCGGAGGTGCGGTGAGAGATCATGGCGGAGGTGCGGCGAATGACCAGGGCAGAGGAACGGCGAGAGATTGAGGAGCGACGTGATTGGGGCCCAGGAAAGACACGAGTTCGGGGCCCAGAAGAGGCGAGGGCCCAGGGGCAGCACGGGCCAGTCCACACTGTGATATGTATGCGTACTAGGTACTTGCAGCAGAGCTGGTCTCCAGTCGTCTTGGTTAATCCTTGCCACTGGACTGAGAACGAGCTCTGTCAAGACCGTGTGGTGGCTGGTGTGCAATGGCCACCACACGTTAAAAAAATCCATGCACAGGCATCTTCCACCCTTCAACATGTAGTCGTGACCTGGAATATCAGGTCCTTCATCGAAACACCTATGAACTCATCCTTTTTTGGTGTGGAAGCAAGTCATCCTCAATACGAGGGACCGCCGAAGAAGATTTAATCTTAGCTGGGCTGGCAGTGTCCCTTGACTTTGGAGGGGATAAAAATCAGCTAACTTTCTCTCTACTAATCATTATCCAGTGGCCCTGGGCATCAGATGGGAATAAGATGGGGCTGCACTATCATGTACTTATCAGCCTGCCGACACTTGCTGCGTAGGCTTGTTAATGACAATGGTCTACTTGTCTGAGGTACTGGAGGACAATTAAATGCATGGAATCCTACCCCCCCTCAGCCCCCACTGCCCCCCCTCCGACCCCCGCCCCCACATGAATCAGTGTTGTCACGGGCGGAGGCAAGATGATTCGAGGAAAGAAAGTCAGGGCTGGAATGGTGGTAATTGCTGCCCTCTTCTGATTGTTCAAGTTAACAACTCGTGCTGATAAGGGCCGAAGGAGCAGTTCTCATTACTGCATTCCTCAATATCTCAATAAGATTTTTAAAATAAATTCTACCACTCAGCTGTTTGGTTTCCAGTTGTTTGAAATCAACTGGGAAGAACTTTACCAAGCTTATTTAAAACAAATTTATTTGGTCGATCATTAACTTCTGGGCTAGATATGTCTCCTCTCTGCCAAATATATTCCTTTTTTCATAAAGGTACCCATGGTCAGATTGAATGGTGGTGCAGGCTCAAAGGGCCGAATGGCCTACTCCTGCACCTATTTTCGATGTTTTCTATGTACCATTGGTGAGGTAATAATGGTCCTTTATTGTTAGATAGCAGTGGTCGAGACCATTACCTACCTGTCAAGTCTCACTATACGCCCATGTAACAAATTCTGCTAAAGTAACATACAATGTTCTATTCCATTTTTATTCAGCTCCAATCGAAAGGAATGTGACATCACAACCCATTTTCGTTCCTTTTGTTATCCCCTCCTCCCTTGCAAGTAAATTCTGCAAGAACAAACAATACAATTCCCAAACCTAGGCTGACACTCCAGTGCAGTGCTGAGGGAGCGCAACACTGTTGAAGGTGCCATCTTTTGGATGAGACGTTAAACCGAGGCCCCGTCTGCTCTCTCAAGTGGACGTAAAAGATCCCATGGCACTATTTCAAAGAAGAGCAGGGGAGTTATCCCCGGTGTCCTGGCCAATATTTATCCCTCAATCAAGATAACAGAAAACAGATTATCTGCTCATTATCACAGTGCCGTTTATGGGAGCTTGCTTGTTCGAAAATTGGCTGCCGTGTTTCCTACATTAGAACATAAGAACATAAGAATTAGGAACAGGAGTAGGCCATCTAGCCCCTCGAGCCTGCTCCGCCATTCAAAAAGATCATGGCTGATCTGGCCGTGGACTCAGCTCCACTTACCCGCCCGCTCCCCATAACCCTTAATTACCTTATTGGTTAAAAATCTATCTATCTGAGATTTGAATACATTCAATGAGCTTGCCTCAACTGCTTCCTTGGGCAGAGAATTCCACAGATTCACAACCCTCTGGGAGAAGAAATTCCTTCTCAACTCGGTTTTAAATTGGCTACCCCGTATTTTGAGGCTGTGCCCCCTAGTTCCAGTCTCCCCGACCAGTGGAAACAACCTCTCTGCCTCTATCTTGTCTATCCCTTTCATTATTTTAAATGTTTCTATAAGATCACCCCTCATCCTTCTGAACTCCAACGAGTAAAGACCCAGTCTACTCAATCTATCATCATAAGGTCACCCCCTCATCTCCGGAATCAGCCTAGTGAATTGTCTCTGTACCCCCTCCAAGGCTAGTATATCCTTCCTTAAGTAAGGTGACCAAAACTGCACGCAGTACTCCAGGTGCGGCCTCACCAATACCCTGTACAGTTGCAGCAGGACCTCCCTGCTTTTGTACTCCATCCCTCTCACAATGAAGGCCAACATTCCATTCGCCTTCCTGATTACCTGCTGCACCTGAAAACTAACTTTTTGGGATTCATGCACAAGGACCCCCAGGTCCCTCTGCACCACAGCATGTTGTAATTTCTCCCCAGTCAAATAATATTCCCTTTTACTGTTTTTTTCCCCCCAAGGTGGATGACCTCACATTTTCCGACATTGTATTCCATCTGCCAAACCTTAGCCCATTCGCTTAACCTATCTAAATCTCTTTGCAGCCTCTCTGTCTCCTCTACAAAACCCGCTTTCCCACTAATCTTTGTGTCATCTGCAAATTTTGTTACACTACACTCTGTCCCCTCTTCCAGGTCATCTATGTATATTGTAAACAGTTGTGGTCCCAGCACCGATCCCTGTGGCACACCACTAACCACCGATTTCCAACCCAACAAGGACCCATTTATCCCGACTCTCTGCTTTCTGTTAGCCAGCCAATTCTCGATCCATGCTAATATATTTCCTCTGACTCCGCGTACCTTTATCTTCGACAGTAACCTTTTGTGTGGCACCTTATCGAATGCCTTTTGGAAATCTAAATACACCACATCCATCAGTACACCTCTATCCACCATGCTCATTATATCCTCAAAGAATTCCAGTAAATTAGTTAAGCATGATTTCCCCTTCATGAATCCATGTTGCGTCTGCTTGATTGCACTATTCCCATCTAGATATCCCGCTATTTCTTCCTTAATGATAGCTTCAAGCATTTTCCCCACTACAGATGTTAAACTAACCGGCCTATAGTTACCTGCCTTTTGTCTGCCCCCTTTTTTAAACAGAGGTGTTACATTAGCTGCTTTCCAATCCGCTGGTACCTCCACAGAGTCCAGAGAATTTTGGTAGATTATAACGAATGCATCTGCTATAACTTCCGCCTTCTCTTTTAATACCCTGGGATGCATTTCATCAGGACCAGGGGACTTGTCTACCTTGAGTCCCATTAGCCTGTCCAGCACTACCCCCCTAGTGATAGTGATTGTCTCAAGGTCCTCCCTTCCCACATTCCCGTGACCAGCAATTTTTGGCATGGTTTTTGTGTCTTCCACTGTGAAGACCGAAACAAAATAATTGTTTAAGGTCTCAGCCATTTCCACATTTCCCATTATTAAATCCCCCTTCTCATCTTCTAAGGGACCAACATTTACTTTAGTCACTCTCTTCCGTTTTATATATCGGTAAAAGCGTTTACGATCTGTTTTTACGTTTTGCGCAAGTTTATTTTCGTAATCTATCTTTCCTTTCTTTATTGCTTTCTTAGTCATTCTTTGCTGTCGTTTAAAATTTTCCCAATCTTCTAGTTTCCCACTAACCTTGGCCACCTTATACGCATTGGTTTTTAATTTGATACTCTCCTTTATTTCCTTGGTTATCCACAGCTGGTTATCCCTTCTCTTACCGCCCTTCTTTTTCACTGGAATATATTTTTGTTGAGCACTGTGAAAGAGCTCCTTAAAAGTCCTCCACTGTTCCTCAATTGTGCCACCGTTTAGTCTGTGTTTCCAGTCTACTTTAGCCAACTCTGCCCTCATCCCACTGTAGTCCCCTTTTTTTAAGCATAGTACGCTCGTTTGAGACACTACTTTCTCACCCTCAATCTGTATTACAAATTCAACCATACTGTGATCACTCATTCTGAGAGGATCTTTTACTAGGAGATCGTTTATTATTCCTGACTCATTACACAGGACCAGATCTAAGATAGCTTGCTCCCTTGTAGGTTCTGTAACATACTGTTCGAAGAAACAATCCCGTATGCATTCTATGAATTCCTCCTCCAGGCTACCCCGTGCGACTTGATTTGACCAATCGATATGTAAGTTAAAATCCCCCATGATTACTGCCGTACCTTTTTCACATGCCTCCATTATTCCCTTATTATTGTCCGCCCCACCATGAAGTTATTATTTGGGGGCCTATAAACTATGCCCACCAGTGACTTTTTCCCCTTACTATCTCTAATCTCCACCCACAATGATTCAACATTTTGTTAATTAGAGCCAATATCATCTCTCACAACTGCCCTGATATCATCCTTTATTAACAGAGCTACCCCACCTCCTTTTCCTTCTTGTCTATCCTTCCGAATTGTCAGATACCCGTGTATATTTAATTCCCAGTTTTGGCCACCCTGCAACCGCGTTCCTGTAATGGGCACCAAATCATACCCATTTGCAATGATTTGTGCCTTCAACTCATTTACTTTATTTCGAATGCTGCGTGCGTTTAGGGAGAGTGTTTTAATACTAGTTTTTAAACCATGATTTTTGTTTTGACCCCTCCTGCAGCCCCTTTATATTCATACATATTGTCCCTTCCTATCACCTTGTGGTTTACACTTACCCCAGTGCTACTCTGCTCTGTTGCCTCCTACCTTTTGCATTCTTTCATGGGGTCCTGTTCATCTGAGTTCTCACCCACTCTAACTAGCTCAGAGCCCTCTCCTGGGTTCCGAATACTCCTCGCATTGAGGCACCGAGCTTTCAGGCTTGCCTTTTTATTACACTTTGACCCTTTAGAATGTTGCTGTATAGTGGCCCTTTTTGTTTTTTGCCAAGGGTTTCTCTGCCCTCCACTTTTACTCATCTCCTTTCTGTCTTTTGCTTCTGTCTCCATTTTGTTTCCCTCTGTCTCCCTGCATTGGTTCCCATCCCTCTGCCATATTAGTTTAACTCCTCCCCAACAGCACTAGCAAACACTCCCCCTAGGACATTGGTTCCGGTCCTGCCTAGGTGCAGACCGTCCAGTTTGTACTGGTCCCACCTCCCCCAGAACCGGTTCCAATGCCCCAGGAATTTGAATCCCTCCCTGCTACACCACTGCTCAAGCCACGTATTCATCCGAGCTATCCTGCGATTCCTACTCTGACTAGCACGTGGCACTGGTAGCAATCCCGAGATTACTACTTTTGAGGTCCTACTTTTTAATTCAGCTCCTAGCTCCTTAAATTCATCTCATAGGACCTCATCCCGTTTTTTACCTATATCGTTGGTACCTATATGCATCACGACAACTGGCTGTTACAATAGTGACTACACTCCAAAAGTACTTCATTGGCTGTAAAGCGCTCTGAGACATCCAGTGACTGTGAAAGGCACTATAGAAACATAGAAACATAGAAACATAGAAATTTACAGCGCAGAAGGAGGCCTTTTCGGCCAATCGTGCACGCGCCGGCCAACAAAGAGCCACACGGTCCTCGGTCAGCACCCCTGAAGGGTACATATAAACCTATGAACAATGGCAGACAGGTAAAGAGCATCCGACCCAAACAGTCCACCCCACACAACTGAGACACCCCATGTATCGCAACACTTTACACTCCACCCCACCCGAAGCCATGTGATCTTCTGGGAGATGCAAAAAACCAGATAAACACCCAGGCCAATAGGAGAAAAAATCTGAGAAAATTCCTCTCCGACCAATCCAGGCGATCGAAACTAGTCCAGGAGATCACTGCAGCCATATTAGATTCCCTGAAGTAATTACCATCGTATCTGCACTAACCAAGAGGTTATCCAGTCTAATCCCACTTACCAGCTCTAGGTCCGTAACCCTGCAGGTCACAGCACTTCAAGTGCCTATCCAAGCACTTTTAAATGTGTTGAGGGTTTCTGCCTCTACCACCTTTCCAGGCAGTGAGTTCCAGATCACCACAACCCTCTGCGTGAAGAAGCTTCCCCTCAAATCCCCTCTAAACCTTCCACCAACCACCTTAAACCTATGCCCCCTCGTAATTAACCCCTCCACCAAGGGAAATAGGCCGTTGCTATCCACTATATCCAAGCCCCTCAAAATTTTATACACCTCATTGAGGTCTCCCCTCAGCCTCCTCTGATCCAAGGAGAATAAATCCAGCCTATCCAATCTGTCCTCATAGCTAAGATTCTCCATTCCAGGCAGCATCCCCGTAAATCTCCTCTGCACCCTCT
This sequence comes from Pristiophorus japonicus, assembly GCF_044704955.1. Classification (NCBI taxonomy): domain Eukaryota; kingdom Metazoa; phylum Chordata; class Chondrichthyes; family Pristiophoridae; genus Pristiophorus; species Pristiophorus japonicus. The sequence continues at coordinate 39,646,868 of NC_091990.1, forward strand.
ACATTGCAATCATGTCCTTCCTATAATATGGCGACCAGAACTGCGCGCAGTATTCTAGCTGTGGCCACCAGTGTATTATACAATTTAAGCATAACCTCCCTAGTCTTGTATTCTATGACTTGGACAATAAAGACAAGCATTCCGTATGCCTTATTAACCACCTTATTCACCTGGCCTGCTACTTTCAGGGATCTGAGAACAAGCATTCCAAGGTCCCTTTGTTCATCTACACTTCTAAGTGGCCTACCATTTAATGGGTATACCCTTTCCTTATTAGCCCTCCCAAAGTGCATTACCTCACACTTCTCTGAATTAAATTCCATTTGCTACTGTTCTGCCCACCTGACCAGCAGATTGATATCTTTCTGCAGTCATTATCAACCACACAGCCAATTTTAGTGTCATCTGCAAACTTCTTAATCATACCCCTATATTCAAATCTAGATCATTGATGATTACCACAAAAAGCAAGGGACCCAGTATTAGAAACATAGAAACATAGAAAATAGGTGCAGGATTAGGCCATTCGGCCCTTCGAGCCTGCACCACCATTCAATAAGATCAAGGCTGCTCATTCACCTCAGTACCCCTTTCCTGCTTTCTCTCCATACCCCTTTATGCCTTTAACCATAAGGGTCATATCTAACTCCCTCTTAAAATAATCTAATGAACTGGCTTCAACAACTCTCTGCGGTAGAGAATTCCACAGGTTAACAACTCGCTAAGTGAAGAAGTTTCTCCTCATCTCGGTCCTAAATGGCTTACCTCTTATCCTTAGACTGTGTCCCCTGGTTCTGAATTTCCCCAACATCGGGAACATTCTTCCTGCATCTAACCTGTCCAGTCCCATCAGAATTTTATATGTTTCTATGAGATCCCCTCTCATTCTTCTAAACTCCAGTGAATATAGGCCCAGTCGATCCTGTTGTGTATGGAGAAAGAGTCAGACTGAACACTGTGAGCTCAAAGTAAAGTGTGATCTTAGTCTTTTATTGCCGGTCTCCAGAGTGCCTCTCCAACCTGTAAAGCCTTCTTAAATACCTGTGCTCCCAAATGATTATGGAATCCCTTGGGACTCCAGGGAATGAGCCCTCTGGTGGCTGTACAGAGTAAATACAAGTTCACATATATAACAACATTCCCCCCCAAAGTCAATAGTGTAACTATTTACAATGTGAGCTGATCTGGGGACCTTCTTGCCCTGGTTGATTGTCTCGGTGTGAAAGCTGGTGTTGTTGAATCATTTGTTGGGGACTCACTGGGCTGCTGTGCAGCTGGCCTTGCTGGGCTGCCTGGTGTGTTGGGCCCTGCAGGGCTGCTGTGGATGATGGGTTCTGCTTCGTGGTCAACCGTGGTGTCGGTTGCCACTGGTGTGTGTGTTGGGGGATCAAAAAAGGTAGGGTCCAAGGTGGGTTGCTCAGGATAGTCCGTGAATCTGAGTTTGATTTGGTCCAAGTGTTTCCAGTGAATGAGTCCATTTGAAAGTTTGACCCGAAACACCCTGCTCCCCTCTTTGGCCACGACAGTGCTGGGAAGGCACTTGGGACCTTGTCCATAATTTAATACAAATACAGGATCACTGACTTCAATCTCACGTGACACATTTGCGCTATTATGGTATGCACTTTGTTGAAGCCGCCTGCTCTCTACCCGTTCATGGAGATCAGGGTGAACTAACGAGAGACTTGTCATAAGTGCTCTTTTCATGAGCAGTTCAGCAGGTGGGATCCCAGTGAGTGAGTGTGATCTCGTGCGGTAGCTAAGCAGGACTCGGGATAGGCGAGCCTGCAGTGAACCTTCAGTTACCCTCTTCAAGCCTTGCTTAATGGTTTGCACTGCTCCCTCTGCCTGACCATTGGACGCTGGTTTAAACAGGGCAGATGTGACATGTTTGATCCTGTTACAGGTCATGAATTCTTTTAAATCAGCACTGGTAAAACATGGTCTGTTATTGCTCACCAGGATATCGGGTAAGCCATGTGTGGCAAACATGGCCCACAGGCTTTCACTGGTGGCAACGGACGTGCTAGCCGACATTATCTCACATTCAATCCACTTGGAGTACGCGTCTACAACCACAAGGAACATTTTACCCAAGAACGGGCCTGCATAGTCAAGGTGTACCCTAGACCACGGTTTGGAGGGCCAAGGCCATAAACTTAGTGGCGCCTCCTTGGGTACATTGCTTAACTGCGAACATGTATTACATCTGCGAACACAGGATTCTAAGTCCGCATCGATACCGGGCCACCACACGTGGTACATGGCTATCGTTTTCATCATTACGATGCCTGGGTGGGTACTGTGGAGGTCATTGATGAAGGTGTCTCTGACCTTCTTGGGGACCACTACTCGATTGCCCCACAGAAGGCAGTCTGCCTGTATAGACATTTCATCTTTGCGCCGCTGGAATGGCTTTATCTCTTCCTGCATTTCCACTGGGACACTGGACCAGCTCCCGTGTAGCACACAGCTTTTGACTAGAGATAATAAGGGGTCCTGGCTTGTCCAGGTTTTGATTTGCCGGGCAGTGACAGGTGATTGCTCACTCGCAAATGCTTCTATAACCATGGCTAGATCTGCGGGCTGCGCCATTAGCACCCCCGAGGTGGGCAATGGTAGCTTACTGCGAGCATCGGCGCAGTTTTCTGTGCCTGGCCTGTGGCGGATGGCGTAGTTGTATGCGGACAACATGAGCGTCCATCTCTGGATGTGGGCAGATGCGTTGGTATTTATCCCTTTACTCTCGGAAAACAGGGATATTAGTGGCTTATGGTAAGTTTCCAATTCGAAATTTAGCCCAAACAGGTATTGATGCATTTTCTTTACCCATAGACACACACTAACGCTTCTTTTTCAATCATGCTGTAGGCTCTCTCGGCATAAGCAACCGGTTGCAGTTTCCCGAAATCATTGGCTTGTTGCAATACACTCCCGACCCCATATGACAACGCATCACATGCTAGTACCAAGCACTTACAAGCAATTTGTTTGAGCATAACAATTTTCTCGCTTTTACAAAGGCATTTTCTTGGCTTTTACCCCAAACCCATTCGCCCCCTTTTCGTAGTAAGACATGTAGTGGTTCTAGCAGTGTGCTGAGACCCGGTAAGAAGTTACCAAAGTAGTTCAAGAGTCCCAGAAACGACCGCAGCTCCGTCACGTTCTGTGACCTCGGTGCATTCTCGATTGCCTCCGTCTTCGCGTTGGTGGGCCTGATGCCGTCCGCCGCAATCCTCCATCCCAGGAACTCCACTTCAGGCGCCAGGAAAACGCACTTCGAGCGTTTTAACCTGAGCCCCACGCGGTTGAGTCGACTAAGAACCTCCTCCAGGTTCTGCAGGTGTTCGACTGTGTTCCGACTTGTGACCAAGATGTCGTCCTGGAAGACCACGGAGTGCGGGACCGACTTCAGTAAACTTTCCATCTTTCTCTGGAATATCTCCGCTGTTGATCGGATTCCAAACGGGCATCTGTTATAAACAAAAAGACCTTTGTGCGTGTTGATGCAGGTGAGGGCCTTCGATGATTCCTCCAGTTCCTACGTCACGTAGGCTGAAGTCAGATCCAGCTTTGTGAACGTCTTTCCTCCCGCTAGCGTTGCAAAGAGGTCGTGGGCTTTTGGTAGTGGGTATTGGTCCTGCAGGGAGAAACGATTGATAGTTACTTTGTAATCTCCACAGATTCTGACGGTGCCGTCTCCCTTGAAGACTGAGACAATAGGACTGGCCCACTCGCTGAACTCGATCGGTGAAATAATGCCCTCTCATTGCAGCCGGTCTAGCTCGATCTCTAACCTTTCTCTCATCATGTACAGTACTGCTCTCGCCTTGTGATGGATGGGTCATGCCCCCGGAATTAGGTGCATCTGCACTTTTGCTCCTTGGAATTTTCCGATGCCTGGTTTGAACAGCGAAGGAAATTTGCTTAAGACGTAGGCACACGAAGTGTCATCAGCGGGAGATAGCGCTCGGACGTCGTCCCAGTTCCAGCATATCTTTTCCAGCCAGCTCCTGCCGAGCAGCGTGGGACCATCACCCGGTACTACCCAGAGTGGTAGCTTGTGCACTGCTCCATCGTAGGAGACCTTTACGGTAGCACTGCCGATTACAGGAATCAGTTCTTTCGTATAAGTTCTCAGTCTCGTGCGAACTGGAGTTAAGACTGGCCTTGAGGCCTTGTTGCACCACAACCTTTCAAAAGTCTTTTTGCCCATGATGGACTGGCTCGCACCCGTGTCCAGCTCCATTGATATCAGGAATCCATATTAGTTCAACATTCAGCATTATCGGGGGACAATTCGTGGTGAATGTGTGTACCCCATGTACCTCTGCCTCCTCTATCTGAGGCTCTGGTTCGTAGTGATCCTCCGTGGATCTGTCCTCAGCAACGTGGTGGTTTGCAGGTTTAACCGGCTTAGCAGCTCGCCTGCATACTCGTTGGAGGTGTCCCATTGTTCCACAGCCCTTGCAAATGTATCCTTTGAATCGGCATGAATGGGAATGATGATCACCCCCGCAGCGCCAACAAGGTGTTAATGACCTTGCATTCATCACCCTTGATGGTGGGCTCTGAGACATCTGTGGATGTGTAGCTGCAGGTATGTGTGACCTGCCCTGTATGTTACGATTCGAAAACAACATCACTTTGTTCACAGTACTTGTAGCAGCACTTGTGTGCTGAGAGATTTGCTTAGCATTGTCACTGGTGGCAATGAACGCCTGGGCTATCGCTATGGCCTTACTCAAGGTTGGGGTCTCTACAGTCAACAGCTTGCAAAGTATGGTTTCATAGCCAATGCCAAGTACGAAAAAGTCTCTGAGCATGTGCTCCAAATGTCCTTCAAATTCGCAATGTCCTGCAAGGCGTCTCAGCTCGGCGACATAACTCACCATTTCCTGGTCTTCAGACCTTTTGTAGGTGTAGAACCGGTACCTCACCATCAGGACGCTTTCATTCAGGTTCAAATGCTCTCGGACCAGTGTGCTTCGTTGGAGTGAGCAGATTCTTCCTGAGGCCATACGTTGGTGCCCCACAGACGGCGAGGAGGATCGCTCTACGTTGGGCAGCGCTCTCTTCCCCATCTAGCTCATTGGCCACGAAGTATTGGTCGAGTCGCTCCACAAAAGTTTCCCAATCATCTCCCTCCGAAAATTTCTCCAGAATGTCCACTGTTCTCTGCATCTTTGGGTTCGCTATCTGTATCTCGTCGCCAGTTGTGTGTATGGAGAAAGAGTCAGACGGAACAGTGTGAGCTCAAAGTAAAGTGTGACCCTAATCTTTTATTGCAGGTCTCCAGAGTGCCTCGCCAACCTGTGAAGCCTTCTTAAATACCTGTGCTCCCATTATGGGATCCCTTGGGACTCCGGGGAATGAGCCCTCTCATGGCTGTACAGAGTAAATACAAGTCCACATATATAACAGATCCAGTCTCTCCTCATATGTCAGTCCTGCCATCCCAGGAATCAGTCTGGTGAACCTTCGCTGCACTCCCTCAATAGCAAGAATGTCCTTCCTCAGATTAGGAGACCAAAATCGAACATAATATTCCAGGTGAGGCCTCATCAAGGCCCTGTACAACTGCAGTAAGACCTCCCTGCTCCTATACTCAAATCCCCTAGCTATGAAGGCCAACATGCCATTTGCCTTCTTCACCGCCTGCTGTACCTGCATGCCAACTTTCAATGACTGATGTACCATGACACCCTTCTCCTAATCTGTCGCCATTCAGATAATATCCTGTCTTTCTATTTTTGCCACCAAAGTAGGTAACCTCACATTTATCCACATTATACTGCATCTGCCATGCATTTGCCCACTCTCCTAACCTGTCCAAATCACCCTGCAGCCTCTTAGCATCTTCCTCACAGCTCACACCGCCATCCAGCTTAGTGTCATCTGCAAACTTGGAGATGTTCCACTCAATTCCTTCATCTAAATCATTAATATATATTGAGCTCTGTAGAACCCCATTGCAAACATCCTTCCAGTCACAAAATCATCCATCAAGCATTACCCTTTGCTTCCTACCTCTAAGCCAATTTTGGATCCAACTTGCCACTTTGCCCTGGATCCCATGGGCTTTAACCTTCGTGACCAGTCTACCATGTCGGACCTTATCAAAAGCCTTGCTAAAATCTATATACACTACATCGTATGCACTACCCTCATCGACCCTCCTGGTTACCTCATAGAAAAATTCAATCAGTTTAGTCAAACACGATCTTCCCTTAACAAATCAATGCTGACTGTCCCTGATTAATCCTTGTCTTTGTAAATGTAAGTTTATCTTGTCCTTCAGTATTTTTTCCTATAATTTCCCCACCACTGAAGTTAGGCTGACTGGCCTGTAATTACTCGGCCTATCCCTTTCTCCCTTCTTAAACCAAGGTATCACTTTAGCAGTCCTCCAGTCCTCCGACACCATGCCTGAATTCAAAGAGGACTGAAAAATGTCGCCCATATATCGCTCATTTAGCCACAAAATGGAAACTGACGGGCATTTCTCGGAAACTTTTCGGCGAATGTTACTTTCCCCATGTGCGTAACGCCGGGAAAAAATAATACCGCCCGCCCACTTTTTTTGGGCGGAATCATCCGATTGGGTGAAATCAACGCCCATAATATCGCCCAGTGTTACTTTCCCCACGGAATTAACGCCAAGATTCAATAATACCGCCCGCCCACTTTTTTTTGTCATAAAGAGCATATTTGCCAAAATTAGCGGCCATGAGATTGCCCAGCGTCAATTTCACCGCCTCGGACACATATCGCCTACAATATCGCTTGCCCAAAAAACCGCCTGGAAAAAGTGGAACTAATCGGAACTAATCATAGCGTCATGGACGCCATATTCTACATCACATGTCGCATCCTTTAAAAGGCTGCTGTGCTTCAACCTCAGGAGAGTTCGGATGTACTCTTGAGGTTGTTGGAGTTGATGTGAACATCTGTACAAACATCTTGACCATACTGTGATCGATTGGAATTTAATAGGTGTCTTCGTCGGGACAGTCATTGTTTGTGACCAATCGGTGGAAAACAGAGAGCTATTGCAATGGGGCCTGTTAAGTATGAACAAAGAGTCTGACCAGATACTGTGACCTCAAAGGAAAGTATGACCTTAGTCTTTTATTACAGGTCTCCAGAGTGCCAATCCAGCCTGTGAGTCCTCCTTAAGTACAGGTGCTCCCAAGGGATTGTGGGATCCCTTGGGACTCCAGGGGATGAGCCCTCTGGTGGTTACACAAGGTATTTACAGGTTTACATATATAACAGGGCCTGTCCTTTCTCACCCTATCTTGATGACCAATCACATGCTGCAGACTCGAGATGGACGAAGGTACGCTCCACAGCATTATGTGCCCAATGTAAGACGTGCCAGACTGATGAGGAGGATCAGATGTTACACCCTCCACAAGTACAGTGAGAAGCGGTCTTACCTCACCTTGTCCGACACCACCTGCCTTTAGAGACTGTGCTTCCACAAAGAGGTTATCACTGAGGTAGGCCAGCTCATAAGGGGAGATCTGCAGCCTGCCAGCACTGTCCGTCGAGGTCAAAGTTACTGTGGCACTGTCGTTCTACGCGTCGGGTTCTTTTCAGGCCTCAGCTGGCAACATTTGCGGTCTGTCTCAGCCTGCCACACATTGCTGCATTAGACAGCTGGGACTTGATCAGCTTCCCTATGACCAGGGAGGCACAGAATGAGAGGACTCTAGGATTCTCCATAATTGCAAACTTCCCCAAGGTGCAGGGAACAATAGTACGCACATCGCGATGCGGGCACCTTTTCAGGTTTTCAGGAACTGCAAGGGATTCCACTCCCTGAATGTCCAACTCATTGTCAACTACCAGCAACTTATAATGGCAGTAAATGCTAAATTTCCGGGCAGCATCCATGATGCTCATATCCTGCGTGAGAGCACTGTATCTGACTTGTTTAACAATCAGCCACAAGGTCAATGCTAGATGCTTGGTGACAAAGCATATGGTTCACCACCTGGCTGATGACCCCCCTGTGTGACACCCACACCGAAGCCTAGAGGCGATACAATGAGAGCCATAGAGCCACTTGCAATATCGTGGAGAAAACCATTGGAGTGCTTAAGCAGCGCTTTAGGTGCCTGGACTACTCAGGAGGCGACCTCCAATACCACCCTGAGCAGGTAGCTCAATTCGTGATGGTGTGCTCCTTGCTGCACAACTTGGCTATCAGGAGGGGACAAGAAGTGCCTGATGAGTCTGACAGTCCACCTCACCAGAGAGTCCAGACAATCAGGCTGATGCTGAAGCCATGCCCCTGCTCCCCTGTAGACTGCATGAAAGGGCCCGTGGTGGAATGATAGCTACAAGAGCCTTACGTCAGGAGTTCATCAATGAGTGCTTTGCCTGAAAGAATGTTGGTGTTATTTACCAGGCTGACACACTGCTAGGTGTGCAGGTCATACATCAATGGTTGGCATCACCTTGGTGACAGTTAAAGTTTAAGTTGATTGAAGTTAAGTGTAATTATACCCTTTGATGTTAAGGAATCACCAGCGTGTAACGGTGCAGCTATCTGAGCCAATGCGCAACAAGGTTTTATTACATAAAGAACATTTAAACTGAACAGTTGTCTGAAATCATCAGTATTTCTGTAAAAACCAACCCTACCCCCGCCCCCCCCCCCACCCCCCGGCTTCTCCTCCTCACCTCTACCCCTTCCTTTTCCCCTCCTGACTCCAAGCCACCTGGCCGAGAAGCTCCTCAGGCAATGCTTCATTGGAGGGGGGGGTGAGGTGGGACGGATGACGGCTGAACTGCTGCTTCGACGGATACGGAGAGGATGGACCCGAGGTGGGAATGTGCTCCGAGCCAGAAGCAAGATGTTGCTCCCATGTGTGGTTGGCAATGGGGGTGCGGCACCTTGGGGTGCAGTGCCGCGCTCCAGGACCCCTGGGAGCCCTCTGCCACCAGTGCTCCTGGCTACCAGCTCCAGGGCCTCTGCCTTCCATGTTATATCTTATTTGTTGGCCAAAAACTCGATGCCAACTGTGTTCTTGGTGCTTAGTAGGCTTTTTGCTGCTGGTGAATCTCCCTCGTGCCTCCCACAACAGCCAAACAAGCACACACCACAGCTACGCACGCTTTCAGTCCCTCTCAGCTCCCTCGCTCTCTGTCTCATCTTCTGCACATGTCATGATGACCCTTGACCTCCTGAATCGCGGGAATTGAGCGTTGCCATGCCGTTGCTAAGAATGGCGACACTTTACGGCAGAAGGTTAACGATATTTAACGCTACCGCCCATTTCATATCGCTCGCGGTAATGCCCAATTTCAAAAATGGAGACTAGGTGCTTTGAGAATAGGTGAGAAGCCAGCGATCTGAAAACCCATTTTTACCGCCCACACCGGAAATAACGCCCAAGTATAAAATCTATATTCCTCCGGAGATTCTATAGTATTTCACCGTCGGTATATGACACAAGCTTCCCTTTTTTTCTTTATCCTCCCCTGGACATCCCTAGACATCCAGGGGGCTCTAGAATTGTTATTCCCACTCTTTTTCTTTAAGGGCACATGCTTGGCCTGAGCCCTCTGGATCTCCTTCCTGAATGCCTCCCACTGTTCCGACACTGATTTACCTTCAACTAGCTGTTTCCAGCCCACTGTGACCAAATCAGTTCTCAACTTAGCAAAGTTAGCGTTTCCCCAATTTGGGACTTTTATTCCTAGTCCTTACCTATAATGACCTTGTATCTGACTGAATTATGGTCCCCAGCATCCAACTGCTCTCCCACTGATATCCCTTCCACCTGCCCAACTTTATTCCCCAAACCTAAATCTAGAACCGCCCCCTCCCGTGTTGGGCTTGTTACATATTGACTAAAAATGTTCTCTTGAATACAGTTTAGGAATTCCGCACCCTCTATACCCGTCACACTATATTTGTCCTAATCAATATTAGGATAGTTGTAATCCCCTACTATTACTACCCTATGGTTTTTAGACTTTACAGAAGCTTGTCTACATATTTGCTCTTCTATCTCCCTCCCACTGTTTGGGGGTCTATAATACAAGACCAGCAGTGTGATCGCCCTTTTTTTATTTTTCAGTTCGACCTATATGGCCTCATTTGATGGTCTCTCTAACATATCATCCCTCCGCACAGCTGTAATAGTTTATTTAACTAATACCATGACTCCCCTTTTTTTTTTACCCCCCTCTCTGTCCTGTCTAAAAATCCTGTAATCAGGAATATTGAGCTGCCAAACCTGCCGCTCTTTCAGCCATGTCTCTGTTATGGCTATAATTTGATACTCCCAAGTGTCTACCTGTGCTCTCAGCTCATCCGTCTTATTCGCTATACTCCTTGCATTGAAGTATATACCATTTAACACAGGAAGACCTCCTTGATTACTAATTACTAACCCTTGTTTTCTCTGTCTTAGAGATTCACTTTCTACATTCTTGCTTTCCAATTTCAGCTTTACTTCCTTCCCTATTGAATTTGTTCTCAGGTTCCCATCTGCCTGCCAAGCTAGTTTAAACTCTCCCCGACAGCACTAGCAAAACTCCCCACGAGGATATTTGTCCCGGAGCTGTTGAGGTGCAACCCGTCCGGTTTGTACAGGTCCCATCTCCCCCAGAAGCGGTCCCAATGCCTCAGGTATTTAAAGCCCTCCCTCGTGCACCAACTCTCCAGCCACGCATTCATCCTCTCTATCCTTCTATCCTTGTACTCATTTGTACGTGGCACTGGTAGTTACTCGGTGACTACTACCTTTGAGGTCCTACCCTTTAATTTTTCTCCTAGCTCCCTAAATTCTGCTTGCAGGACCTCATACCTTTTTCTACCTATGTCATTGGTCCCGATATGGACCATGACCTCTAGCTGTTCACCCTCCCCCCAGAATGCCCTGTGTCCATTCTGTGACATCCTTGACCCTGGCACCAGAGAGGCACCATACTACCCTGGAGTCACATCTACGGCTGCAGAAATGCCTCTCTATTCCCCTAACTATTGAATTCCCTACCATTACAGCACTTTTATTCTTTGTCCCTCCCCCCTGTGCAGCTGAGCCACCCATGGTGCCTTGGACTTGGCTCTGGCTGCACTCCCCAGAGGCACCATCGCCTTCACCGTTGCTCAGAAAGAATATCGGTTAGAAAGTGAGATGGACTCAGGGGGCTACCTGCCTAGCATTCTTCATCCATCTGGTGGTCACCCACTTCCCCGCTACCTGCATACTTTTAAGCTGAGGGGTAACCACCTCTTGAAACGTGCTATCCACGTAGCTCTCAGCCTCACGGAGGCACCGTATTGACTCCAGCCATCGCTCAAGCTCCGAAACGCAGAGCTCAAGTAGTTGAAGCTGGAGACACCTCCTGCACACATGGTTGTCTAGGCTGTGCAAAGCGTCCAGGACTTCCCACATGCTGCTGCAGGACATGCACTCCACAGGACTGAGCTGCCTGCCATCCCTCTAATTAGACTTATATGCTATAAAAAAAGAGAGATACGTATCAATCAGGCCTGGTTTATCCTCCCGCTGCTCACCAACCTCCAACTGTGCAGCACACCCTCAGTCTTGTGGCAACGAATCCTCAATTTTCTGGTGGCTCTCGGACTCTCTCTCCCGAACTCTCGGAATCTCTCCCGAACTCACGGACTCATAAATCCAAGTCTTTCTTTCTTTATTCTATCTGTACCTCTGTGGCTGATATGAAGAGCATTGAAGCCAAAGGTTGAATCTGAATCAGTCAGAATAAGCTTAATTTTCTCTTATTCCACAAAAACAGAATTTTGTCCCAATTTAGGGTGATCAAGCCTGTCATATTTTTTCTTATATTTTCTTCAATTTTATTCCTCCATTTTTCTCCTCTCCTGAAGGATTTGATTCCATTACTATGTATAATTCCACAGGTAGTACTTGTATTTTATAGTCTCTTGAACACTCTTCGGGCTTAATTTTGGCGAGGAGTTGTTCCGTTTTATTTGGAGTAACTTGGTTTTTCTTGCATAACTTAAAATCCCCATTTTCCCCAATTAATTTGCACCAGCATAACTGAGTTAGTTACGATTTTTTTAGGTTAGTTTTTTTTCTCAAAAGGGGGCGTTACCAGCCACCGACGCCAGTTCTGCCCATTTAGGCAACTTTGACCAGCTAATAGTTACTCCATTTATAATTAGGCCAGCGTATGTGGCCACTTCAGAAAACCCTTGCGGAGAGTTAAAGAAATCAGCGCAGGTAGGTACATCGGAGGCCATTCGGCCTGGGATAGGGGTGGGAAGGGAAGCGGAGAGGACTTGCACCTAAACCACCAAGCCTTACAAACAAAAAGTACTAAGAATTCAATAAGAAATAAAAAATTGAAGAAAGTCCTACCTTCATCTTCAAACTCGGTCTGGGAAGGCAGCGGGCCGGCCGGTGCGGGAAGCCACTCGGCCTGGGCTAGGGGTGGGACAGTGCACTGGGAGGGCACTCGGCCAGGGTTTGGGGTGGGCAGGAGAACTGATAGAAATCACCGGCAGGCAGGAGCACTATCAGTTATCCTGCCCACTCCTAGCCTAACAAAGGAGGCAGAATAAATGTAGAGAACTTTACCTGAAGGAGTCCAGCAACACAGGGTGGATGAACATTGCCACGCTCTGAAACTGAGAGTGACCTACTGTTGTTGCAGACTCCCAGCGCTACTGCTCATGTGCGGACATCACCAGCGGACTCCACTGCGTATGTGCAGACGTCCCAGCACATTTTCCAGCGCAGAATGCTGGCTCCACCCCCGACTCGACTGGCCATGCTGCGCGACTGCAGTGAGGAGGCCGGACAACGGCCAAAGAGGCAACAACATTTTTCGGCGCACCTTGAAACGTAGATAAGTGGCGCAACTCCAGTAAGTGCACCAAAAAACGGGCTCGGCCAAAATCTACCCCATAAACACTCTTAGTTCAACTTAACTCTGTTTATTTGGGAGATCTCAGACAGCCCTGTGAAGCTTAAGATGGCATTCCTTCACAGACCCTCTCTCTCAATACAGCTCCTTATACCTCCTAGCTAGAGGGTGTTATACAGTATATCAATACCTCCTAGCTGGAGGGCACTATACATTATATCATTACACCTTTCCTTTCATAAGAAACAAATATGAATTAAAGTTAGCTTCTTATGAATACATGTGTAGTGTATGCAGGCACCTTTAGTAATGACTCCACGAGGCAGGGTAATGATACTTAAACTGTCGAGACCTGTAGTCCTTTATTTGCAGCTCCTGAGTGCTGACAATAAGCTGTGTGTTCCTTTTTATACTGGGTTACCTGCAGTGTGCAGGTAACCCTTGGGTCTCCAGCAGCAGCACTCTCTGGTGTACAGGCAAGGTGTGTACAGTGTAAGGGTACATTCAGTGTTGCATAACAGCGTTACAGACATCACACAGTAAACAGGCATGCATATACAACAACATGTATTAAACAACTACAAGTTTAACAAACAACAACAAAACTCTTGTCCTATTAATTCTTTATCCAAGTGTCCCAGTGTCCATGATTTCTTATTTCTGTACATAGTGCTCCAGGTATTTTGGTGTTGTGCGGATTCTGTTGCTTTGCCTCAAACTGGTTGTTTCAATGGTGTTCTGTGCACTGATCGCTTTAGTCCCTTTATCAGTGCTCTGAGGGGGAATATCAGACAACATATCCCTGTTTTCACATGCTGTTGTTGTAGTGCTGTTTCGCATGCTAATTGGCTGTGTCGTCAATACATCGTGTGTGGGTGTCACTGAGTTTCGATGAATGTCTCAGCGCTCTTTCTCAGATGTTTCCTATTTCTGCGATACTCATGGCCATCTTCTGTAATGACCTGATATGAACGAATGCCGACTTGTTTCGCGTTTGTTTGAGTCTCACTGTTTCTCCTTCCTGCAGTGTAGGAAGTGCTGTAGCACCTCTGTTGTAGTAGTGTGCTTGTTTGGCATGGTTCCTTTCTTTGTTGACGATGACGTCGTGTACGATTCTTGCTTTGAGTAATTCGTTTGCGATTGGGATGTTTGTCTTTCTGCGGCGACTGAGCAAGCGTTGTGCTGGCGAACTATCAAGGCCTTCAGTTGCTGTGATTCGCCAGATGAGAAGGTTCATGTAGCAGTCATCACAGTCTTTCTTTGTCTTCTTGATTAATCATTTTATGAGCTTAACCGCGTTCTCAACCTTTCCGTTGCTTTGTGGATATTCTGGTGAGCTTGTTCCATGATCGAATCCATATTCTGTGCAAAGTTTGTGAACTGTTGTGACTTGAAGGGAGGTCCATTGTTGGATTGAACCTTGTCTGGAATACCGTGGTTAGAGAGGTGCTTCTTGAGGTGTTTGATGATGACAGTGGCATCTTTCTTTTCATGCAGATTGTCTATCTCGAAATAGTCTGAGTAGTAGCCCACTGTGCATAAGTAGTCTTTGCCATCAAGTGTGAATATGTCACAACCAATCTTTTCCCACAGTCTCTAAGGGAGGTCGTGACTTATCAATGGTTCTTTTGGTTGGCGCAATTGATAGGTGTTACATGTTTCACACTTTGAGACATAGTCTTTTATGTCACTGTTCAGTCCTGGCCAGTAAACAGATTCTCTGCCACGTCGAAGAGTGCTTTCGACGCCAGTGTGAGCAGCATGAAGTCGCTGACGAATGTCGGATCTCAGGGATTTTTTGATGACACAGCGATAGCCTTTGAAGACTATGCCATCCTGTGTTGTGAGTTTGTCACGAACTTTGAAGTATGCATGTGTTTCAATGGGCATTCATGTGTCGTTTCTGCCCATCCCGCTGTGATTTGTTGTATGACCAGTTGTAGTGTGGAGTCGCTTGAAGTTGCGCGTTGTATGGTAGTCAGTCCTTGTGGATGCATTCCACTGCAATTTTTGTCAGTGATCTCTCCACGTTTTCCAGGTATGCACGTGAGAGGGTGTCTGCTAGATAGATTTCTTTTCCTGGTTGATACTTTATTTCGACGTCATGTTGGTTGAGCCGAATGAGAAGACATTGTAGTCACTTGGTTGCTGCAGATAATGGCTTGTATCGTATAGCAACCAAAGGTTTATGGTCTATCCATAGCGTGATCTTGCGACCGTTTACATATTGATGGTATCGTTCCATTCGGAAGACTTGAACAAGCAGCTCCTTTTCGATTTGAGAGTATCGCGTTTCTGCTGGAGTGAGCGCTCGGTTCGTGTATGCAATTGGTTGTCCCTGTTGCAGAAGGACAAACCCAAGACCATTGCTCGAAGCATCTCCTTGACCTTTGGTTGCAAGTTTGTGGTCAAAGTACCTGAAAACCAGAGAATCTGTCACGCGTTGTTTGATAGCTTCAAACGCTTTGTCTTGTTCTTCAGTCCATTTCCAGATCGTGTCTTTATGAGTAAGCCGTCGCAGAGGCTCGCTGAGGTCTGAAAGATCTGGCAAGAATTGTGCGAGGTACTTTGTCATGCCGACAAATCATTGTACCCTGCGACATCCTGCAGTTTCTGCATTTCGTTGACTGCAACCACTTTGCTTGGGTCGGCTTTGAGTCCATCACTAGACAGTATGTGTCTCATGTATTTCACTTGGGAGCTCTTGTATTTGAACTTATCGAAGTTTAGTTTGATGTTTTGCTCTCTGCATCTCTGCATGAATTTGCGTAAGTTTGCATCATGATCATGATTGGCCTCTTTAAGTGTCTCACTGCGTCCAGTGATCAAAATATCTTCTTCAATCTTGTAGACTCCATCTAAAAGTTCAACTTAACTCTATTTATTTGGGATATCTCAGACAGCTATGTGAAATTAAGATGGTGTTCCTTCACAGACCCTCTCTCAATACAGCTCCTTATACCTCCTACTAGAGGGTTCTATACATTATATCTCATTGCAGTACTCATGTTCTAATATCTTGCACAGGTGGCCATCATATGGGCACCTTGATAGTCATGCTTGACAGGCTGTACAACTGTGGAAGGCATCACAGCTAAGACTGACCAATTACTTATCCAAGACCCACATCTACACACTCTGTATAGTGATCAGGAGCGGGAACCCTAGCTGGTTCTTTCCCTACCAAGCCCACCGACACTGAGGCCAATCGTATTACCCCAACTGCCACCCTGGCTATCTAAACACAGTGGGAGATTCATACTGAGAACTTTCTTAGCCTGAATGGCTCAGTACCACACTGATTGGTGAATTTACCTGCTAAACTGCGAGAGGAGGTAAGAAGGGTAGAACTGAGGGGCACGTCTGCTTTACGTTTTACTAGTAGTTAATGGTCAAAAAGGCTCTAAGTCCTTTGATGGTTTAGTGAGGGCAGTGGCGGGGGGAGGGGTGGTAGGGTGGGGGTGCGTGGGGGGGCTTACAAATCTTCTGATGATCGAGGAAGGCTTCGATTTTTCACACTTGAACATTTTGGGAAACATCTGAAGTTGGAATTAATTCAAATGTTCATCTCTACTGATGAGATTCCAAAAGTTCACCCGTGTAAGTCCCAATCAGTAGCATGACAGATCATTGTAACAATTAGGTCCCTTTGCAATTCCAGTGCACTCCAATTTTGGAACATAAATATAGATTTATTTTTAAAGAGATAGTGTAAGCTAACCTACAGCCACCTTTAATGGCAATGACCTGTTACACGTTGGACAGAGCTGGAGGAGGCGCAGGCTGCGGCCTTCTCTACAGGCTGCTGTGTTTGAGCTGCGCTGTGCATTGGCCTGTGTTGTGGAGGTGCAAGGTCAAACAAAAGGGACTCTGCATTCAGCTCTCCCTCATCCCGAGAAAATCGGAGCGAGAGGTTCTACTGAGGTGAACCACTGATGGGACAATACTACAACTGGACATTGGAATAAAGGAGACATGCTGTGAATCACTTCACTCACAAGCAGTATCACTGAGATACCCAATCTGGAGTATGCTGAAGGCCCCGAGCATTTTGAGCAATACATGCAGAACCACAAACGCAGAATGACACATGACTCTATAACCTCATTTACATATTCAGCCTTCATTTTTGTTCTGAAAAGAGACAATATGGACCCCTGAAGCAAGTGAGATTTGGAGACCTGAATCTTACCCTGAGTGCGCTGGAGAAGGAGCACGTGAGAACACCAGCGGCAGGTCGGGGCCATAAAAGGAGCAGAGATGCGGCAGCCCGGGAGCAGCATGGAGCGTACTACTTCAGGGAGCAGTGCGGGCTGGTGCAGGAGGGCAACGGCAGCGAAGAGTGATGTCATCAAGGTCTAGGTCGGTGATTGGAGCATGGGCAGGTACAACAGGAGCGGCAAGAGACTGTGGAGCGATGTGATCGGGGCCCAGGAGAGGCGTAAGTTCGGTGCCCAGGGGCGAGGGCCCAGGGGCAGCACGGGCCAGCCCACACTGCAATGTGTGCGTGCTCTAGGTCCATGCAGCAGAGCAGGTCTCCGGTCGTTTTGGATAACCCTTGCCACTGGATCAAGACCTAGCTCTGTCAGGCTCGTGTGGTGGCTGGGTACAACGGCCACCACACGTTAAAAAAAAATCCACGCACAGGCATCTTTCCACCCTTCAGGATGTAGTTCAGGACCTGGAATATTATCATCATAGGCAGTCCCTCGGAATCGAGGAAGACTTGCTTTTTGAACAGTCCAACACGAGAGCCACAGACCCTGTCACAGGTGGGACAGACATTCATTGGGGGAAGGGGGGGGGTGGCACTGATTTACCACATGCTCCTTCCGCTGCCTGCGCCTGACCTCTTCACGCTTGCAGCATTGAGATTCGAAGAGCTGAACGTCTTCCCGGATGCATTTTCTCCACCTAGGGCGGTCTTCGGCCGGGGTCTATCAGGTGTCAGTGGTGATGCCGCACTTCACCAGGGAGGGTGTCCTTGTAATGTTTCCTTTACCCACCTTTGGCTCGTTTGCCATGAAGGAGCTCCGTGTAGAGCAATTGCTTAGGGAGCCTCGTAATATTAGGTCCTTCATTGAACCACTTGTGAACTCATCCTTTTTTGGCGTGGAAGCAAGTCATCCTTGTTTCGAGGGACTGCCTATGATGATGAGCAGCATGATAATTACTTCTGCTGCTATCTCTTTCTACTGTTTCCTATGGATGAATACTTCAGTTTTTTCTTCCCTAGCCCTGCCTGGCAACCTTATTTTAGAAATCATCAACATCAGTGTTTTGGTCTGAGAAATAAAAATGTGTGCATGAGAGTCTGGCAAAGGTCAAAATTCATGGCTCTCACAGAAAGGTTTGATGTCCACTGTTTCCACTGGGGACCAGGCTGATGTTGTAAGGACATCATTTATTCTGCAGCATTGTATAGCTCTACCACCCTATGATTTCCCCAAATGGCTTCCTTGGTTTCCATAATGTATGATGACATTCAAGGTCGATCTCAAATCATTCTTGGTGTCAAGCAGATTTTTTAAAAGCCCTTTTAACAACAAGTCTGTATTGAAACAAAAAGATGAGCTTGAAATCACTAAACTGCACGTTGCAATATTATAAACCAACTAAAATGGAGGACTCACTGGGAGGTAAACCCAGCTGGTGTTGTGTAGTTTTGATGTAGTTTAACCGGCAGACTGTGGTTTACTGCATTATGATTAGCAGCGCCTCCTGGTGGCTTAGTGGATAAATGCGTTGTTCCATGTTGTGCTCTTTCCAGTGCAGTGGTGGGACACGACGGCCAGCGTCAGTATCCCCAGGGTATAGGAGAAGGGGTGGCAGCTGGAGACCACACCATGGTTCCCACTCTTGGTCACTCCACAGTGATCCCGGCTGTAAAGAGCGAAGGATGTAGCTCCGTTGTGACGACCCCTTTGGTAGAACAGCCATCTGATTCTCAGTTTCTAGGCCCCCTTGGTGAGATGCCAAAGGACTGCTGGCAGCCATGGAATTATCCCCTGACCAGAGACACTGCTTTCAACAGGAGAAGGAGGGGTACTTGGAGAAATTCAGAGGGGAAGCTAGTGAGGCAAAAATCTCAAAATTTAAATCACTATTTACACCAGAAATATTCCCTAGTATTGGTGAGGGTGAGCTCAGATTGGTAGCCCACGCCAATATATTCAAAAAAATACCTTTGAGTGCAGTGAAAGAATAGTGCTTATGTCTTGACCAACTCAGACTCCGATTCCAGCTGTGCAGATCCGCCCAGTGGCGCAAATGCACCATGCTGTGGTACGAAGTTATACTGACCACAAGTTCTTTGGTTTGATTCCTGGTCAATTCCAGTGCATGGGGCTGGGGAGATTATATTTGAACTTATTGTCCTTTTGTTTGGAAGCACTTTCACCACATGGACTGCAGCGGTTGAAGAAGGCAAACCACCACCACACAACACAAAAGCAAAATACTGCGGATGCTGGAATCTGTAATTAAAAACAGAAAACGCTGGAAATCTCAGAGGGTCAGGCAGCAACTATGGAGAGAAAGCAGAACTAACGTTTCGGGTCAACGACCCTTCGTCAGAACGGGAGAGTGTTCAGAAAGAACGGATTCTTAACAAGCACTGAAAGGCGGAGGGGAAGAAAGAACTGTGATAGGTTGGAAGACAGGAGAGATTGGAGAGACAAAAGGGATGATGGACCAAATTCAAATGGTGATGCCAGGAGTTAGAAAAACATTCGTCAAGATAGGGTGTGAATGGCGGGATAATGACCAATTGCCATTCGAGACAAAGGGACTCTCACCACCTTCTTTGGGCAACTAGGGATGGCCAATAAATGGTGACCATCCCAAGAATTAATTTTAAAAAGCTCCTTTGTTGGTGTAAAAGAAAATCAATCAGAATTGCTGCTCCTGATCCTGATCATTATTCTGTGACCCCGCTGGTGGAAGATGACCTTCTGCGGACACCATGGGCTGGATTTTCGGGTTTGGGGCGGTTTTGTTTCCGACGAAAACGGTAATGATACGTGAAAATTACCGTTTTCGCTGCGCTACCGATTTTCGGCTGAACTTTCGGCCTTTGGGGTCTGCGAATCGGTCAGGGCGGCATTCCACGATTATTCGCGGCGCAAGATGTGACTTTCGCCAACTTTAGTGCAGGGTCATTTGCGCTGCGAGAGAGGCCTTGGGAGGGGAAAAAAAATATTCCAAAACATTTAAAAAACATTACCAAGAGTCTTAACTAACTAATCACTGCAAAAAATTAAAAAAATTAATTAGGGCCGGATTGTTGCCGACTTTGCGACCGGGCTTTTGCCGCGGTTTGAGCCACCGCGGCGAAAACCCAGTCGGCGGGATCCTCTTTGTGGCGGCGATGGGACGTACCACCGGGGAGAGGTGCGCCGATGAGCAACGACACGGATTGCGTTTGCTATCAAGTTTAGACTCTCTCCCGACCCGTACGCCGCGCCCAGAATAGCGACCGGGTCAAACCTGTCGGTGCAGCCCAGCCAGCAGCGGTAAGAATGAAAACCTGCAAAAAAGGTAAGTTAAAATTTTTGTTCTTAAATTATTTTTCAGTGGTTTAGTAGGTAAGGGTTTTGTGAATGTTTTGTGAATGTTTTTTGCAATTTTTTGTTGTTTTGTCCCCCCTCCCAAGGCCTCTCTCGCAGCGTTACTGGCCCCGGACTAAAGTTGCTGAAACTTATGGTTTGCGCCGCGAATCCTCGTTCAATGCCGACTTTACCAATGTGCTCCTGACAAAAAGGCCGAAGGTTAGGCCTAAAAACGGTAGCGCAGCGAAAAAGGTAATTTTTGGTGTAAAACTACTGTTTTTGCCTAAAACCAAAAATCTAGCCCAAAAACTTTAACTTAGCTTTCTTGCAGGTTTTCTAACTTACCGCTGCTGGCAGGGCTACGCCGACAGGGTTTACCTGTTGCTGTTCTGGGCGCAGTGTACGGGGCAGGTGAGTGCCGAAACTCGGAGGGTAATGCCTTCCACGTCGTTACACGTTCAGCGCATCTCTCCCCAGTGGTACATCCCATCGCCGCTGCAAACACAGAGCCGCAGATCCCGCCCAGGCTTTGCGACTGGGTTTTCGCCGTGGAGGGACAAAATGCAGTGAAAACTTGGTCGCAAACCCCTCAAAAATCCAGCCCAGAGTGAGAACATAATTGGGTCCAGCAGATTTGCCTTCCACAGTCAAATTTCCCTGCAATGGTCACTATTTAGGTTCACACATAGCCACTTAGGCATGTACTGGAAAGCTGCTGGAACTCATGGCACTACACCCCAATGCCACTGATTAATAGAGGATTCATTAATAAGGTATTCTCACTTCCTCCCACTATTTGTATATCTTTGACTTTGCCCTTACAATGCTTAGCCCTGAACACAGCTTTTGACCCAACTCTGGGAGCAGCGTGCCTGACAATGTGCCACCAAGGCTAGTTTCATTAAATATACCTGTCCCTATCATAGACCCCTTCTTACTTTCACCTATCCATTTGGTACAATGTCTTCCCCTTCCCCTTCAATCAAATAAAGTCAGCCTTGAAATAACTTTACTCTAATCATAGCCTTAACATCATCATAAACCGTAATTCAAGGTAACTTTAACCTGAATCTAACACCAAAGTTATCCTCCAACTTAAACATATGTTTTCCAGGGTTCATCTGGAACAAGACCAGTAATAAGACCACCAAGAGTAACAACAAGGCCACTGAAAGTAAAAAGGATACTGAGAGTGAAAAGGACAGTGGGAATGAGGAGGACACTGGGAGTGAGATCATGGACACTGGGAGTGAGAAGGACACTGGGAGTGAGAACATGGACAGCGGGAGTGAGAAGGACACTGGGAGTGAGAACATGGACACTGAGAGTGAGAAGGACACTGGGAGTGAGAACATGGACACTGAGAGTGAGAACATGGACACTGAGAGTGAGAAGGACACTGTGAGTGAGAATAAGGACACTGAGAGTGAGAACATGGACACTGAGAGTGAGAAGGACACTGGGAGTGAGAACATGGACACTGAGAGTGAGAAGGACACTGGTAGTGAGAACATGGACACTGAGAGTGAGAAGGACACTGGGAGTGAGAAGGACACTGAGAGTGAGAACATGGACACTGAGAGTGAGAAGGACACTGGGAGTGAGAAGGACACTGGGAGTGAGGAGGACACTGGGAGTGAGAAGGACACTGAGAGTGAGAAGGACACTGAGAGTGAGAAGGACACTGAGAGTGAGAAGGACACTGGGAGTGAGAAGGACACTGGGAGTGAGGAGGACACTGGGAGTAAGGAGGACACTGGGAGTGAGAACATGGACACTGAGAGTGAGAAGGACACTGGGAGTGAGGAGGACACTGGGAGTGAGAAGGACACTGAGAGTGAGAACATGGACAGTGGGAGTGAGGAGGGCATTTGGAGTGAGAACAGTGGGAGTGAGGAGGACACTGGGAGTGAGGAGGACACTGGGAGTGAGGAGGACACTGGGAGTGAGAAAATCACTGGGAGTGAGGAGGACACTGGGAGTGAGAACATGGTCACTGGGAGTGAGGAGGACACTGGGAGTGAGAATATGGACACTGGGAGTGAGGAGGACATTGGGAGTGAGAACACTGGGAGTGAGGAGGACACTGGGAGTGAGAACATGGTCACTGGGAGTGAGGAGGACACTGGGAGTGAGAATATGGACACTGGGAGTGAGGAGGACATTGGGAGTGAGAACACTGGGAGTGAGGAGGACACTGGGAGTGAGGAGGACACTGGGAGTGAGAAAAACACTAGGAGTGAGGAGGACACTGGGAGTGAGGAGGACACTGGGAGTGAGAAAAACACTGGGAGTGAGGAGGACACTGGGAGTGAGAACATGGACACTGAGAGTGAGAAGGACACTGGGAGTGAGGAGGACACTGGGAGTGAGGAGGACACTGAGAGTGAGAACATGGACACTGAGAGTGAGGACACTGAGAGTGAGAAGGACACTGGGAGTGAGAAGGACACTGGGAGTGAGGAGGACACTGGGAGTGAGAACATGGTCACTGGGAGTGAGGAGGACACTGGGAGTGAGAATATGGACACTGGGAGTGAGGAGGACATTGGGAGTGAAAACACTGGGAGTGAGGAGGACACTGGGAGTGAGGAGGACACTGGGAGTGAGAAAAACACTAGGAGTGAGGAGGACACTGGGAGTGAGGAGGACACTGGGATAGAGAAAAACACTGGGAGTGAGGAGGACACTGGGAGTGAGAACATGGTCACTGGGAGTGAGGAGGACACTGGGAGTGAGAATATGGACACTGGGAGTGAGGAGGACACTGGGAGTGAGGAGGACACTGGGAGTGAGAAGGACACTGGGAGTGAGAAGGACACTGGGAGTAAGGAGGACACTGGGAGTGAGAACATGGACACTGAGAGTGAGAAGGACACTGGGAGTGAGGAGGACACTGGGAGTGAGGAGGACACTGAGAGTGAGAACATGGACACTGAGAGTGAGGACACTGAGAGTGAGAAGGACACTGGGAGTGAGAAGGACACTGGGAGTGAGAAGGACACTGGGAGTAAGGAGGACACTGGGAGTGAGAACATGGACACTGAGAGTGAGAAGGACACTGGGAGTGAGGAGGACACTGGGAGTGAGAAGGACACTGAGAGTGAGAACATGGACAGTGGGAGTGAGGAGGGCATTGGGAGTGAGAACACTGGGAGTGAGGAGGACACTGGGAGTGAGGAGGACACTGGGAGTGAGAAAATCACTGGGAGTGAGGAGGACACTGGGAGTGAGAACATGGTCACTGGGAGTGAGGAGGACACTGGGAGTGAGAATATGGACACTGGGAGTGAGGAGGACATTGGGAGTGAGAACACTGGGAGTGAGGAGGACACTGGGAGTGAGAAAAACACTAGGAGTGAGGAGGACACTGGGAGTGAGGAGGACACTGGGAGTGAGAAAAACACTGGGAGTGAGGAGGACACTGGGAGTGAGAACATGGTCACTGGGAGTGAGGAGGACACTGGGAGTGAGAATATGGACACTGGGAGTGAGGAGGACACTGGGAGTGAGAATATGGACACTGGGAGTGAGGAGGACATTGGGAGTGAGAACACTGGGAGTGAGGAGGACACTGGGAGTGAGGAGGACACTGGGAGTGAGAATATGGACACTGGGAGTGAGGAGGACATTGGGAGTGAGAACACTGGGAGTGAGGAGGATACTGGGAGTGAGGAGGACACAGGGAGTGAGAACATGGACACTGGGAGTGAGAAGGACACTGGAAGTGAGGAGGACACTGGGAGTGAGGACACTGGGAGTGAGGAGGACACTGCGAGTGAGAATATGGACACTGGGAGTGAGGAGGACATTGGGAGTGAGAACACTGGGAGTGAGGAGGACACTGGTAGTGAGGAGGACACTGGGAGTGAGAAGGACACTGGGAGTGAGGAGAACACTGGGAGTGAGGACACTGGGAGTGAGGAGGACACTGGGAGTGAGAATATGGACACTGGGAGTGAGGAGGAAATTGGGAGTGAGAACACTGGGGGTGAGGAGGACACTGGGAGTGAGGCGGACACTGGGAGTGAGGACACTGGGAGTGAGGAGGACACTGGGAGTGAGAACATGGTCACTGAGTGAGAACAAGTCAGAAGGGAGCACATGTAAATGTAAAGATATCTGCACTAGTGTTGGGCTGGACTGGGAGTTCATGGCAGCAAGTTTGAAGGACGGGCAATGATACAAATGCAAAAGAATGTCCTAATCTGATCCGATCCAACAGTCAATGAAAAAACCCAACTTTGGAAATGTTGTGAGAAAATCGAGAGCAGAGGCCATGGAATTCCAAGAGTCCTATGCTGCCAGCAGTTGTGCAGCAAAGTAGAACCGGGTTGCATATTGACAAGGCTGTCAACTCCAATCCAAATGATGGGGTTGCAGAACCAGCAGAGAAAGATTGCAGGCTCCATGCTGAGCACAAGGCAGCACTGGTAACTAGGTTGTGTGTGTTT
Organism: Pristiophorus japonicus; assembly: GCF_044704955.1. Classification (NCBI taxonomy): domain Eukaryota; kingdom Metazoa; phylum Chordata; class Chondrichthyes; family Pristiophoridae; genus Pristiophorus; species Pristiophorus japonicus. Next base: position 39,671,751 of record NC_091990.1, read on the forward strand.
TCAATTACTTCGCTCAGGAACCTTCAACACCAATCCAGGAGATTAGACTATCATTTTGTCCATCTATTTTACTTATTCTAACATTTATTTGTTTTGCAAACTCTCAGCATATTTGTGGCACAAACGAGTGCCGTTTGGAACCAGAACAAGACGAGCAGCTCATTTTACAATTCCAGTTTTCATTTAAAGAACCAGATCTGGCATCATTAAGAATTTCTTACGTGCAAGTCCCAAATTCCTGCTGACAAACGTTAAGAACAGAAATACTTGGCAGCGTTATGGTATAAGTAAGAGCAACAGACAAGTCGAGTCTGCCAAGCATTTACAGTAAATACCATTCTGGGAAATTATGACAATGGGGTATTGATATAAATGATATGACCTCTGTCACCCTCTTCTCCACCATTTGCGACCACTACTGTAATTATCGATGCTCTCGCCACATCTCACCAAAATTTGCAGCTGCACCAATAGTGATTCCTTATGTTCAGATCTGAATTTTCTCTCCCTCTTTGGTCCTACGCCCAAGAGGCTTAGCACATGATTTGCTCTTCGGCATTTGTCTATTCATACATCAGGCTCTAAGACAACCAGAGAACAGATCTCGACAACGCACCTCACAGACTTCCCATCCCGTCCTCTCCTTATTTTTACTCCATTTTCATCCCTTCCAGTCCTTTTTTCCCGTCCAATCTTCTTGTTTCCACAGGTGTCAGGCACTCGATGGTACCTCATCCAAGTAGTCATTCTTCAAGTGTGTCAATGTATATCAGCAGGCTATTTTACCATGACGGCAACACAGATGAGCCTGATTGTATGTTTGTTACCCAACACTCTGGCAGGGGTCACTGGATAATAATCAGGAGTTAGAATCTGGATCCGTCTCCCTCCCTAGCCTAGTGGCCTTGAGCCCAATTGTAGTTTTTGTCAATGCCTCGATTTCTCAATTCTCGCCCTTGTTTACAAATCCCTCCATGGTCTCGCCCTTCCCTATCTCTGTAATCACCTTCAGCCTCACATCCCCCCCCCCTCCCCCCAGAGATATCTGCACTCCTCAAATTCTGCCCTCTTGAGCATCCCTGATTATAATTGCTCAACCATCGGTGGCCGTGCCTTCAGCTGTTTGGGCCCTAAGCTCTGGAACTCCCTCCCTAAACCTCTCCGCCTCTCTTTCCTTCTTTAAGACGCTCCTTAAAACCTACCACTCTGCCCTAATTTTGTCTTATGTGGCCCGGTGTCAAATTTATTTGTTTTGTCTTAAAACACTCTCCGTGATGCACCTTGGGACGTTTTACTATGTTAAAGGCGCTATATAAATACAAGTTGTTATCCGTGATTAGCTAACTGAGCACAGAATGTACACTTTAGCCATCTCTATGTTGTATTTAGCCACTAACCTGTCAGGGAACGATTGCACCCTTTCTCTCCATGGGCAAAAACCTAGCCTTCTTTTCACTATCTCCAATGTGCCTAATGGGCCTCTCCAGATGGGGATTTCTGGATTTAAAGCCAAGTTCAACTATTCCATTGCACACTGCTGAAAAAATGATGCTGATCAAACCAACAACGAAAAGAATGTTTTCTATGATTCAACCCACACATTTATCCATCCGTTTATTTATTTGTGTGTGCCAGTTGTGACCTGTGAAGCCAATTTTATGCTGTAGACTCACATCCACTGGGAGCTGGATCGAGACAGTTGCCCAGAATCAGTTTAGCAAGAAATTTATGAACTTTTACAGCCAGCGGAGGAGAAGTCTAGTGGACTTGTACCCGAGAGACCGGTCTAATACACTCTGGCATCCATCTCCAGCACAAATATTTATAATGGAGACAGTAACTCTGCTCAATTGACCTGTCAGAATTCACCCTCCAAAAGACAGCATCTGCTGCCATCTAGTGGTCATTGAACAAATATCATCATCATCATAGGCAGTCCCTCGAATCGAGAATGACTTGCTTCCATGTCAAAAAGTTTGCAGGTATTTCAATGAAGGACCTAAAATTCCAGATCCCGAACTAAATCTTGAAGGATGGAAGATGCCTGTGCGTGGATATTTTTAACATGTGGTGACCGTTGCACACCAGCCACCACACGGGCTTGACAGAGCTAGGTCTTGGTCCAGTGGCAAGGGTTATCCAAGACAAGTGGAGACCAGCTCTGCTGCACAGACCTAATGCACACACATATAGCAGTGTGGGCTGGTCCATGCTGCCCCTGGGCCCTCGCCTCTTCTGGGCCCCAAACTCGTGCCTCTCCCGGGTTCACGTCCCTCTACAGTCTCTCGCCGCTCCTGCTGTACCTGCCCATGCTCCAATCACCGACCTGGATCTTGGTGACGTCCCTCTTCGCTGCCATTGCTCTCCTGCTCCAGCCACGCTGCTCCCTGGAGTGGTATGCCGCTACGCTGCTCCTTCAGCTCCCCGGCCTGCTCCGATGATCACTGAAAACTGGAGGCGCAGAAAGCAGAATTAGTGCAGAAACAAAGAACAGAGAGCGCTGGAGACACTGAAAGTGCGGAGGAAGGATTTGTTCCTGAAATGTCAACTGACTCATGGTTCCTCAACCGAGGTTGCCTGACCTGCTGAGTAGCTCCAGCATTTGCTGCTTCCGTCACTAAAAACTGTCCGCACTTGCTTTTACAACTGGGCCCGTTTTGAGGCCGTTCACCATCCCAGGCAATAGAGGTGAAAATGGACAACCTCCTGATATGTCTTTAGATGCTCTGATAATGACTCCACGAGGCAATGTGTTGTACTTGAACTGTAGTGACCTTAGTCCTTTATTGATAACTCCAGAGTGAGGATCACACCTGGTGGCCTGCCTTTTATACTAGGCCAGCCACACCTGTACAGGTAACCTACAAGTCTCCCACTGCTGTGCCCTCTGGTGGCACACCTTGTGATAACACCAATAGTAGTCATGTAGGATACATGACACCTCCATTTCTTCTTTTGATATGCTTTCCAAATCAGGGGAAATGATGCTAATCCTTCATATTTCCCATGTTTTGTCCTGCATTGTGCAGCACAAATTCCTAAGTATCAAAATTACAGAAACTGAAACGTACATTCGACAGAGATTTTTAGTTATGTTGGAGCACATTGTTTTATTTAGTGTTCAGATACTATAACAGAGTGCAATTGGCACAAAATGAAAATGACGACATTTTATCAAAAATGTGAGGTTACACACAAAGAAAAGAAATCTGTCGTGTCGCACTTCTTCACACAAAGGGGAGTGAGTGGAAGTCTGGAACGCTCGTTGAGGCTGGGGGTCAATTGAAAATTTCACAACTGAGATCAATAGATTTTGTTCGGCAAGGGTATTAAGGGTCACGGAACAAAGGCGGTTGAATGGAGTTTAGATACAGATCAGCCATGTTGTAATGGAATGATAAAACAGGCTCAAAGGGCTGAATGGCCGACTCCTGTTCTTATGTTCCGAAAAAAAAGATTGAAATTCAGCATTAAAAATAAAAATGACAATTTTATTTTAAACATGAAAACTTAGTGGCCCTCAACCTCAGCAAAGAATGGATCCACAATATAGAGGAGACCTGTAATGTATGTACATAAGGTCTGCCCACCAACAGGAGGCACTACCATTGGAGGGTCGAGGGTCATAGGTACACTCGTGCTGGGCCCGGTATACAACCTGAACTTCACCTTTGTATCTTCACTTCCGGAAGCCATTAAAGTCTGACCAGGTTACACCTAGTCACTGGCTCACAGTACGGAGTTCATTGTATCATTTCATACACTACAAGACCGTATCGTACTAATTTGGAAGAAGTACAAGTAAATTGTCATTTCATCCAGAAGACTGTTTGGGGCCCTGCACAGTGGGAAGGAAAGTGTTACCTCTCCTGCGCTTGCATGGGAAGATGCTGGGGGAAGTGGTCAGCTGTTGGGGGCTGATAGAAGTGTGCACCAAGGTACCATGGATGGAATAGTGCCTTTCGGATGCTAAAAGGGGAGGTGCGGGGAAGGTGTGTGTGGTTCTGGCATCGCACTGTTGGTGGCCGAAATGGTGGAGGATGACCTGCTGAAGGCAGAGGCTGGTGAGATAGAAGGTGAGAATAAGGGTGATCCTCTCATGGTTCTGGGAGGGAGAAGGGGTGAGGGTGGAAGTGTGGGAAATAGGACATATACGGTCGAGGGCCCTGTCAACCACGGTGGAGGGGAATCCTCAGCTGAGGAAAAAGGAAGACGTTTGGGAAGCTCTGTATGGAAGGTGACATCGGGAGAACAGATGGAGACATTGTGACACAGGAACAGAGTCCTTACAGGAAGCAGGGCGAGAGGAAGTTTAGTCAAGGTAGCTGTGGGAGTCAGTGGGTTGTCGTGCACAATGGTGGACAGCCTATTCCCAGAAATGGAGATAGAGAAGTTGAGGAAGGGAAGAGTCAGGGATGGACCATGTGCAGTTGATGAAAGGGTGGAAATTAGAAGCAACGTTGGTGACAATGTTCCAGTTCGGGGTGAGAGCGCTGAAACAGTAATCAATGTACCAGATAAATGGGTCGCGAGGAGATTGAAGTCGGACTGTTACACATATCCGGCAAAAAGACAGACGCAGAGTTGCCAATCCTCCAGGATAGCCTTGGAGTCTCCAGGAATGAAAGATTAATCCCCAGGACACTGCTGTGAGTGACCCGGGAGAACAAAATCACAGGGGCATTATAAAAATTGTTTCATGTTCTTTCAACACTTTCGTTACAGGGGGCTAGAATTTGAACAAAATCCTCCCACTGCTGGATTGCCGCCCATAAGATTATTAAATTAACGCTGGTGAAAAATTGATTAAAAAAAGAAAGAAAATCTGCCCGGTGTGAAAAATCAGTCTTACACGCGGAATCTCAGTGGAAAACGCGATCCTGGGCAAATCGGGCAAAATTTACTCAATTTTAGTCCGAGGCTGCGGGTTGGGCCTATGGAGGGGGGGAAATGCAAAAAATATTTTTCCAAAAAACAAAAAGCCGGAAAACATTTTAAGGTGCACAACCAATAGACCATAAATTAAACCAATTTTAAAGTAAACTTATCAAATTTAAATTTAAATTTTATTCCAGATGTCGATGAAGCACTCTAGTCCCTCCGGTGCCCACCGGTCGCGGAAGGCCTCGAGTGTGCTGGTGGACACAGCGTGCTCCGTCTCCAGGGACACTCGAACGTGAAGGTAGCTGTGGACGAGAGTCCGGTATGTGGCCGAGCGACTCCCTCGAACGCCCGCTGCCTAGCAACATCTTTTATTTGCAGTTTCACTGTGGTTAAAGTCAAACTTTTGGAAATGGTGAGGTGCTTTTATTAAAACCTGACACAAACAACAAACTTAATATTATGTATGTAAACTTTACTAGTGTGTAAGACTTACCACCTGTGGGAGATCCAAGGGTCACCTGCACACACTGGGCAAGCAGGTATAAAAGGCAGTCTACAATGCTGCATCCTCACTCTGGAGTTACATTAAAGAGACCAAGGTCACAACAGTTTGAGCTTACAGTATACAGTCTTGTGGAGTTATTCTGAACATAACGATTGGCGACGAATAACAGATCACAAACTTTCACGTGGGTATGGCTGCTGTTGGTATTGTTGAGAGATTTATTGAGGGTGATGATTGTGAAGCCTTCGCTGAGCGTCTTGACCAGTACTTAGTGGCCAGTGAGCTGGATATGGAAGATACCGCGGTCAAGCGCAGGGCGATCCTCCTCACCATTTGCGGGTCCACGATATATGGCCTCGTCAAAAATCTGCTGGCACCAACGAAACCAATGGACAAGACATATGCAGAGTTGTGCACACTGGTTCGGGAACACCTCGAAGGAGAGCACCATAATGGCCAGGTATCGCTTTTATATGCATCATCGCTCCGAGGGCCAGGGCGTGGTGAGCTATGTCGCTGACCTAAAACGCCTTGCGGGACCGTGCGAATTTGCTGCATTTTTGGGGGAAATGTTGCGGGACTTTTTTGTGCTTGGAATCGGCCACGAGGTCATTCTTCGCAAACTGCTGTCTGTCGAATCCTTAGATCTGAGCAAGGCCATCACGATAGCCCAGGCTTTCATGTACATGAACGATAACACTAAACAGATATCTTTGCAGCATCGAAGCTCACGGTAAGTACTGTGCATAAAATAACGCCTTCAACAGGCAGAACTTTACCTGGCAGGGCCGACACACCTGTAGAGGCCAGACCTAGGATGACTCAGAATCCACTGTGGGGCATGAATGCGAATCCATTCACACATGTTGGTGCTGAGGGGGTAATCATCGAGCCCATCAATGTTGACTCAAACATGACCTGTGCAAGGGCTGTGGAACAATGAGGCACCTCCAGCGAATGTGAAAGTCAAATTAAACAGCATTCCTGTTTCCACGGAATTGGACACGGGGGCGAGTCAGTCAATTATGAGTCAGAAGGCTTTTGAGAAACTGTGGGGCAACAAGGCACAATTCAAACAAAGCTGCGCACTTACACCAAAGAGCTTATACTAGTCATTGGCAATGCGGCAGTGAAGGTATCGTATGATGGAGTTGTGCATGATTTATCACTATGGATTGTACCAGGCAATGGCCCAATGCTATTTGGCAGAAGCTGGCTAGGAAAGATCCAATGGAACTGGGACGACATCAAAGCACTGTCTTCGGTGGATGACGCCTCGTGCGCCCAAGTGCTAAACAAATTCCCGTTGTTATTTGAGCCAGGCATCGTCCACTTCACAGGTGCCAAAGTGCAAATCCATCTAGTCCCTGATGCACGACACGGTCATCACAAGGCCCGAGCGGTTCCATACATGATGCGAGAAAAAGTCGAGATCGAGCTGGACAGACTTCAACGACAAGGGATCATATCGCCAGTCGAGTTCAACGAATGGGCCAGTCCAATTGTTCTGGTGTTGAAAAGCTATGGAACAGTCAGAATCTGCAGGGACTACAAGGTAACGATCAACCAAGTCTCGTTACAGGATCAGTACCCACTACCCAAAGCGGATGACCTGTACGCAACGCTAGGGGGGAAGTCGTTCAGCAAGCTGGATCTAACCTCTGCTTATATGACACAGGAGCTGGCTGAACCTTCAAAAAAATTGACGTGCATCAACACGCACAGAGGACTGTTGATATACCACAGATGCCCCTTTGGGATTCGCTCGGCTGTGGCCAACTTCCAGAGGAACATGGAGAGTCTGCTGAAATCAGTTCCGGGTACCGTGGTGTTTCCAGACGACATCCTGATCGCTGGTCGCAACACCACTGAACACTTGCACAACCTGGAAGAGGTTCTAAAGCGACTGGACAGAGTGGGACTCAGGCTAAAACTCTCCAAGTGTGTTTTCCTGGCGCCAGTGGTCGAATTTTTGGGGAGAAAGATTGCGGTGGACGGCATCAGGCCCACGGACTCCAAGACGGAGGCCATCAAGAATGCACCCAGACCACAGAATGTGACAGAGCTGTGTTTGTTCCTGGGACTCCTCAACTATTTTGGTCACTTTCTACCCGGGTTGAGCTCTTTGCTGGAACCTTTGCATTTATTGCGATGTAAGCGTGACAACTGGGTTTGGGGTAAATCTCAAGAGACAGCCTTTAATAAGGCCAGAAACCTGCTATATTCTAACAAGTTATTTGTGTTGTATAACCTGTGTAAATGTTTAGTACTAGCTTGTGATGCATCTTTGTACAGGGTTGGTTGTGTGTTACAGCAAGCCATTGTGTCAGGCAAACTGCAACCGGTTGCTAATGCATCCAGAAGTTTATCTAAGGCTGAAAGAGCCTACAGTATGGTTGAGAAAGAAGCATTAGCATGTGTATACGGGGTTAAGAAAATGCACCAATACCTATTTGGACTCCGGTTCAAGCTCGAAACCGACCACAAGCCGCTCATGTCGCTGTTCTCAGAAAGCAAAGGTATTAACACCAACGCTTCGTCCCACATCCAAAGATGGACACTAACGTTATCTGCGTATGATTATGTAATCCGCCAGAGACCAGGCACTGAGAACTGTGCTGATGCCCTCAGTTGGTTACCATTGCCCACCACCGGGGTGGAAATGGCACAACCCGCAGACTTGCTTCTTGTAATGGATGTTTTTGAGAGTGAGGGGTCACCCGTCACGGCTCGCCAGATCAGGATATGGACTAGCCAGGACCCTGTGCTATCACTAGTAAAAAGCTACGTTCTTAATGGGAGCTGGTCGGCTGTTCCCAGGGAATTGCAAGACGAAATTAAGCCGTTTTACCGACGCAAGGGTGAAATGTCTATCCATTCGGATTGTCTCCTATGGGGGAATCACGTGGTTTTGCCAAAAAAAGACAGGGAAATGTTTATATGCGACCTACACAGTACCCACCCAGGCATAGTCATGATGAAGGCTATCGCCAGGTCGCACGTTTGGTGGCCTGGCATTGACTCGGAATTGGAGTCATGCGTACACCAATGTAACACTTGCTCACAGTTGAGCAATGCACCAAGGGAGGCCCCACTGAGTCTGTGGTCATGGCCCTCCAAACCGTGGTCCAGGGTCTACATAGATTTCGCTGGCCCCTTTCTAGGAAAGATATTCCTTGTAGCAATGGACGCTTACTCTAACTGGATTGAATGTATAATAATATCATCATGTATGTCCACTGCCACCATTGAAAGCCTCCGGGCCATGTTCGTCACCCATGGTTTGCCCAACGTCCTTGTTAGTGACAATGGACCATGTTTCACCAGCTCAGAATTCAATGACTTCATGACCTGCAATGGCATCAAGCATGTCAGGTCTGCCCCGTCTAAGCCCGCAGCCAATGGTCAACTGGAACGGGCAGTTCAATTATCAAGCAGAGTGTGAAACGCGTGACGGACGGTTCCCTGCAGACCCGGTTATCTCAGGTTCTGCTCAGCTACCGGACACGACCCCACTCGCTTACTAGTAGTCACCCTGCAGAATTGTTAATAGAGAGAGCACTCAAAACCAGGCTCTCCTTAATCCCCTCGGATCTCAATCATCATGTAGAAAACCAGCATCACCGGCATAACGTGAACACCGATCGCGTGGCTGTATCGCGCGACATTGAGGTTAATGACCTTGTGTTTGTTCTTAATTATGGTTGTGGTCCCAAATGGGTTGCTGGCACTGTTTTAGCCAAGGAGGGGAATGGAGTGTTTGTTGTCAAACTTGTGAATGGACAAACGTGCAGAAAGCATTTGGATCAAATCAAACTGCGATTCACTGATAACCAAGAACAGTTTGAAGAGGACATTACCATCATTGATCCACCAATAAACACCCAACCAGCAACCGACCTCGCTGTCAACCACGAGGATGAACCCACCATGCCTGACAGTCCGATCAGACCAGCCATGCTGCAGTGCAGCAATGATCCAAGCAACTCACCCATGTCAAAACTTCAACTCAGGCGATCAACCAGGGAACGTAGAGCTCCGGATCGCCTCAACTTGTAAATAACTGGTATCTAAGACTTTAGGGGGGTAGTGATTTTATGTATGTAAACTTTACTAGTGTGTAAGACTTGCCACCAGGGGGCGCACCTGTTGGAGACCCAAGGATCATCTGCACACCACCGGCAAACAGGTATAAAAGGCAGTCTACCATGCTGCTTCTTCACTCTGGAGTTACATTAAAGAGACCAAGATCACAACAGTTTGAGCTTACAGTATACAGTCTTGTGGAGTTATTCTGAACATAACAATTGGCGACGAGTAACAGATCACAAACTTTCACGAGGTTATGGCTGCCATTGCAATTCTTGAGAGATTTGTTGAGGGTGATGATTCAGAAGCCTTCGTTGAGCGTCTTGACAAGTACTTAGTGGCCAGCGAGCTGGATACGGAAGATACCGCGGTCAAGCGCAGAGCGATCCTGCTCACCTGTTTGTGGGTCCACGATATATGGCCTTATCAAAAATCTGCTAGCACTGACGAAACCAATGGACAAGACATATGCAGAGTTGTGCACACTGGTTCGGGAGCACCTCAAGCCGAAGGAGAGCACCTTAATGTCCAGGTATCGCTTTTATACGCATCATCGCTCCGAGGGCCAGGACGTGGTGAGCTATGTCGCTGACCTAAAACGCCTTGCGGGACCGTTCGAATTTGCTGCATTTTTGGGGGAAATGTCACGGGACTTTTTTGTGCTTGGAATCGGCCACGAGGTCATTCTTCGCAAACTGCTGTCTGTCGAATCCTTAGATCTGAGCAAGGCCATCACGATAGCCCAGGCTTTCATGTACATGAACGATAACACTAAACAGATATCTTTGCAGCATCGAAGCTCACGGTAAGTACAATGCATAAAATAACGCCTTCAGCAGGCAGAACTGTACCTGGCAGGGCCTACATGCCTGCAGAGGCCAGACCTAGGATGACTCAGAGTCCACTGTGGGGCATGAATGCGAACTCATTAACACATGTTGGTGCTGAGGGGGTAATCATCGGGCCCATCAATGTTGACTCAAGCACTACGTGTGTAAGGGCTGTGGAACAATGAGGCACCTCCAGCGAATGTGCAAACGTACTGCGACTCACCACGTGGCAGAGTCGGCAGAAGATGACCGATCCGGCATGGATCATGCTGAATGAGTAAGAGAGGCAACTCAACCCGAGGCTGAAGAGGAAGTGTATGGGGTACACACCTTCACCACCAAAAGCCCTCCGATAATGTTGAGAGTCAAATTAAACAGCATTCCAGTTTCCATGGAATTGGACATGGAGGCAAGTCAGTCAATTATGAGCCAGAAGGCTTTTGAGAAACTGTGGGGCAACAAGGCACAAAGGCCAAAACTAAGCCCGATTCACACAAAGCTGCGCACTTACACCAAAGAGCTTATACCAGTCATTGGCAGTGCGGCAGTGAAGGTATCGTACGATGGAGCTGTGCATGATTTATCACTATGGATTGAACCATGCGATGGCCCAACGCTGTTAGGCAGAAGCCTGGGTAGGAAAGATCCAATGGAACTGGGACAACATCAAAGCACTGTCTTCGGTGGTTGACGTCTCGTGCGCCCAAGTGCTAAACAAATTCCCATCGTTATTCGAGCCAGGCATCGGCAATTTTACAGGCGCCAAAGTACAGATCCATCTAGTCCCTGATGCACGGCCCATTCATCACAAGACCCGAGCGGTTCCATATATGATGTGGGAGAAAGTCAAGATCGAACTGGACAGACTTCAACGAGAGGGAATTATATCACCAGTCGAGTTCAACGATTGGGCCAGTCCAATTGTTCCAGTGTTGAAAAGCGATGTCATGATCAGAATCTGCGGAGACTACAAAGTAACGATCAACCGAGTCTCATTACAGGTCCAGTACCCACTACCCAAAGCGGATGACCTGTTCACAACGCTAACAGAGGAGAAGTCGTTCACCAAGCTGGATCTAACCTCTGCTTACATGACACAGGAGCTGGCTGAACCTTCAAAAAAATTGCCGTGCATCAACACGCACAGAGGACTGTTCATATACCACAGATGCCCCTTTGTGATTCGCTCGGATGTGGCTATCTTCCAGAGGAACATGGAGAGTCTGCTGAAATTGGTTCCGCGCACCATTGTGTTTCAAGACGACATCCTGATCACTGTTTGTGACACCACCGAACACTTGCACAACCTGGATGAGGTTCTAAAGCGACTGTACAGAGTGGGACTCAGGCTGAAATGCTCCAAGTGTGTTTTCCTGGCGCCAGAGTTTGAATTTTTGGGGAGAAAGATTGCGGTGGACGGCATCAGACCCATGGACTCTAAGACGGAGGCCATCAAGAATGCACCCAGACCACAGAATGTGATGGAGTTGCGTTCATTCCTGGGACTCCTCAACTATTTTGGTAACTTTCTACCCGGTTTGAGCACTTTGCTGGAACGTTTGCATTTATTGCTACGTAAGGGTGATGACTGGGTTTGGGGTAAATCTCAAGAGACAGCCTTCGATAAGGCCAGAATCCTGCTACGTTCTAACAAGTTACTTGTATTATATGACCCCCATAAACATTTAGTACTAGCTTGTGATGCATCTTCGTATGGGGTCGGTTGTGTGTTACAGCAAGTCAATGTGTCAGGCAAACTGCAACCGGTTGCCTATGCATCCAGAAGTTTATCTAAGGCTGAAAGAGCCTACAGTATGGTTGAGAAAGAAGCATTAGTATGCATGTACGAGTTTAAGAAAATGCACCAATACCTATTTGGACTCCAGTTCGAGCCCGAAATTGACCACAAGCTGCTCATTTTGCTGTTTTCAGAAAGCAAAGGTATTAACACCAATGCTTCGTCCCACATCCAAAGATGGGCACTAACGTTATCTGCGAATGTCTATGTTATCCGCCACAGACCAGGCACTGAGAACTGTGCTGATGCCCTCAGTCAGCTATCATTGCCCACCACCGGGGTAGAAATGGCGCAAACCGCAGACTTGCTTCTTATAATGGATGCTTTTGAGAGCGAGGGGTCACCCGTCACGGCTCGCCAGATCAGGACCTGGACTAGCCAAGACCCCGTGCTATCACTAGTGAAAAGCTGTGTTCTTAATGGGAGCTGGTCGGCTGTTCCCGGGGAAATGCAAGACAAATTTAAGCCGTTTTACCAACTCAAAGATGAAACGTCCAGCCAATCGGATTGTATCCTAAGGGGAAATCATGTGGTTTTGCCAAAAAAAGGCAGGGAAACGTTTATATGCGACCTACACAGTACCCACCCAGGCATGATGAAGGCTATCGCCAGGTCGCACGTTTGGTGGCCCGGCATTGACTCGGAATTGGAGTCATGCGTACACCAATTTAATACTTGCTCACAGCTGAGCAATGCACCAAGGGAGGCTCCACTGAGTCTGTGGTCATGGCCCTCCAAACTGTGGTCCAGAGTCCACGTAGATTTCACTGGCCCCTTTCTAGGAAAGATGTTCCTAGTAGCAGTCGACGCTTAATCTAAATAGATTGAATGTGTAATAATGTCATCATGTACATCAACTGCCACCATTGAAAGCCTCCGGGCCATGTTCGCCAGCCATGATTTGCCCGACATCCTGGTTATTGACAATGGACCATGTTTCACCAGCTCGGAATTCAACGAGTTCATGACCCACAATGGCATCAAACATGTCAGGTCTTCCACGTCTAAGCCCGCATCCAATGGTCAAGCAGAACGGGCAATCCACCTATCAAGCAGAGCTTGAAACGTGTGATGGATGGTTCCCTGCAGACCCGGTTATCTTGGGTTCTGCTCAGCTACCGGACGCGACCCCACTCACTTACCGGGGATCCCCCTGCAGAATTGTTAATGAAGAGAGCACTCAAAACCAGGCTCTCCTTAGTCCACCCGGATCTCAATGATCATGTAGAAACCCGGCGTCACCGGCATAACGTGTACCATGATCGCGCGGCTGTATCGCGTGACATTGATGTAAGTGACTCTGTATTTGTTCTTAACTACAGTCGTGGTCCCAAATGGATTACTGGCACTGTTTTAGCCAAGGAGGGGAATAGAGTGTTTGTTGTCAAACTTGTGAATGGACAAACATGCAGAAAGCATTTGGATCAAACTGCGATTCACTGACAACCAAGAACAGTTTGAAGAGGACCATCATTGATCCACCAACACACAATCTGCAATCGACCTCGCTGTCAATCACGAGGATGAACCCACCATGCCCGGCAGTCTGATCAGACCAGCCACCGCAGTGCAGCAATGATCCGACCAACTCACCCATGCCAGGACTTCAACTCAGGCGATCAACTCGGGGTCGAAGAGCCCCTGATCGCTTCAACTTGTAAATAACTTGTATCTAAGACTTTTGGCCGGGCGGGGGTGGGGGGGAGTGATTGATGTTATGTATGTAAACCTTATAATAGTGTAAGACTTGCCTCCAGGGGGCGCATCTGTTGGAGACCCAAGGGTCACCTGCACATTTCGTGCAAGCAAGTATAAAAGGTTGTCTGCCATGCTGCTTTGGCACTCTGGAGTTTGATTAAAGAGACTAAGGTCGCATCAGTTTGAGCTTACAACATACAGTTTTGTGGAGTTATCTGAACATAGCAAACATAAAACAGAGAGTCGGGATAAATGGTTCATTCTCAGGTTGGCAATCAGTAATTAATGGGGTGCTGCAGGGATCAGTGCTGGGACCCCAACTATTTACAATGACTTGGATGAAGGGACCGAGTGTAACGTACTCATGTTTGCTGACGATACAAAGATGGGAGGAAAAGCAATGTGTGAGGAAGACACAAAAAACCTGCAAAATGACATAGGCAGGCTAAGTGAGTGGGCAAAAATTTGGCAGGTGGAGTATAATGTTGAAAATGTGAGGTTATGCACTTTGCCAGAAAAAATCGAAGAGCAAGTTATTATTTAAATGGAGAAAAATTGCAAAGTGCTGCTGTACAGTGGGACCTGGGGTCCTGGTGCATGAAATGTAAAAGGTTAGTATGCAGGTACAGCAAGTGATCGGGAAGGCCAATGGAATCTTGGCCTTTATTGCAAAGGGGATAGAGTTTAAAAGCAGGTATGTCTTGCTACAGTTATACAGGGTATTGGTGAGGCCACACCTAGAATACTGCGTTCAGTTTTGGTTTCCATATTTAAGGAAGGATATACTTGCATTGGAGGCAATTCAGAGAAGGTTCACTAGGTTGATTCTGGAGATCAGGAAGTTGACTTATGAGGAAAGTTTGAGTAGGTTGGGCCTATACTCATTGGAATTCAGAAGAATGAGAGGTGATCTTATCGAAACGTATAAGATTATGAGGGGGCGTGACAAGGTGGATGCAGAGAGGATGTTTCCACTGATAGGGGAGACTAGAACTAGGAGGCATAATCTCAGAATAAGGTGCCGCCCATTTAAAACCAAGATGAGGAGAAATTTCTTCTGTAAATCTGTGGAATTTGCTGCCTCAGAGAGCTGTGGAGGCTGGAACATTGAATAAATTTAAGGCAGAAATACACAGTTTCTTAAACGATAAGGGGTTATGGGGAGCGGGCGGGGAAGTGGAGCCGAGTCCCTGATCGTATTAAATGGCGGAGCAGACTCCAGGGGCCGTATGGCCTACTCCTGCTCCTATTTCTTATAAAAACACAAGTTGCTGTTGTTGTTGAACTGCTGAGTATTTCCAGCATTTTCTGCTTTTATTTCAGATTTCTAACATCTGCAGTATTTTGCTTTTGTCAACACTTTTGTCAAAGAGTACTTCAATGGCTGTAAAGCGCGTTGGAAAGTCCTGAGGTCGTGAAAGGCGCTATAGAAATGCAAGTCTTTCTTTTCCTCAAATAAGGAGCCCGGAACCTTTGTTTGGGGCTGGCCGAGCGGCGGATGGAGAACGTCACGTCCGCCGAGCGCGCCAATCCGGGAGCGGGTCCGCGGGAGCGCGAGGTCCGGGTGGAGCTGGGGCCGGGAGTGTTGGTGACCGCGAGCCGGGGCTCCGAGTGTCCGCCCGCCCGCCGCCCGCCGCCATGGAGACCATCCTGGAGCAGCAGCGCCGCTACCACGAGGAGAAGGAGCGGCTGATGGACGTGATGGTGAAGGAGATGATGGTGAAGAAATCCACGGTAATGGCCCCGAGCCCCGCGTGTCCCGCACACAGGGGCAGCCTGGGAGGTAACATGGCCCCCTGTCCCTCGGGGGCAGTGGCTGGGCCGTCATTCAATGTCTGACCCCGCTCACTCACCTGGAGAGCACAGACAACAACAACAACTTGTGTTTATATAGCGCCTTTAGCGAAACGTTTAGTGAAACGTCCCGAGGCACCTCACCGGAGTGTTGGGAGATAAAATAAATCTGACACCCGGCCGCACAGGTGACCAAAAGCTTGGCCAAAGAGGCAGCTTTCAAGAAGCGTCTTGAATGACGAAAGAGAGGCGGAGAGGTCTAAGAGGAGGTGGTCCCTGCAGGCCTTACACCCTGACTGCAGGGGGGGAGGGGGTCTCTGACCCTGACTGAAAGGGGGAGAGGAGGGGGGGGTCTCTGACCCTGACTGCAATGGGGGGGTCCTCTGACCCTGACTGCAAGGGGGGGTCCTCTGACCCTGACTGCAAGGGGGGTCCTCTGACCCTGACTAAAAGGGGGGGAGGGGGTCTCTGACCCTGACTGCAAGGTGGGGGGGGGGGGGGGGGGTGTCTCTGACCCTGACTGCAAGGGGGGAGGTCTCTAATCCTGACTGCAAGGGTGGGATGGGGGTCTCTGACCCTGACTGTGGGGGTCTCTCACATCGCTCTGAATGTGGTCTACAGCAATCACGCCTCCAAGGGGCAGCTTCTAGCATAGCCAAGAAGGTAAAGAAATACTTGCATTTAAATAGTGCCTTTCATAGCCACCGGACATCTCAAAGTGCTTTACAGCCAATTAAGTACTTTTAGAGTTCAGTTCCTGTTTTAATGCAAGAAAGGTAAATGTTTAAACTGCCGGAAAAAAACCTCATGATTGTTCCTCATCTCTGGAAATAAAATAATTTAAAATCACCTAAAGAAGTTAACTCAATTTTGCCCGTGATGCAAGTCACAATGTCATTCTGATAAATCCCAATGCGTTTACACCAGGACTAACCTGATGGAGCTGCAGTGGCCTTTTCCACTTGTATACGTTCCTATAAACCAATATGTGCGGATATGTGGTTGGGAGCACATCTCTGGGCCAAATATGACACCAAGGTTGCGAACAGTCTGGTTCAGTCTTAAACAGATGCTAGGGAGAGGGATGGAGTCGATGGTAAGGAAATAGAGTTTGTGGCGGGTACTGAAGATAATGGCTTCAGTCTCCCCAATATTTAGTTGGAGGAAATCTGCTCAGCCAATAATGGTGATGAGGTCGAGCTGGGTGTCGTCAGCGTACATGTGAAAACTGGCGCTGTGTTTTCGGATGATGTCGCCAAGGTGCAGCATGTTGATGAAAAATTGGAGGGGGCCCATTGGGGGACACCAGAGGTCACAATGCGGGAGCGGAAAGAGAAGCCATTGCAGGTGATTCTTTGGCTGCAATTGGACAGATAAGAATGGAACCAGGTGAGTGCAGTCCCACCCAGCTGGGCAATGATGGAGAGGCATTGGAGGAGAATGTTGTGGTCAAAGGCTGCAGACAGGTCGAGAATGAGGAGAGATAGTTTACCACAGTCACATAGGATGTTATTTGTGACTTTGATAAGAGTCGTTTCGGTACTGTGGCAGGAAAGGAAATGCGATTTAAACATGGAGTTCCGGGAAAGTTGGGCACGGATTTGGGAGGCGACAGCACCTTTAAGACATGGGGCAGTAGTTTGGAAGGATGGAGGGGTCAAAGTTTGGCTTTTTGAGGAGAGGGGTGATGATGGCACATTTTGGAGGAGAGGACGACAGTACCTGAGGAGAGAACTGTTAACGATAACAGTTTGCCCGTTGGATTAGGGGAAGGGCGGGAAGTGGCAGAGGCAGCTGAACGAATCCGTTCAGTCTTAGTGGCAAAGAAGTCCATGAGCTCCTTGTACTTGTTGGAGGTGAGGGTGGAGGAGGCAGAGGAGAGGGTTTAAGAAAACTGTTTGCTGTAGAGAAAAGAAGGCAGGGATTATCTTTGCACAGCAGGGATTCATTGTATTTTGTTCATCATTAAGTTCTTCAAATTAATTGGACCCATCTAAACACTGGCCCAGAAATTGCAGTCGCAGGCTTCCCCGCGGTCGGTTGCCTCCGACCGGAAAAATTTCGACGAATTTACCTGGTGGTCCGGGAGGTTCGGAGACTTGTGGTCCTGGGCCTCTAGGCGAAGTCCTGTGTACTGGCCCACTTATTCCAGGGACGTAGGCGCTTCTCACGTGTCCCTGGATCACATGGGCCAGCCCAACCAATCAAAGTCGGGGTATCTGTATCCCCATTCATACTTGTGGTGAGTTCTAAACAGAATCACCATCAGTATGATGGGAATACTCCAAAATGCACAAACACTTAAAATACATTTTTTTTTAAAACATCACCTATTTAAAATTAATCAAAATGAAATTGAATTAGTTATTTAAAACAAATTAAATTTTTTGAAAAATAAATTTACATATTTTATAGAGTCTAAAAATAAACTTACCTTATTTACAGGATTTAAAATGTTTAAATTCTTTAAAAAAATGTGCTTTTCTGTCCTTTAAAAGTCTTACGCTGATAATAGCAGGCCTTATGCCTGCTTTTATCAGTTGGAAGAATTTCACGGGCATTTGCTGGGCAGAAGTTGGGCAAACTCTCCACCCACGGGCCCCTTTACTTCTGGATGTGTGCAATCTGTCAATAGGATTCTTGACAGATCGCTAGTTCTGGCTTTAGGCGCATGCGCTTCACAGCCTGACCCCGGAACATGTGGGGACTGTATGGGAGCATGCGCATCTTGTACCTGCCCGTAGGGGTCATAAATTCAGGGCCATTAGAGATTGAACCAGCTTAGTTGTGGAGCAAGAAATCGCTTTCCCTTTCCTATCATTTGCACATTCAGACTGCCAATTTGGGAGCGTGGCAGACAGTGATCACGACACTAATTACAACAATGGACTGCACTGGTTACATTTCTGGAAGGAAATCCGTTTGCTTTGGTGCAGGATTCATACACCCATGATTCAATTTCTATCAGTTTGCATGTTTTTAAAAATGATTAACTTATTTATTTTCCAGCTTCGAGATCAAATCAATTCTGATCATCGTGCTAGAGCAGTGCTTGATGTAAGTAAGATCACTGTGATCTGGCCTTTGTATCCGTTTGCTGTTTTTGGAGTGCTGTTAATTACATTTGCTCACAGTGCAATCCATTTCATAGATCAGATCTGTGTAGATTTTTATAACGTGCATAGTTTGGGCTCTGAATTGTGCACCAGTTTTTCTTTTGGTTCCCTATTAAACATCCCAGGAATGAATCATCTGATATTTTGAGCTACCATTTCATTAGGCCAAGTGCTTGATGGTAATTGATCAGTTTTCTTTTTTCCCCCAAAGGGGTCGAGCTTTCATGGGCATTGCCCCAGTATGCAAATATGGGGAGGTTATTCAATTGACGTTGAGCTTGTCCACATACATTTGCCAGCAGGATTCACTAGATCAGGAACTCCTTCCCTCTCGCCCCCCCCCCTCTCGCCCCCCCCCTCTCGCCCCCCCCCTCTCGCCCCCCCCCCTCTCGCCCCCCCTCTCGCCCCCCCCCTCTCGCCCCCCCCCTCTCGCCCCCCCCCTCTCGCCCCCCCCCCTCTCGCCCCCCCCCTCTCGCCCCCCCCCTCTCGCCCCCCCCCCTCTCGCCCCCCCCCCTCTCGCCCCCCCCCCTCTCGCCCCCCCCCCTCTCGCCCCCCCCCCTCTCGCCCCCCCCCCTCTCGCCCCCCCCCCTCTCGCCCCCCCCCCTCTCGCCCCCCCCCCTCTCGCCCCCCCCCTCTCGCCCCCCCTCTCGCCCCCCCCCCCTCGCCCCCCCCCCCCTCGCCCCCCCCCTCTCGCCCCCCCCCTCTCGCCCCCCCCCTCTCGCCCCCCCCCCTCTCGCCCCCCCCCTCTCGCCCCCCCCCTCTCGCCCCCCCCCTCTCGCCCCCCCCCTCTCGCCCCCCCCCTCTCGCCCCCCCCCTCTCGCCCCCCCCCTCTCGCCCCCCCCCTCTCGCCCCCCCCCTCTCGCCCCCCCCCTCTCGCCCCCCCCCTCTCGCCCCCCCCCTCTCGCCCCCCCCCTCTCGCCCCCCCCCTCTCGCCCCCCCCCTCTCGCCCCCCCCCTCTCGCCCCCCCCCTCTCGCCCCCCCCCTCTCGCCCCCCCCCTCTCGCCCCCCCCCTCTCGCCCCCCCCCTCTCGCCCCCCCCCCTCTCGCCCCCCCCCCTCTCGCCCCCCCCCCTCTCGCCCCCCCCCCTCTCGCCCCCCCCCTCTCGCCCCCCCCCTCTCGCCCCCCCCCCCTCTCGCCCCCCCCCTCTCGCCCCCCCCCTCTCGCCCCCCCCCCTCTCGCCCCCCCCCTCGCCCCCCCCCTCTCGCCCCCCCCTCTCGCCCCCCCCCCTCTCGCTCGCCCCCCCCTCTCGCTCGCCCCCCCCCTCTCGCTCGCCCCCCCCTCTCGCTCGCCCCCCCCTCTCGCTCCCCCCCCTCTCGCCCCCCCCCTCTCGCCCCCCCCCTCTCGCACCCCCCCCCTCTCGCCCCCCCCCCCTCTCGCCCCCCCCCCCCTCTCGCCCCCCCCCCCCCTCTCGCCCCCCCCCCCCCTCTCGCCCCCCCCCCCCCTCTCGCCCCCCCCCCTCTCGCCCCCCCCCCCTCTCGCCCCCCCCCCCCTCTCGCCCCCCCCCCTCTGGCCCCCCCCCTCTCGCCCCGGCAGGGTGAAGAATCCTTACAGTTTCTCTATGATTGAGGGTGCTGAAGTTTTGAGACTGTTGCTTAGAAATGTTTTAAATACTGATTACTGTCTCCTGTTCGTCATTATCAATTTTAAGTAGTTTAAGATTTGAAATGTCTTAATTTATTTTCCAGAGATACATGGAAGTGTCTGGAAATCTGAAAGACTTGTATGAAGATAAAGATAGGTATGTATTATTACTGATGTAACTTCAGACAGTAACTCCAGTTTTGTACTTGGTGACATATGCCATGCAGCTGGAGCATTTTAGAATTATTTACTGTTTGATGAAACTGGTAAAATGTCACATTTGACTTTAATTGCACGAATGGCGGGTAATGGAGCTATTATACTGTTGCAGTGCTTCTCTCTGGTGAGGGTTGCACTACATTGACACCTAACATCATCTGGCTTGCAGAATGTAAAATATTGATTTAAAATCAAAGAAAATATCTTTTTTTAACTATAATAATTTTGAGTTATTTCATTGGAGGCAGAAGCTCAACGTAAGATCGAGGAACAGCACCTCATCTTTCGTTTCGGCACTTTACAGCCTTATCAACATCGAGTTCAACAATTTCAGACTGTAACTTCGGCCCATATTTTGTTCCCTTTCCTCCCTTATTTTTTACAATGCCCCCTTTTCAATTATTTTTTTTTATTTCTCTGTTTCCCATGGCAGCTGGTAATTATTCTGCCATTCACACCCTATCTAGACTCATCTTTTGTTTCCTAACGTGCCATTACCATCTCAATTCGGCCCATCATCCCTTTTGTGTCTCAAATCTTTCCTGCCTTCCACCCTATCACAGACCTTCCCTTATGTTCTTTACTCTCCTCCCGTTTTCACTGTCCCTTGCACTTCCTTAAGAATCTGTTACATTTTGAACTTTTGTCAGTTCTGACGAAGGGTCAGCGACCTGAAACGTTAACTCTCTTTCACTCCACAGCTGCTGCCTGACCCACTGAGATTTCTACCATTTTCTGTTTTCATTTCATCATCTGTCTTGCCTGGTCGTCCTTGGTGCTGCGCTAATATTAAAAATAATGTATTCCTTCTCCGGGACTGCTCTCCTGTACCTTAACCAGCACAGGTGCCTCTGCCTCCGCCTCCGGTGAAAGAACTCAAAATCATAACTTTTTTAACCCTGTTCAAAAAATATATATATTTTCTTCAATTTTAACCAATATTTGACATTCTGTAGTTATCCTTTGACTGTGTGTATCCTGGTTGAGGTCTATAGAAAACATTCAGTGCTCTGAAAGATGTTTTATTGCCTTTATCTGTTCTGTGCATATTGCAGTCCTTTACGTTGTTCTGGTTTGGTTTTGCTGACAGTATGAGGAAGGATGAGTTAAATGCCATTTCGGGACCAAATGAGTTTGGAGAATTCTACAACCGACTGAAGATGATCAAAGAATTCCACAGAAAGCACCCAAATGAGGTTGGTACCCTCACAGATGCCACTCATTTCAGAGTAATCTGATATCTTCTGTAAAATGCTCATCCACAATTAAGGTCACTGAAATAGCTTGAAATGTATTGTGATTTCTTTATAATTCTTCCACTAACTATACATTATTTCAGATCGCTTCTCAAACCCGTGGATTAAAATACTTGCATTTAACATTTTTCATACAGCTATTTAGCTAAATAGACACACGGACACATAAGGAATGTTAAGAATATATAAAAGATTGCTCAGTTTTTCATGAGCTCACTTGGATAGGTTAGGTGAGTGGGCAAATGCATGGCAGATGCAGTATAATATGGATAAATGTGAGGTTATCCACTTTGAGGGTAAAAACACGAAGGCAGAATATTATCTGAATCGCAGCAGATTTGGAAAGGGGGAGGTGCAACGAGATCTGGGTGTCATGGTTCATCAGTCATTGAAAGTTGGCATGCAGGTACAGCAGGTGGTAAAGAAGGCAAATGGTATGTTGGCCTTCATAGCTAGGGGATTTGAGTATAGGAGCAGGGAGATCTTACTGCAGTTGTACAGGGCCTTGGTGAGGCCTCACCTGGAATATTGTGTTCAGTTTTGGTCTCCTAATCTGAGGAAGGACGTTGTTGCTATTGAGGGAGTGCAGCAAAGGTTCACCACACTGATTCCCGGGATGGCGGGACTGACATATGAGGAGAGACTGGATCAACTGGGCCTTTATACACTGGAGTTTAGAAGGTTGAGAGGGGATCGCATAGAAATTTACAAGATTCTGACGGGACTGGACAGGTTAGATGCGGGAAGAATGTTCCCGATGGGGAAGTCCAGAACCAGGGGACACAGTCTTAGAATAAGGGGTAGGCCATTTACGACTGAGATGAGGAGAAACTTCTTCACTCAGAGTTAACTTGTGGAATTCCCTGCCGCGGAGAGTTGTTGATGCCAGTTCATTGGATATATTCAAGAGGGAGTTAGATATGGCCCTTATGGCTAAAGGGATCAATGGGTATGGAGAGAAAGCAGGAAAGGGGTACTGAGGGAATGATCAGCCATGATATTGAATGGTGGTGCAGGTTCGAAGGGCCGAATGGCCTACTCCACCTATTTTCTATGTTAACTCACTGTGGAGATCTTTGACGCAAGTTAAATAAACTGGGTTCTCAATGCTCCCTGTAATGAGTTCAGTTCGTACAGCAGGTGAGAGGATAACTTGTATTAGTAGTAATTTGTTTGATTTCATTGAGAAAGATCTCTTATCAGCGCTCGTGGAAGCTGTAATGTGCAATCTTTGGTTCAAAACCTGTATCCAGTGCAGAAGTAATATCCATTGGCTCTCAGTTATTGCACTAGTTTGATTCTGTTACAAGAAGTAGTTTAATTGTCCTCTAGTGTAAAGAAAGAAAGACTTGCAATTATATGGTGCCTTTCACAACCAATGGACAGCAAATGAAGTACTTTTGAAATGAAATTGTGATTTCTTCTTCATTCTTTCCACTAAATGACTATACATTATTTCAGATCGCTTCTCAAACCCAGAGAGTAAAATACTTGCATTTAAAATGTTTTTTAAAATTTCTTCCCTCGACCTCCTGCTTTAAGACACTCCTTAAAACCAACCTCTTTGACCAAGCTTTTGGTCATCTGCCGTAATTATTTCTTCTCTGGTTCGGTGTCAGATTTATTTGTTTTGTCTTATAACATGTTGTGAAGCACCTTGGGATGTTTTACTACATTAAAGGCGCTATATAAATACACATTGTTGTTGAAATGAAACTATTTTGAGATTGTCATTCACCTTTGTTCTTTTCCTTGTTACAGATCAGTATTCCGATGTCAGTAGAGTTTGAGGAGTTAATGAAGACAAGGGATGGTCCGAGTGAAGAGATGCAGAGTAAGTCTGCACAATTCTCTTTGAGGGTTTCTGCTTTGGTTAATGTACAGCATAGAGTTATTATCATTGGGTAACCTTATTTCAACACTAGATCCTGTGAGTATCACTGAGTCAGTACATTGGGCTCAATTTTCTCCAGTGATTTGCGCCGTTTTTTTTTAGCAAGCTGCTTTTTCTGGCCTAACTTAAAAATTCACAGTTTCCCCAATCAATTTGTCCCAGCGTAACTCATTTAGTTACGTTTTTTTTAGGTACGTTTTTTTTCATCCAAAGGGGGCGTAACCAGCCACCTACGCCAATTCTGGCCATTTAGTGAACTTTGGCCATTTAGTGAACTTTGGCCAGCTATAGTTACTCCATTTCTGCTTAGGCCAGCATATGTGGCCTCTTGAGAAAACCCTTGTGGAGAGTTAAAGAAATCGGCGCAGGTAAGTAAATCGGAAGCCATTCAGCCTGGGCTAGGTACGGCAAGCGGAAAGGACCGGGACCGGCACGCACTCTGGGGCCATAACGGACTGGGACCGGCGCGCACTCTGGGGCCATAGCGGACTGGGACCGGCACGCACTCTGGGGCCATAGCGGACTGGGACTGGCACACACTCAGGGCCACAGCGGACGAGGAAGGTACTCACTCAGGGCCACAGCGGACCAGGAAGGCACCTCGCTCAGGGACCGCCGATTGGAAGGTTTGGTGCCCGGGGAGGGAGAGAGAGAGGTCACAAGACTCCGGGGGGGGTGGGGGGGGGGCGGGAAAGGAAGAGGAGAGGACACAAGACCTTTGGGTGTGGTCCATTCATATAGACCTTGGGGAGGGAGAGAGCTCTACTGCGCATGTGCGGCCATTTCAGCGACGTCAAGAACGTGAGTTTTTTTTCCCGCACATGAGCAGAAGGCCCGCCGCAGATCGCAGACTCCACTCCCCGAGGCAACTGGCCTCGCTGCGCGGGTCCGAATTACAGCAGAAATATCGGGGAAAGTTTGAACATGTTTTTCTGCCGCATTTCTGGACCTAAATAAGAGGCGCAACTCTGGCAATATGCCAGAAAACGGGCTTGGGGAAAATTGAACCCATTATAACTAAATGTTTAATTTTAATGGTCCAGCTACATTAAACAATGTCTCTACGGTATCAATGACCATGGTATATAAAATGCTATTAAAACCAATTGTGACCGTTTTCCATTTATCCAAGTACTGAGATTTTCTTCTATTCTGCTTACTGTTCTTGTTAAATGTAGTTGCCATAGTTTACAATTATTGCTGTAACAACAACAGGCATGAGATACACAGTTATGTAGCAGAAGTTATTATCATATCCATGCAAATTTGAATCCACTTAACACCTTCAGTTTCCAAATGTCAAATCATTTCTATGACATGTTTTGTCTTGGCCCATTTAATGGTCAAAATATTAGGTTAAAGCATCTTGGTTAATTATACTTAACATGAATGTGACAAGGTTCACTCTGGGCTATGCCTCTGTAATAGATGCTGTGAATAGCATGATGAATGCTTTTAGCATATAAACAACTGGGATAATATTTTATTCTCTTCACATGCACTATTTATACAACTTAATATTCCTCTCTGCAACATATGTCTACTTCGCCCCTTAATATTCTACAATTGCTTTTAAGAGTCTCCCTAAAGTCATTGACTGTTTAATACGATTATCTCATAACCTACTCTAGCTTATGATTGAAATATATTGAATGAAAATTAAATCCACTTCCTTATAGATCTAGTGGACTTCACAGATGAGGAAGGATATGGACGTTACCTCGACCTTCATGACTGTTATCTTAAATACATAAACCTGAAAGGTTCAGAGGTAAGTCACGATGCAAAGTAAGGAAGTTGGGTATCAGGAAGTTCAGTAAAGCCAGAGATGGTGCAGTGGTCCAACACATTGGTGCTCTTGTTTCTCATGAAGTGCTCGGTTGCAATTCTCCATTGTTCATTACTGGTCTTGGATATATTAGTGCAAGATGCCAAGTGAAAGTGAGGAAGTTTCCCACTGGCAAGAAAATCAGAGGGATACTCTGGCTGTCCACTTCACATACACCTGGCTACTTTTCAGTTATAAAATGGCTGGGGAGGATCCATCGTTTGGAGGTAGTGGGAAAGGGAAAATGATACAAATAAATTAGCAGTTGGAGTATTAGCAGAATTGGATATCTCAGTTAATTGCATTAAAGCATTTCTTTTCTTCTTGACCCTTTAATTGAATTATGAAAATTAATTGTGGATTGAATAGAGGATATATAATGGGACTTGGCTTTTGTAAATTAAGCCACAGGTTGACTGGTTCTTTCAGTTAGTTTAAATGAATTCTGAGAGTTTATTCTGTGGAGATTCACCCTCCTGCAGGATTACTATATTCTGCACACAGAGTCGCAGATATTGTTAATTTGTTAGTGAATTAATTGTGGCTGGTTGGCATGAATATTTTTTTAGTCGAGGTAGGTCTTCCAGTTTGGATAATGCTCCCTCTGGTGGCAAGTATCTCCTTATCTGTATTTTTTGTTTAGTGATGAAACATTTACTGATTCTGACTCTAATGGCATCTGTCTGAAGTATTATAGTGAATTCATATTAAAGTTAACATCTCTAGGTGCCCTTTAATATGGTTGTAGCTTTGTATCTGCAAAGATGAATTTCTGTGGAATCCGAATAGTTGGATTCTCAAAATAAACTAATGTTGTTACAATCTGCAGTACTATTCCAACGCACACCAGGCTGGCCTCCCACATTCTACTCTATGTACACTTGAGGTGATCTAAAACTCACCTGCCCATGTCCAAACTCTCATCATGGCCCCTTCCTATCTCTGCTCTCCTTCAATCCCACAACCCCAGAGATATCTGCGCTCCTCTAATTCTGCCCTCTTGAGCATCCCTGATTATAATCGCTCAACCATTGATGGCCGTGCCTTTTGCTGGTTAGGCCCCAAGCTCTGGAACTCCCTGCCTAAACCTCTCCGCCTTTCTACCTCTCTTTTCCTCCTTTAAGACTGTCCTTAAAACCTACCTCTCCTGTCCTAATTTCACCTTGTATGGCTCGGTGTCATTTTTTTCTCATCATACTCCTGTGAAGTGCCTTGGGATGTTTCACGATGTTAAAGGCGCTACATAAATACAAATTGTTATGACGATTTCAGCAAAAGATAATGACAAGCATATGAAATATTCCTGTAACAGCTGTGTCTTTTGTTGTATTTCAGTAAAGCATGTGTGGTGCTTCTGTAAGAATTCAGTCAAGAATTTTACCGAGTGAAGTATGTTCTAAGACATAGCTGCATGTCTAACAAACGTTGGTCTGAAAAGCAATATTTGCACCATGAAAATAAATAAGCGTATAACAGTTTTAGTTATCTCTTATCTAAACGTAACAGAGTATAAAACTCCAGTGGACTTTGTAATAAATGGTATTTTTTTTTCCAGAAATGTGATTATATTACCTACTTAACTACATTTGATCAACTTTTTGATATTCCGAAAGAGAGAAAAAATGCAGAATATAAGCGGTGAGTGGAATTAATTTTCACATGTATATTGCTGTTCAGACGGCAAATGCTTCCTCGGTTAGCTACCGCTGTACTGTATTGCCGTAAAACAGAAGCTATTTTTCAGGAAACAACTTTTAAATAATCAGGATATTAATGACTAACTGGGGTGGCAAGGAATTGTAAGTACTGTTCGAAGTGTTAACGTTTCTTCTGACAGTTCAGTGGTTTAAGTTAACATTCAGATTTCCATTCTGGCCTCTCAGACTGATGCAAACCACAGCACTGCTGTCAATTGCCAGACCAGTTAGTTCAGGTAGAAAAGCACTGTAACTGAGATTATGGTATACTGGGAAGAAGGAAATTGCTATCGTTTAACATATATAAATAATTATTCCTGCTTTTTCTTACTTTAAAGTTCCACTTTTAAGCAATTTCAGACTTACTTTTAATTTCATCTGTTCTATTCGAAGTGCAAGTTAACCATATCGAGTCTATCTGCCTCACTTATTGAAAACTTATAAAGACTGGTAATGAACACAGGACAGTATGAAAAGGTACTTTACACCCAGTGGGAGCACTCAAATCTCTGAGTCTGTAGGTTGTGGATTAAGCCTCACTTCAAGACCAGAACAGTGCTGAGGGAGTGCTACATTGTCAGGGATGATATTTTTCAGATGAGGTGTTAAACCAGTGTCCTTTCTATCTGTTCAGGCAGATGTAAAAGATCTCATGGTACAATATGAAGAAGAGCATGGAGTTCTTCTGCTGTCCCTGCCAGCATTTGTCTCTGAGCCACCAAAATCAGATTTCATTGGTCACTTATTTCATTTGCTGTTTTTGCTGAATGTAAATTGATTGCCAACTTTGCCTGCAAAATAAGTCACCGCATATCAAAAAGCTTTGCACTGATTGTGAAGCACTCTGAGACATGCTGATGATGTGAAAGACGCACTAGAAGTGCAAGTTCTCCTTCTGTTTCTTTACATACTCCTTAATTTTCAATGGGAATTTAATTTTTGAAAGGTGCAAATGAGAGTGACTTGGAATTTTTTCTGAAAAGTTTAAGAATTACTAGATACTTTGTTTTGCTTTAACTGGGTCAAATATAAATCACTTCCCTCTTCATTATTTAACATGGAGTTAATGTACTTGAAAGGACATAAACACTAAAATAAAATCCATTTTAATTGCACTGATGTCAGATTTTCATTCTTCTAGGTATCTGGAAATGTTGTTGGATTACCTCCAGGATTATACAGACCGAGTGAAGCCATTACTGGATCAGAATGAGCTCTTTGGAAAAATACAAATTGACTTTGAGAAAAAATGGGAAAATGGCACTTTTCCCGGCTGGCCTGTATGTAGTATTTTAATTATTCTAGTATGACATGATGTTAGGGTAAATATATCAGACGACTGCACTTATCCCATATTCCATTCCAGCCCGTCTCAAGAAAGCTAACTGGGTTTCTTGGCAACCATAATTCCAGACTATTTGTATTCAGTGCCATTTTCATTTAGCCTGGAATCACTTCTATTACACAAAATTATCAAAGTAATTTAAATATTCCTAGATTGCTGTGAAGCAAATCTATATCAGTCTATTGGGTTTGTGAGTTAAACCCAGCCTACAACAGTACAATAGCCGCCTTAAGTCGGTTGTTAAATATTGTCTGGAAAAGCTGGTAGAAAAATATAACTACTACTCACCATTTGCAATATCAGTGTTGTATACCCAAGGTGGCAGAGTACAGGAAAATCCATAACTTGCTGCTACATTCCATGTAATATAGTAATGTTACTTTTGTGCTTCTCTGAATGGGGGATGTTCAGACACCCAGGCCCAAATATTCCTATTTAGGTGAATTGGGGCACAGTACGGGGTAAGGGCTTTCGCCCACCACCAAATGCACCTATGACCTGAGTTTCTAGTTTCAATCAGTAACATAATTATGGCAGGTTTCCGTTGGAGAGCTTTTGTGGAGGGAGTGAGGAGCCTAGCTCAGGTAGGCCTCAAGCCTGCCGCAGAGTTTATGTGCAGGGAAACATGCTGCTGGTGGAAGAGGTCTTTTAATGTTTTAACACGTGTAAAAGGTGCTTAAGCCTTTGTAGTAGGTACTCTGCACTGACTACTAGGTCTTTAAATGGCCCCTATCCTGTCAATAGCAAGACTGGATACCAGGGATGAGCAGGTGTCTCTGGTCCCTGGCGTCCAGTGTTGCTATGGACCAAAAACAGAAAATGTGTCAAATTAGATATTTCTTGCATTTGAATATAATTCAGTAGGCCCATGCCATATTCAGTAAGCAGGAAGCTGGACAGGGACACAGTGGAGGGAGCCCCTGTCCTATATTCCATTCCGGCCAACCCCAAGAAATCAGCAAAGGGAAGGTGAAAGATACCGGCTTCAATGTCACATCAAGTAGTCTCGCTTCAGATACAGCATGCTGAAATATGCAGCTCTGCCCCAGCCTCAAAAAAGCTCTAGCAATGTGCCATGTTTCCCCCAGTAGCCATTTTGTGGCCTTTTGAGTAAGGTTGCTAATTCAAAGCAAAGTTGGGGTAGTTTTGAACTGTGGGCCTGTGTAGCGGGATTGAAATTACCTAGTTCACACTGCACTTTTGCATCCAACAGACAGAAGTGGTAACCCACTAAAAATCTGGATTGCACAAAATAAATGACCAAAGTCTCTCGATGTTTCAAGCAGTTATGTATCAGAAATTGAGACTGTATTCGCTGTTGGTGAGAAGTGTTTTCCAAAAGTACAGTCAGTCGCTGCTGTCCTTCAGACTGGACCTATTGATCTGAATTGATCATTTGACATGGCTTTATGCCATTGTCCGTAGCACTTTTGGAATTGCTCCGATTAAGCACATCCAATATTTGCTTATTGATTGTATCCCCCCACCTTCCAATTCTTCTTGCTACCCGCGAAGTGCGATGCTGATTAAAGACGGATAAGAACTGATTAGTCTCCTTCTGTCCTGTCCCACCTGCTTTCCCCCAGCCCATAAAAAGAAACTGAAAATGCTGGAAAACACTCAGCGGGTCAGGCAGCATCTGTGGAGAGAGAAACCGAGAACGTTTCAGGTCGACGATCTTTCATCAGAACTGCTGAGTATTTGCCAGCATTTTCTGTGTTTATAAGAACATAAGAAATAGGAGCAGGACATTGCAGCATTTAATGACGAAACGGTCTGTGCATTTTCTCTCAGCTGAGCCCTGGATCATGATGACTGGAAAAAACATTTTCCACTCTGCAATCTAAATGTAATTCCATGACCAGAGCTGTTAGATCAAACTTGTGCTGTGAAAGGATCATTTAATTGCAGCAAATGCCCAAATTTAATGATTTGCATCA
Source organism: Pristiophorus japonicus (assembly GCF_044704955.1). Lineage (NCBI taxonomy): Eukaryota > Metazoa > Chordata > Chondrichthyes > Pristiophoridae > Pristiophorus > Pristiophorus japonicus. The sequence goes on from NC_091990.1 coordinate 39,702,224, forward strand.
AGTCTTGCAATGCATTTGTATTGCATACAGGGTTTAGGATTATCTTTATATGTGCATCATTTAGTTTGAGTGAATATAACTGCAGTTTCCCTTGACAGAAAGAGACGAGCAGCGCCCTGACTCATGCAGGAGCTCACTTAGATCTGTCGGCTTTCTCGTCCTGGGAAGTAAGTTTTCTTTTTAATTGCTTGTGAATTTGATTCTGTCTGATTTGGGCAGAAGCTTATGGTGACCATTATTCAAAATGCATTAGCCTGGAATTTCCTGGAAAGTTTTGGCGTAACTACCGATTTTCTATATCTTCGAATGCTTTTTTTATAGTACTACACTACATTAAAAGAGAAAAGCTTCCACAATTACATTTTTGTTTAGGAACATTGCTGTGTTTAATGTGCATAAATGATGGTTTGATGGCTTCAAACTTTAATTTTCAACACATTAATAAGATAAAGGAGGGACTTAAACGATATAGATGACATTCAGTCCACACTTTCCTGAGACCTTGAACATTTATGCTGATTTCCACTTTTTAACGGCAGTTTTTACGTTCAGGCGTATGATGGTGAGATTCCGAGGAAATGTTGGCAAAATCACTGTAGTGACCGGCGTAAATTTCCTTGTAAGTCGGATGAAGGTAATTCCGGCCCATTGAGTCATTATGGAGTAAAACTAACTAGCATTATGCTGTTCAATTTTTATTCTTGAGCGTTTGTTGGGCAATTCTAGTGGGAGTACTTGGAACAAAAATACTCCATATTAGAGTAGAGAATAATAGCCGAGGAGAATTCTGTTTGATAGTTCTATAAGATAGTGGACTCGTTTACACAAACTACTCCCCACAGTCTGGGCTTTAATTCTCCTTTGATCGCTAGAATATGTTTAAAAATTGCTGTTTGTAGGCCTTTTATTTCTCTTATATTGATGCTAGCTATAAAATCCTGAAACAGGTTAACTGCAGTTGCTCAAAGCATGTAGAATGGTTCTGACTGCTTAGGGAGTTCATTACATTTAAAAACAAGGCGTCAGACTGTCTTCATCAACTCTTCTTGAACCGGCAGGAATTGGCTTCGCTGGGGTTGGACAGATTGAAATCTGCTCTGATGGCTTTGGGTCTGAAATGTGGAGGGTAAGTGTTCAACCTAAGCCAACAGTTTACTGGAATAAACACTTTAACTAATAAAAGTTAACACAAGCTTAAGTTTAGAGTTCGGAGGCTTTGCCTGGATTTTTAAAAGGGAAATGTTTTAAGATTGTAATATGAAAAGGGATATAAATATTTTGTAAATTTGCTCTTTAGTTTCAAATCACGCAACAATAATGTGATGAGTTCTACCTATGAGGGCAGATGGTATAATTTGATTTACCAATAATCAGTGTCTGTAGGGTTGTAATAGTCATGTACAAGAATTACTGGGCTGATGACCTAAATACCATTTAGGGCTTTAAATATGCATTGTTAATATGCTTTCAATTAGTAGTCCAAAAAAAGTTTAAATCGTTTCTTCTTTCTTTCAGAACCTTAGAAGAGAGAGCCCAGAGGCTATTCAGTACTAAGGGGAAATCTCTGGAGGCACTGGACCCTTCGCTATTCGCAAAATCCAAATCCAAAGGCACTAAAAAGTTAGTAGATTACGAAAATCGATATTTGTGTAGTTATGCATCATGCGCAGTTTATGCAGGAGTCTCGTATGCCATATTGATTTAGCAGAACTTGCGTCATCGCAAAATTCTTTAAAAACACACCCACACACACAAAACCTGTGCATCTTTCGGTAACTCATTCCCCTTCTCCTCACCTTCAGGTGCTGGGTGTAGAGTTCCATTGGCACTGGGCACTCGCCAGCACTTTGTCCATATGCCCATCCTTTGATGTAAGCTGAGGCAGTGAGTGTTGGTAGACTATTTGACCAAGGCCAGCCGTGTCCTCCAGCACCTTCTCAGGCCGGGATGGGTATCCACTTTGGTGGCAGAATATTATCTGAATGGTGACCAATTGGGAAAAGGGGAGGTGCAACGAGATCTGGGTGTCATAGTACATCAGTCATTTGAAAGTTGGCATGTAGATACAGCAGGCGGTGAAGAAGGCAAATGGCACGTTGGCCTTCATAGCGAGAGGATTTTGAGTATAGGAACAGTGAGGTCTTACTGCAGTTGTACAGGGCCTTGGTGAGGCCACACCTTGAATATTGTGTACAGTTTTGGTCTCCTAATTCTTGCTATTGAGAGAGTGCAGCGAAGGTTCACTAGACTGATTCCTGGGATGGCAGGACTGACACAGGAGGAAAGACTGGATTGACTAGGCTTATATTCACTGGAATTTAGAAGAATGAGAGGGGATCTCATAGAAACATATAAAATTCTGATGGGATTGGACAGGTTAGATGCAGGAAGAATGTTCCCGATGTTGGGGAAGTCCAGAACCAGGGGTCACAGTCTAAGGATAAGGGGTAAGCCATTTAGGACTGAGATGAGGAGAAACTTCTTCACTCAGAGAATTATGAACCTGTGGAATTCTCTGCCGCAGAAAGTTGTTGAGGCCAGTTCGTTAGATATATTCAAAAGGGAGTTAGATGTGGCCCTTACGGCTAAAGGGATCAAGGGTATGGAGAGAAAGCAGGAATGGGGTACTGAAGTTGCATGATCAGCCATGATCATATTGAATGGTGGTGCAGGCTCTAAGGGCCGAATGGCTGCCTCCTGTACCTATTTTCTTTGTTTCTATGTACAGCAAACAGGAATGGGAGCCCTGAGGAATTTTCCCTTCACTAGCCCAGGTGATGTCATAGGCAGTTTTCACATTACGACTGGTACATAAATGAGAGCAGCTAATTCTGCACAGGCCTGGGATTTCGGTGTATGTATGACTCAGTTACTCCCTGCTTTTATCAGTTAAGTCACTGGGGAGAGCCATTTGTGCATTTCTCTGTATCCGCATTTATGTCAAAAAGCGAACTATTCTAATTTTTTAAGATATTATACCTCTGTGAATGCTCTTTACTGTCACTTAGTACATCAACCTATATTCTGACCTGCACATTCTTAAATACTATTTCTCATCGCGTTTTTTTTATTATTACCTAACTTGAGGTCTCTTATTGAGGTGGTGTTGTGATACTGAAGAGTGCATGAGGTAGATGGGGGGGTGGGTAATTGAAGTCCATTCGCTTAAAATGAAAAATAAAATCGGGTGGGCTGTAAAACAGTCGGCCGATCCGATCCCGTCAGTTTCCCATCGGGTGCACTAGCTTACAATTATCCCCAAGGTTACGGGAACAGCCTGTAACCCAAACGCAGTTCAGGTGCTACCCAGAGGAGCTCTGCCATATGATCTTGTACGATGCGATCTTGGGTTTTATTTTCATTTTAACTCATGTAGTAAAGATTGTTACAATTGGCAACAAGATATTAGCATTTTAAATTTATTTGCATCTAAATGTTGTAAATGGGTTTGTTTTTCTCCAGTTTGCTCGAGCAATTTTCTCCCTCCCTCTCCTATAGGTGAGACTCCTTGGGGTCAGTTCTGTTGGTGTTGGGTGCCATGCAGCCACTCACCCAAATGGACAATATTTATGTATGTAAATGTTGATGGTGTTTGTTTGTGGGAGCATCGCAGCCAGATATTTATTCTATCGTCGCCTCTGGTGCATGCACAATGATGATCAGGAACTTCGGTTGATACTGTTTCTTTCTAACTTGGGAGGGCTGCAGTCAATTGTAGCACCTCCCTCAGGTCCTTTCTGTATCACTCGCTGGATAAACTTACTGAATCATCAAGGGAGTGGCGCAATGGCTCTAATGTTATAACCAACTTTTTAATATTTATCTCATAGCACATTTCATGTCATGCCTGCAGGAGTGGGCATTGGGTCTCAATACAAGTAAATGTGTAAAGAACCAATTGATCCTATTTGCTCCTTGAAACACAGATGAAGTTTGAAATGTTCACGGGATACTTGGGAAATGACATGGTACCAATTCTGTGCGTCGTGACAAACATTCAGATGCATGTAATGGACTACATGTGTTTTGCCAGCCAGAATAAGAAGCCCCTAATATGGCACATTGCAAGACCATGAAAATCAGGGTGTGAGATGTCACCAAAACCTTCGAGATTGCCAAGTTGAAGAACATTCATCTATACAACAGCTGACCTGTAGCATGATGCATGAAATGGAAAAACATCCCTTTCCCTAATGCTAACAATTCTCAACTTAATGAGCACACAGGGGAAATTAAAACTAGGGGACATTCTCAGAATAAGGGGCTGCCCATTTAAAACTGAGATGAAGGTTGTAAATCTGCGGAATTCTCTGCTCCAGCGAGCTGTGGAGGCTGGGTCATTGAATATACTTAAGGCGGAGATAGACAGATTTTTGAGCAATAAGGGAGTCCAGGGTTATGGGGAGCGGGCAGGGAAGTGGAGCTGAGTCCATAATCAGATCAGCCATGATCTTATTGAATGACTGAGCAGGCTCGAGGGGCCAAATGGCCTACTCTTGCTCCTATTTCTTATGTTCTTACAAACAAAAGAATTGCAACTGCTGTGGAATATTGTAGGCATATATTGGAATTGCAAAAGAAATCTAATCGACAAAGGGGTGGAAATTCGGTCATGCCTCTGTTGTGGCGGTAATCCAGGCGGAGCAGTATGGTTTGAGTGTCCAGCCGCAAAATTCACCAGCTGGGCCATGAGTGTGGAGCAGAGTGCTAAGGGAGGCGTTGCACACTTCTTTCAGCATGCTAGGCTGGCTGAGCAGCTGAAATTCCTGAGCTAAACAACCTGCCTCGGAGCGCCCCAAGAGGCTTCTGTGGAAAAAAATATCTGGACCCCGCCCCCCCCACCAAAAACAATCACCCCTCGGGTCGACATTCCTTCCATCCCTGCGGCCGGTACAGCCTGGACCACCAGCTTTCACAGGCGGTCCCACTAGGGTGCGCTACAGATTGGGCACAAAATAAATATCGAGACAGTGTCTCAACCAGGGGCATTACACACCGGCTCACATCTCCCAGGCGGTACTGCTCTGCGACCCCGCAAACCCGGGAATCCTTTCTACCATCATTACCGTCCCTCTAGGGTATAAACCGAGGTAGCAACAAGCCGAGAATCCAGCCCAACGACTTGTATTTCTTAATGCTTTGTAAAATTGAAAATTACACCAGGGCAGAGATTCTGGTATAATTCATATAAATGTTCGACAGTACGAAAACACAAGAAGTTATGTGTTGAATTGATTAATTTTGATCTTTCACTGTAGTTAATTTTTTTCCCCCCACTTCAACTGCAGGGATTCGGAACGCAACAAAGAAATTGCTTTTCTTGAAGCTCAAGTGTATGAATACATAGAGATTCTCGGGGTGAGTTTTCTGCAATTGTTGCTGGTCTGTCTGACCTATCTGATTGGAAGGATTTAAAATTTATTATGGCCACTGTTTAAAAACGGAAGTTGATCTTTTGTTTGGATACTGGTTTTCTCCTCGCAGGTCAATGGAGTGTCATTTTGGTTTAACTTGCATAAAAGATTTGCTTTTGTACAATCATATTGGGTAAAGCAGATCCTGTAGATCACGGTGAAAGAAACTGGCTATCGCCACAGTGGTCACCTGTGAAAGAAGCAAACTCGGTGAAATCGCAGGAACCTGCCATCCCAGGCTTGATGCTCCTGAGATAAACAGATTGTTGAACTATAAGGGAGTCAAGGGTTATGGGGAACAGGCAGGAAAGTGGAATTGAGGCCATGATCAGATCAGCCATGATCTTTTGAATGGTGGATCAGGCTTGAGGGACTATGTTCTGCTCCTGTTTCTTATGTTCTTGTATAATATGTACATTTTATGTGACACTTGCATTTTAGTGGTTTAAATTTCATTCATAAAAAGGCAACAAATGTGAGCTCAATGACCAATGAGAAACATCTGCCAATAAACGTTTTGAGAGAATTAATCCTTTATCAGAAAGCGTTCACCTGTTGGCACCTGCTCATTTTACTTTCTAACAAATTCAAATGTTTAGGGCTTACAACATAAGTTTTGCAGTAATAGCATCAAAAAATTAGATACAGCATTACATTTACCCATAAAACTTTCATTGTGTAGCCTCATTAAAGTTGTTGTTCTTGGAGTTGATGCTGTTCCCAGAGCTGTCACTCTGTCAGCTGAACAGAGTTGCCAACGCTCTCTCTTCCTGCATTTCCCAGGTTGCCGCAGGTGAAAAGAACATCTTTGCGTGTATCAGTATGTCCTCAATATAACTTAAGAATTTCTTTCCTTATGTTGTGTTAGGATTTATGATCTTGTTTTTTCCAAATGATTTGAAAGCAAGACAGAACATGAATTTGAAGCTTGGGATAAAATTTCACAGGAATGCTTTTACCAAGTACTTACTTTTTTACTTCTGAGACACAGATCGACAAGTGGAACGATTGCAGCATGTGTTTTATTTTGTACTGCAAATTCAAAAACAAGTTGTTTACAGATTTGTTTCTTTTTCTCCATGCAAAAGTCATAGATTGTATTGTGTTAGCCTTCAACAGTATTTGAGCTTATTTGTCCAAATTATTTGAAAATGAGCAAAATCAGTTTTGGAAGATTTTTGGGGTGGGCTTACAAAAAAACAAAATCCTTTTTTCACCATAGAAAGAGGTTAGCTCAAAGAGACAGACCAAGAGACAGGAGATAATTACAGCAGCTGTACTTTGTTTTGTTATGCTGAGAATTTAGAAATGCTGGTTATAGAAAGATATTAATAATGCAGCAATGCTAGCTATTTAACCGGTTGCAATGGGTAAAGGAAACTGAAATTATTTATTCACCAGAAACCAATCAACAAACACTTCATGTCTGTAGAGACTTTTCCAAACTCTCACTGGAGATGTACATCCCTCCCTTACCCTTGTGATAGTGCAATATTTGACTTGCCATAAGCAATAAAATATCTGCTAGTAACCTATTGGTGTGCGAAATGTCACTTCTGTCACAGATACAGAACAATCTTAAAACACTGGGTGCTTCTGACTTGCACTTCAGACCTTAGTCTGAAATTGTCAAGCACATTTCAGTTTGCAAAATTTCCTGACCAAATTAAACTCTCAATGACCTGAATATCTCTTTCTTGAACGATTAGACGTTGTGGCCTCAAAGCGAGAAACCTCCACAAAGCAGAATTATTGTGGATTCCAATGTTTAACACACTTGTCCTTTTAAAAAAAAAACAGCATATTGTCTATAAGCAATGCCATGGGAGATCCACTAGTATATAATACAGGTTGGAATGCATTACAGGGACCTTGCATATGATCCTTTCCTCTCACAGTATAATATTCCTCTAGCATTATATTTCAGTATTTTCCAGAATATATATTTATTCCATAAATAAAACTTATTGGCTGGATAATTCTCCAGAATCTGCTACAGATTATTTCTCAATTAAACTCTACGATAATAGTTAGCTTATTGGTGCTGCCGTGTCTGAGTGGTAGGGAACATGGTCATAGATGTGACTTCATTACGGAGTTTTTGGTTTCTGTGTTGCTCTCAAAGTGTCCAGTGATGGGACGGTGCATCTCTAAGAAAGAAAAATTGGAGGGCAAATCGCCATCATTTGATTGTGTATCCTTGTGCCTAGTTCCATAGAGTTCCAGTGACTTCGGGACAAGTTTCTTTGAGACCTTTACATAGACCGTGAAAAAGAAGGGAGAATTTATTTTTTAAATTGCAGACAAGTTCTGTCTGCCTGCAGTTTTGGGAGTGATTGTTCAACACACTTTTTTCCCCCCGTGAAGTAGCTCGCTCTCCAGTTTTATTTTTCCCACTTTTTCTCCAGTCGAGGGAATGGTACGGCTTGTTCCTTGACCCCTGCTTGTGTTTGTGAAACTGGCCACTTACAGCTTGGGTAGGAAAGGGCTCTTTAACTTACAAATTACTTTTTTATTTTAAATCCCAGCAGTGTAACTATCAAATTGTTATTACTTGGCTGTCAGCCATCTTCAGTATCTCCTGTGTATACACAGACTTGAGAATATTGTGTTCCCAAGGAAGTCCTCTAAGATTCCTTTCTGTTACATACTACAGAGGGAGGTTTGAGATTTTGTGCAAAATGACAGATCCCATTAACCTTGCAGCAAAAATGATGCATTCACTGACTGGAAGTATAAACACATATGTCTATCAAAATAATATATTTATTGTTTGTGAACATTGAATATTAAAGTGGAAGAATTGGAGCAATATTGGCAATGGCAGAACAATACTTCAGTATTTTGACGCTGAAATGTTAGTGCTGAAAAGGGTACATGTTCTTGTGTAATGGGTGAAGAGGGGGGTTATTACTTTCCTGCAGTGGTAATTGTAACAAAGTGAAATAAACTGGAGTTAAGTTAATTGTGACTGCATATGGAGTTACTTTTCATTGTATAAAAATGTTGCATAAAGATTCCACATCAGTCTGCAAAATTTCTAACCTTTTGTAAGCTTCAAAAAATATTTCTCTAATTAACTAGCGCTGAATATTAATGTCGAATTTGTACAATCTCAATTCACAGAATCCAGTGAATTCTGCTGCAATTGCATTTGTAATTACTTTGATGCAGCGATGTACCTGTGACCCTCTTGAGTGTTCAATTGTATATTTTTTTTTCCTGCCCTGCAGGAACAGAGACAGCTCACCAGAGAAAATGTACAACGCAAACAAGCTCGGACTGGAGAGGAACGGGAAGAGGAGGACGAGGAGCACATCAGTGAGAGTGAAAGTGAAGACGAGGAAAATGAAATCATCTACAATCCCAAGAACCTGCCGTTGGGCTGGGACGGCAAGGTGAGCTGTAAATAAAATGGTGAAAGATCCCACCTGCCCTCCTTAATGGGTCATTCTAATCTTTGGGATTAAATGATAATCTTTCATAGAATGTTGTAGGATCTGAGTTTTAATTCGAAGTGCTGAGATTCCTGTAAATCTCACCGTTACCCATACCCTGCTGCTGTGCTTTTATCCATCCATCCACTTTTTTGATTAAAATTGAATCATGTTTTTTAGTTCACATTTGTGAGGTTGACGAAGAAATCTCACTGAAACAAACCCATATCCCATAAAGTTCATTACTTCAAGGAGTGAGTTAAAATGAGGAACCATAATGTACAAAACGTAATAATTGACCAGTGATTAATCTTCCTCACTCTTGAAATTGAGTACTCTGCAGTGTTCACTGTGATGTACTTTTTTGTGGAATCACGGAAGTTTCAGTAAAGGAGGCCGTCATTTGGGCGATGGCAGTGCCACCTGAGAAAGGACATTCATGCCTTGGAGGCGGTGCAAGAAAGGTTTACTCGATTGATCCCTGGGATGAGAGGGTTGCCCTATGAGAAGAGATTGAGTAGATTGGGCCTATTCTCTCTGGAGTTCAGAAAAATGAGAGGTGATCTCATTGAAACATATAGGGAGTGAAATTGCGTAGCGCCGTGTTCGGGGCGATAACTTGCGGTAGCGCCAAAGTATCGCGAACTTCCGGCTTAGTGCTCCAAGAAAGAGGTGGAGCGCTAAATCAAGCGCTACCACTTCCCTTGGAGCGCTAAAGCCAGCAAGAGAAAAAGTAGTGGTGCAGGGATCAGAGGCTCCTTCCCTCCCTTAAAGGGAAGGGCCATTGCTGCTGGCTCTATGTGAAAGCGATGTCCCTCCTCCTCGTTGATGGCAGCCACGATCTGCGATGATCATCTCAAGCACTCTATCAGAGTGCAGGGCTGATCAATCGTGGTACTTCAAAATTTTCAAAACCCAACCAAAGGGATGAAAAAAAAATGATGCACTCAAAAGTGGCTTTTCCTTTAATTACTGCTCCCATAGCAGCCGGCCTCCCTAACAACGCCTCCTGCAGCTGTCTGTGTTGTCGCCCGGCGATGCTGCAGGGGGTGGAACTGAAGTTTGGGTCTGGGGTGCTACCGGGGTGATGCGCAGCATGATGACGTCACTATCTCCGGGCGCAGGAAATCGCGGCTCTCGGGATTACCGCCGCCGCAACCCTCCCAAGGGAATTGGTGGTCATCGGTATTCTCACCGTGCCCGGTCGCAGAGCTGTTAGTGCTTCCATGGGCAATAACAGGGCACTAATGGGGGGGCACAAACCAAGCCAATTTCTAGTCCATAAGATTCTGAGGGGGATTGACAGGGTAGATGCTGAGAGGTTGTTTCCCCTGCCTGCAGAGTCTAGAAGTCCCAGGATAAGATGTCAGCTATTTAAGACTGAGTTGAGGAGGAATTTCTTCACTCAGAGGGTTGTGAATCTTTGGAATTCTCTACCCAAAAGTGCTCTGGATGCTGAGTCGTTAAGTATATTCAAGGCTGAGAGAGAGAGAGATTTTTGGACTCTAGGGAATCAAGGGATTATGGAGATCGCGGTTGAGTAGAATTGAGGTCGAAGATCAGCTATGATCTTATTGAATGGCAGAGCAGGCTCGAGGATCCAAATGGTCCACTCCTGCTCCTAATTTTTATGTTCTTGTGTGCTGGCTAACTTGCCCCATTGAACCGATCTACTCCAATCCCATTTCTGGGCCCTTTCCATGTATACTGTCAATCAAGGTATAATTTTTTCAATAGTTCTAACGGGCAGAGGCTATAATCAGTTGCCTCACATGCTGAAAATTCTGTCCAAAATCAAATTAAAATGTTGAGTTCAGCTACTGTGCATGGAGGCTCTGCTTGTACCACTCCCAATTCTGCAGAAGACCAAGGCCTTTATATGTACTCCCAGTGCAGCCATCACCTGAACGATGGTGAATCTACTTCACCTCCCAAGGGAGCAAAAGGAAAAACCTAAATCGAAAGTGTGTATCAGAAAAAAAGGCTGGGTATTGGGTTCCTCCGTTGAACACTACAACACTGGACTCCTACTGGGATACCTGACTGAGTCCTAGCCTTGCCTAACAGCCACACGTGAACCACTTGTTTTAAAAACTCCAAATTTAGTTGCGATACTGTGGCAAATCGAACAGTTGGAGTGGAACTTTTGGTGTACTTTATTTTTAACAGATTAAGAACAAGTCTCTTAACTCAATTCCCTGGTCCAGCCTAGGCCCAACTGCCCTGTGGTAGTTTCTTTTGATCCAAGTTGGTGTTTTTTTTCTTTACAAGTGATATTTCAGTGTGCTTCAGCAATTATTTCTCTCATAGCATTCAGCAACTAGCAATACCACTGATCATCAGTAGATGGCAGCGCCAGTTTCTTTGTAATTCTCAGTGGGCTATTTTTACATGGTAATTTAATTTTGACTAAATATAGTTTTCATTTTTTTGTGACTCTATTCTTTGCATTTCAGCCTATTCCATACTGGTTGTACAAGCTGCACGGTTTGAACATCAACTACAATTGTGAAATCTGTGGAAATTACACTTACAGAGGACCCAAAGCATTCCAGCGTCACTTCGCTGTAAGAAAAAGAACTTTACTTAGTGTGTAAACTTTTTCAGTTATATAAAAAAAAAAACATTTTTGAAAATTTTTCAACTGGTTATATTATTCCCTTCTGCAGTACCATGCACTAATTCGGACAAGGGGCTGTGAGCCAGCTTTGCTTATTAGTGCTGTTTTATAATTGATGGCTAGCTGATGTACGGAAGCTACTTGGGTGACTCCCGTGCACAATTCTTCTCCCTCCCCATTGGGAAGCACCTTGCCTTCTGCTTGCTGCTCATCAAAAGGTCTTGTAGGGAATTGCATAGCTGAGATCTTGGTGTTTTTATTCTGAGGATGACACTCTCTGAAATGCAATTTTCCTTTATTGTATCTCCCTACACCAGGTACCACTTAGGACTGAGAGGATAGGGAGAAAATTACTTGCTTCTAGGCACTCTTCATGTGCTCTGAGGTTGGCTTCCTGTGTGGAAATGGCTGGCTTCTGCTCAGCGCTCTCGATAGCAACACAGCTGAGATTGGTAAATCAGTCATATGGAGATTGCAACTAATTTAGTCACTTCCCCGATGTTGGGGAAGTCCAGAACCAGGGGACACAGTCTAAGGATAAGGGGTAAGCCATTTAGGACTGAGATGAGGCGAAACTTCTTCACTCAGAGCGTTGTTAACCTGTGGAGTTCTCTACCGCAGAGAGTTGTTGATGCCAGATCGTTGGAGATATTAAGAGAGAGTTAGATATGGCCCTTATGGCTAAAGGGATCAAGGGGTATGGAGAGAAAGTAGGAAAGGGGTACTGAGGTGAATGATCAGCCATGATCTTATTGAATGGTGGTGCAGGCTCGAAGGGCCAAATGGCCTAATCCTGCACCTATTTTCTATGTTTCTATGCCATTTCCTGTCAGAAAATGGGGTGAGACCATTCCGGGCATGATGCTTATTCTCACTGGGAAGGTGCCCGGTCACTCTTTTGCAGTTAAATGGAGCAACAAAGATAAGATCACGAAATCCTTGCCATGAAGATCACAAGGACATGCATGTGTTGTACCAGTGCTTTAGTGCAACCTGATTTCTGATATCAATGACCTTTTCTGCTGTATTTGAAATGCCTGTGATGGTGATATTAAGCTGCTTCAATCTGTTTTATGTACACTCCATTGGAGGTTGCTCATTCTGTTCAACATATTTTTTTTAAAACAAGTCATGGGTTTGAGTCCCAGAAGAACTTGCCACTCAAGGCCAGGTTTGGGTTTTTCCATTTCCCAGCTGGACCATAAAATGGAACATGCTATTCTAAAGAATATTCTATCCAGTGAGATTGATGCCATCGTGCTTTGTCCCAGTATATACAGGACAGGCTAGTGACTAGTTGCTCAAAATGTTCAGTGAAGGCACTTGAAAAGTTAAGTAGAAAATATTTTGGGGAGAGGTGAGAGGTTAAAAGTCCCGCCATTAGATGTTAAATGGTTAAATAAAGTCTCCTGTTTGTGTAGAAACTAAATGGCAACCAAAGAACAGCTAACAGCTGCTCAGTAAAGGACTTGACGTTGATAGTTGTAGGTTTGTTTACGTTTTCCACAATTACTTCACATACGTGTGTTTTTTCTCTTCCATTTCTAGGAATGGCGCCATGCTCATGGAATGAGGTGTCTTGGAATCCCTAACACAGCACATTTTGCGAACGTCACCCAAATTGAGGATGCAGTATCCTGTAAGTACTCTTCTGTTAAACACGTGTCAAAATTGAATAAAATCCCACAGTAAATCTCTACTAACTCAAAGCATTTCTTGGAGCAATCACTTAATACAGTTCCCACTGTCCACGTTTATCCTGGACAGCCGCCTATATCGGGCAAATGACGCTAACCATTTGTCGTCACCACGGGCATCAATTACAAAGGGGCCGCTTAAAACTTATTGAGCATGCCAGCTATATTGTGCAGTTTGGTACTTGCCAATTTAAAAGTTCTATGATTTTGGGCAGAGTGCTAACAATTTACGGGGAGTTATTTCATTGCTGTAGCCTATTATCCACCCCGCATAGCAGGCAAATTGTTTTAGCACGAATGCGGCCACTATACACGATGGGGACTATTTTAAACAGAAAGGGAATGTGGGAAATATGCAGCAGGTCTATCAGCATCTGAAAAGAGTACTGGTTAATGTTTTACGTTGTTGCTTACTCTATTCAGAAAATGCTTTGGTATAAAAGATGTACAGTACATTTATTCATTTGTTCTGTGGAAACTCACCATTTATAGCAAGTTTAAAAAAATAAATTGAATAATTGGTCCTTTATAATAATTGCAGATTGTTGAGTAAATATTTGTTTAAACTAATAGCTAACTGGAGGGTTTTTTTTCACATCATTTAAACGTTCTACTTTCCGGTCATCCAAAAAAGCAAAATGTGATAAGCAGCCTCTAAACCAGAAACTTGCTTCTACTGGAAAACACAAAGCAATATAGTATTTCCACTTAATGTGCTCTAGACATCTAATAGCAGTAAATCTGTACTGTTGGATCATTTCTCTGTTTTCTTAAATCCTAAACTCCTGAAAATTAGTCATTGATAGTGTGAAGGGATTTGCAACAGGGCAATTGTATCTTTCAGAAATTGCCAAAAAATTTAGTCTCATCTCTTCAGAGATTATTTCACTTGTTACGGTTCATTTTTCCACTTAATGTGCGTTTTAAAGTTTTGCATGCAGCTTATTATCATTGCGTCAGATAAAAAAGTTCATTACTCTTTTGTAATTAACGCCCACATCTCTCAAATCCATGAATTGCAGTGCCTGTAGTAACAGTCTGAAATGGTTGTTCTTAAATGTCTCCATGTTGAACGCTGCATCTCAGAGGTAAACCCTGTTTTGAAATACTGCCGCACAGTCATAAGACTTTCCTCTTCACACAATTATTTAAACATTCATTTCACTAGAGTCTTGCATTCCCTAGATAGCTCAGCGTTTGTGTAATGTGCGTACTGAGCTTCTTGAACCAGTAAAGCCCCAGATTCAATCCATACCCTCCACTGATTTAACTGATCTTAGCAGTTGAAGTATTGCAGTTGGCAATAGTGATCCACACTAATGAGCAAAACACTGGCTGCAATTCCAGCTCCAGATTGCGGTGCGTTTATATTGTCCACTTAAAGAGCCATCCCCGGGAGCCCGGGCTTCTGTTCTGTGATAACTGAATATGCCAAATTCTAATTCTATTACATGGAATTTTGGGATTTTTAATATTGATTTAAAAGGTCTATTCCATGACTCCATTCATTTTTTCCATGACAACTGCAAATCACTGGCCTGGCAGATGGCTTATTTCAAAAGGCCATTACACTCTGCTTTAAAAAAAAAAGCTAAACCACCCTTCTTACATCTAGCTCCCAATTTTTAACCTGAGATTTCAACTCTTCACCATAGTAAACCAAGAAGGCCAAACATGGCCAAGGTAAATGATAGCATCAAGCAATTGTCCATATTTGGTATGTTTTCACTTTCGTGGACTGTTTTTTCTTTTGCTTTCATCCTCTTTCTCCCACCCAGACAATGGCAGGGTGCAGAAAGAATGAATTCCTCTGAAAATACACCATCAGGGGATGCCATTTTGAAAGCTTGTAAGAAGAACAGCCATGGGAAAACCCTATAGATTTGTGTTCGGGTTGAGATATGGGGTTCTCTGTAGAAACCATAAAATTGTTTATTTTATACTTGCCTACAAGTGACCAATTGGAATCTACTGTGTTATCTGTTCCGACGCTGTGTGTTTCTATTTTTATTGTCCAAATTAATGTAATTTTTTTTGCATGATTTGGCTTCAGTAGACAATTGCTATTTTGTGTGACTTTTCTGGCAGGAAGAAGTCATTCTTTGGTTACGTTTAGACAAGAATATTAATAACTTTCCTTTTCTAATCAGTGTGGGCGAAACTGAAGCATTCAAAGGCAGCAGAGAGATGGCAGCCAGACACTGAGGTAATTACTGCAAATGAGCTGCTTGAATTGCTAGTCTGCTATAGAAATGGTTGGAGATGGTCCAGTGTGGAGTCACACAGCCCTGCAATAGAGAGAACTCAACATCTGAAGTACTAGAAATACATAATGCAGTCAGTCAGCATCTGAAACAGGAAGACAGATAACATTTTGGGTCAGAACTATTATCATCGGAGGGACTTTTATAGCATTGACCAAAAAAAGTTCCAAGTTTCGCCGGCATAACCTTTCATTTTGGAGCGCCGCAGATTGTTCTTAAGCTCTAGGTGGAGCTTTAAGGTCGATGCCGAAAAACTGAGGTTGCCAGGGTAACGAGGGACACGCTGCAGTGCTGAGGCACAAATAAAGCATTTCCCCTTTGTAAAATAGATCACTCAGTGAGACTTGGAATAACAGATTGAAACCTCAGTATATGAAACCAGAAGCCTATGACCGATATGTAGAGAAATGTTGTGCAAACTTTATCAATTCTCCTTCCAGATGCAACACTCAAATTATCATGAATTCAGAGCCAGGGTTCTGTGAACAACATCTCCAGTCCTTAATGAGTTTTTGTAATAGCAGTTAATAGCACTTACAGATTTTTTTCACCTCTACACTGCTGGTGCCGCTGCAATCCCGGGCTGAAAGGCCCATGGTACCGTGCCTTCAGCTCCACTAAAACAGTGGTGTCTTGTCCGCACCAATTTTCTTAAGCGTAGGTAATGTTTTTCAGAACGGTGCACTGCGCCTTTTTTTGAAAAAATTGTACTTGGCCAAACTTGCTGAAATGGGTTCCGCCCCCAGTGACGTCAAAAAATCGGACGTAAATACTTTACAATGTCGCAGAAACTTTGGCGAAACTTGTAGATTTTAGTCTGTTCCCAAAAAAAAACAGCGTAGGCCGAAAAAACGGTGCAGAATGGTGGTGAAAATTCATACTAACTACTATCGCAATAAAGCAGATAATGGGTTTAATAGCCAACGAACAGATTTGAACGTCCTTTCAATCAGGCATCTAAAGAACATTGGCAAGACAAAAGAAGAGTTTAAAAAGCTCCAAAATGGAAGGGAATTCTTTGGAATGTAAGCTGGTTATTTAAATAAATTGGGTCCCTATGTAGGCAACTCCAATACAATGCTGGGATGTTCTGCTGAAAGATTCAGGTGCAGTTTAGCTATATTTATGCTTCAGTGAGCCAGCACATCTGAATATAACAACTGGTTCTTAATAGAAATGCCAGTTACTTTTGTATAATTATATAACTATTTCCCACCTCTCCATACTGCCTCATCAACATTCAGAACAGTCTTCTGGTGCCCTGGTCAACATTTAGCACTCGTGCATCATTTACGACGTATGCTTGAGGTTGGAGACTTCTTACTGCTAATGGTTGGCTGCTCTCACTGCAGTGTCAGCCTGTTCCTGCTAACCTTACTAATTGTGTTAACAGGTCTGGGAATCTGTAAGCACTATTGTAATTTGCTGGCTATGTAATTTCTGAGCAGTAACCATTCTGAGAATTAATTTGGTACATGCCCACTTATCCAAATGAAATGCGGAGCCCTCCAACCCGTAGCCTAAATTGTGCAGTGTGTGTATTCATACCCGTAGTCATTGTCATTAAGAAGTTACTTGGGTTTTGCGAAATTAGAATTGGCCAGCCTCTGGTAACAGGGCAAGCATATTGCCTACTCAAACATTGTGGTGTTTTCTGTAACCTTTGCAGAATTCCAGACCAGTACTCAAGATCCTTTTTGCCAATATGTCATCAATTTATATTTGAACATGAAGCCTTAGCTTAACATTTCATCCAAAAGACGACCTCTCCAACAGTGCAGTACTGAGGGGAGTGTGCTTAAGCCCCGGAGGTGGACTTGAACCCATGACTTTTGACTTGGGTGAGAGTGCTACCAACTGAGTCAAACTGACACTTAGTGTGGTTCTGATGTTCTTTCGTTCTCTAAAATCTTGCAATAGATCATCAATGCACTATTGCTTTTAAGTATATAAAATCAAGTTTGTTCATTTGTACTTTTAAGTGAATATGTTTTTTGAAACTGCAACAGTAGCATACTTTCTGGAAGACTATGAACATTGTTTTACCTGGTGACTGATAATCTTACATTTCAGGAAGAATATGAAGACTCAAGTGGAAATGTAGTTAACAAGAAGACCTACGAAGATTTAAAACGACAAGGGCTGCTCTGAATCTCTAAAATGCTGCCCCTTCAGACCCCTCTCCGATATCTGCGATTATAGGCATTCATTAAAGATACTTAGTTTAGATTCTTTCTCCCTCTTGTTTTAATTCAAGGGCCATCTGCTGTACTACCCAAAGTCAATGGTTAAATCCGAAAGGGTGTGAGGAGAACTAGATGCCAGACAAATTAGCATAATTTTGAATCTGATAAAATACTTGTTAGATTTGAAAAACTGGTTGTAATGTTTTACAACATTTTGTGGCTTTTGTTTTATATCTTTAAAAAAAAAAGTAAATGTGGCAGGTAACTTTGTCATAGCAGGGAAATCGAGACCCTTGATGGAAGTACATACCTCTCAATTGTTAGTCGAGACATGAGACATTTAAGATTAGGTTTAAGTTTGTCAAAGAAGAGTATAATTTATAGTCAGCTATATTCTTTGTTTAAAACAAATAGTATGATCCTGTATGCTTTTTATATTGGATTCTTCTCCCCCAACTTCTGTATTTCTGACATTCTTCACAATTTAATAAAGCAAATTGTGATTTTTTTTTTAATTGCCATTTTAAATGTTTGTGTCTCTTTGTAACATTAGTCTTTCAGTGCGCACTTACTGTCATTGTCATTTATGCCCTGTAGCACTTTCCTGGCACTCTACTTCCATCACACCTGCCAATACTGCCTGTGAATCCTCCCAGGTCCATCTTCAGGACAGGTGGTGCTATTCTCCACAGGCCCAACTATCTCTGACCTGTTGCCCAGTCATCCTTTCCCTGTCTCTTCCCCCCCCCCCCCCCCCCACACCCCCCAACCCCCACCCCCACCTCTCCTCATTGTCCTGAGATGTACTTTCCCCATTCGTTACTGCCAAACCATGTTCCAATCTGAGCACCAATCCCTTCCTTTCCCCTCATGCTGTGCAATAAGAAATCCATATGTAGAATAGCGTGCAATATAATGGGTATGCCATAGGTAAAGAGAATCGTGAGTTAGCAAGTATCGGGAACTGCAATGAAAGCAGAGAGAGAGAAGTTAACTGAATCCAGAACTTGCTGGCAAAATAAAGACAAGTTGAATGCGCACGATGTAAGTGTAAATAATCCAGCAGTTTGCAGCAAGTAAGAGATACAAAGTGAGCGGTGAATCGCCACAAATTGCTAGCTGATTTGCACCACTCCGCCGCGCCATTAGCCTCACGAAAACCAGAGCTCGCCATCAACTTCTGCACGAGTTTCAAGAAATTGCTGCATTTGCGCGATTAAAACAAATTAAATTCGCCGCACAAAGTTAGGGTTGGTACTTAACAACGTAAGGACACTTTTCCTGATGAGATTTATGTTCCTGCAATGCCACTCAACCTCTCCAGCCCTGAAAGGGAATAATTAAAACTGGAGTCTCATTCGTGCAGGTAGCAAATTGTTCTTTTTTTCTTTCTCTCATTCCAATCTTTCTTTCCCTCTTTATTTTCCTTTCTGTACCTAATTTGACATAATTCACCCTATTTCCTTTGCCATAGTTTGCATGCTCCTTTTTCTATCCTTCAATCTCATTGGTTGAGGAGATATACTGTTGGTCCAGTCGTTCACCAAGGTCCCAGGTGTTACAGGTATTTAAGTACATTTTTTTTATTGTTCTGGTCAAATGCAGTGTCGGGTGATTTATTATTCTGGGATTTATTTTTCCAGCTGCCTTTGGTTTGTTATCAGCTCGCACTTCCAGCAATTTCCGACACAAAATGTTATCTAGCTGAAGGGTGAGATGCTCTGCTCCAGCAAATTCTGGGCCAGTGGTGCTAGTTTATTAAATACATTTAGCATTTTAAATAAAGAACGAACGAAAGAAAGAAACACTTGCATTTATATAGCGCCTTTCACGACCACCGGCCGTCTCAAAGCGCTTTACTGCCAATGAAATACGTTTGGAGCGTGGTTACTGTTGTAATGTGGGAAACTCAAATTTAAGCTGAGGGAATCTAATAACCGGGTAAAAGATGCACACAAATAAAAGAAAACTGGAAATCTGAAATCCAAGTAGGAAATACACAGCAGTGTCTAAAAGGGAAAGTTTAATGGTTTGGGTGTACCCCTTCATCACTGAGTCAGAACAGATCAATCTGCTGTGCACTTCCAACAGACAAAACAAATGTGCATATTTTGGAAAGTTATATCGGGGTATCGGAAAAAACATCCAGTCTAAGATGCAAAGTGGTCTTTTAGGTCACATCCAACTTTTTAATTGCAATGTATTGAGTCTGAATTGTTTCTATCGTGGCCCATGCTTGCAGGTTGCTTCCTATTTATAAATGTTGTGCTTTGGTCTACAACACACACTTTCTGGCTCACTTAATGAATGTTGGCAATTCTGAGCCCCAAAGTACCCACATGAGACGTGTAGCATCAGAAGATCAATTCCTTTATGGTTGTGGCGGAAGTATACATTTGACCGTATTGGCAATAACACCTTACAGGTATTTATGTACAATTTTTTTTAACTGTTCTGGTCAAATGCAGTGTTGGGTGATTTATTCTGGGATTTATTTTTCCAGCTGCCTTTGCAGTGTGGTAAGGATGTAATTGAAGCACCATTGACACAAAATTATATTGTGCAGTACATCTATTGGGTTCTGGAGACTGCAACGTAATAATTACAAGTTGTGAAAGCCCAGAGTAAGCATGTTATTGCCTCTGGGAGGCTTGTATCGTTATATAAGAAGCTTTCTTCACACTTGCTAACCAAAAAAGATAAAAAGGCAGCTGCATGGTGACGATCCACTGAATTCTGTGCCATGCTTTCTGGTGGCAGCAGCTGTAGAGGGCCAATCAGTTGCTACTGAAACGCCTCTCACGAGAAATGACACTGGAAACATCGACACATCTGGTGCAACTAAGGAAGCAGCGATGGCAGTGTCTTTTCCCCCGTGCCCCCCCCCCCCCCCAAACTCCTTTGAGAACTCTGAATAAAGTGAGCATTTATACACAAGCGTTTTGTTTAATTCCTTCAATACTGTTGACAGGGTAGGCGGGTATTGCTTCCTCATAGAGCATTTTTCAAGCGTGATTCATACTGAGAACAGTAAGATACAGTGTGTAGAACATGTAATTGTAGACCACGTTATTGACTCTCAATTGTTCCTTGCTCTGCTCCCCATATTCTTCCGGGACTAATGGAGGAATGAACACTGGAAGACTCGGTGGGTAAATTCGCGCTCCTGTGGGAAGGAAAGGTCTAGTGACCTCTGCTGGAAGATGCACTTTTGTGGACATTGAGTACAAATCAAATTCAGCCAAGATGCCCCCTCCCTCATCCCAAAACATTGCAAAAATGATCTAACAGTCAGTCAGGGCTCGCAGATGGAGAGGAGTTAGAGAGCAGTTGGGTGAGGTACGAGAGAGCAACTGATGCCTAAGGAAGAGAAACCACAGGCTGATCTGGTGCCTTCAGGTGCAAAGACATCAATGGGAGAAATAAAAGTCTTTGGGAAACAACAACAACAACAATGTACACGATCCTTAAATTGTCCATAATTTTTAAATTGTCTCTATCTCTAAAATGAGCTAATGCAGGACAGATTAGAGATTGAGCCAAGGATTTTCCCGGCTTGTTTGGATGGTTCTGCACCAGAGGGTGCAATTTCCCACTGAGTTTTCAGGACAACCTAAATTAATTTTTTAGTTTATATTTTCTGATTTTTTTTTTCTTAAATTCATTCCTATTGGTTAAACTAACTGTAGTCAGAGCCTGTGTTGTTACTTCACTCTTCCATTGGAAGCATCAACTCTGGAGTAATCTTGTTATTTATTTTCAATAGCAAATGTAGGTATTTTACAAGATTTCCAACAAAAGAATACCTTAAAATATAAACTTTTAAAAAAATTTATTCATTCACAGGATGTGAGTGTTGCTGGCAAGGTCAGCATTTATTACCCATTCGTAATAACCCTTGTGAAGGTGGTGGTGCTGCAGTCTGTGGGGTGAAGGTACTCCCACAGTGCTATTAGGTAGGGAGTTCCAGGATTTTGATTCGGTGACTATGAAGGAATGGCATTATAGTTCCCAGTCAGGATGTTGTGTTGACTTTTAGGTGAACGTGGAGGTGGTGGAGTTCCCATGCGCTTGCTGCCCTTGTCCTCCTAAATGGTAGAGGTCGTGGATTTGGGAGGTGCTGTTGAAGTCTTGGTGAGTTGCTGCAGTGTATCTTGTAGATAGTACACTGCAGCCACAGTGCACACCAGTGGTGGAGGGAGTGCATGTTTCAGGTGGGGGATTGTGTGCTGATCAAGCTGTCTGCTGTCATGTCTAAATGTGGCAAGACTGCAGCTTTGGATCTGATCCATTGGCTATGGGATTGCTTTGTTCTGTCTATATCATGCTGCTTCTGTTTAGCATGCATATATAGTCCTGTGATTGTGGTGGAATACAATTCTGCTGCTGCTGATGGCCCACAATGTATCATGGATGCCCAGTTTTGAGCTGCTATATCTGTTCTGAATCTATCCTATTTAGCATAGTGGTTCCTTGCCACTGGACCAAGACCTAGCTCTATCAAGCCTGTGCAGTGGCTGGTGTGCAACGGCCAGCCCAGGTTAAACAAATCAACGCACAGGCATCTTCCACCCTTCATTATGTAGTTCAGGACCTGGAATATTGGTCCTTCATTGAAACACCTGTGAACGCATCCCTTTTTTTGGCATGGAAGCAAGTCATTGTCGTTTCGAGGGACTGCCTTTGATGATGATGAGTGCCGCACAACACAATGGAGGGTGTCCTCAGTGTAAAGACGGGACTTCATCCCACAAGTATTGTGTGGTTGTCACTCCTACCAATACTCATGGACAGATGTATCTGCGACAGGTAGATTGGTGAGAATGAGGTTAAGTACGTTTTCCCTTGTGTTGGTTCTCTCATTATCTGCCACAAGCCCAAACAGGCAGTTATATCCTTTAGGACTCGGCCACCATCATCAGTAGAGGTGCTACCAAACCACTCTTGGTGATGGACATTGAAGTCCCCATGCAGAGTAAATTCAGTGCTTCTTCCAAGTGGTGGTCAACATGGAAGAGTGCTGATTCATCAAATGAGGGAGGTGGCAGGTGGCAATCATTAGGAGATTTCCTTGCCCATGTTTGACCTGATGCCATGAGACTTCATGTGGTGCAAAGTTCATGTTGAGGACTCCCAGGGCCATTACCTCCCGACTGTATACCATTGTGCCATCACCTCTGCCCTGCCAGTGGGGCAGGATATTCCCAGGGATGGTGACGGAAGAGTCTGGGATATCGGCTGATAGTCATACTCTCAGAATCATACAATCAGTCTGTTACATAAGAACATAAGAAATAGGAGCAGGAGTAGGCCATTTGGCCCCACGAGCCCGCTCCGCCATTTAATAAGATCATGGATGATCTGATCATGGACTCAACTCCACTTCTTTGCCCTTGTCCCATAACCCTTTATTCCCTTATCGCTCAAAAATCTGTCTCCACCGTAAATCTAT
The DNA here is from genome assembly GCF_044704955.1 of Pristiophorus japonicus. Lineage (NCBI taxonomy): Eukaryota > Metazoa > Chordata > Chondrichthyes > Pristiophoridae > Pristiophorus > Pristiophorus japonicus. The sequence continues at coordinate 39,725,294 of NC_091990.1, forward strand.
TCAATGACCCAGCCTCCACAGCCTCTGGGGCAGAGAATTCCATAGATTTACAACCCTCAGAGAGAAGAAATTCCTCCCCTCAGTTTTAAATGGATGGCCCCTTATTCTGAGACTATGCCCCCTAGTTTTAGTTTCCCCTATGAGTGGAAATATCCTCTCTGCATCCACCTGGTCGAGCCCCCTCATTATCTTGTATGTTTCTATAAGATCACCTCTCATTCTTCTGAACACTAATGAGTATTGAGCTCAACCTATCTTCATAAGTCAACCCCCTCATCTCCAGAATCTTCCTCTGAACAGCCTCCAATGCAAGTATATCCTTAAATACGAAGACCAAAACTGTACATAGTACTCCAGGTGTGGTCTTACCAATACCCTGTACAGTTGTAGCAGGACTTCTTTGCTTTTATACTCCATCCCCCTTACAATAAAGGCCAACAATCCATTTGCCTTCCTGACTACTTGCTGTACCTGAATATTAACTTTTTGTGTTTTATGCACAAGGACCCCGGTCCCTCTGTATTGCAGCACTTTGCAATTTTTCTCCATTTAAATTATAATTTCCTTTTCTATTTTTTCTGCCAAAGTGGATAACAACAGATTTTCCCACATTATACTCCATCTGCCAAATTTTTGCCCACTCACTTAGCCTGTCTATATCCCTTTGCAGATTTCTTATGTCCTCACAATTTACTTTCCCACCCATCTTTGTATCATCAGCAAACTGGGCAACATTACACTTGGTCCCTTCATCCAGGTCATTAATATAGATTGTAAATAGTTGAGGCCCCAGCACCGATCCCTACCAACCGGAAAATGACCTGCGGCACCCCTCTAGTTACTGGTTGCCAACCAGAGAATTTACTCCAACTCTCTGTTTTCTGTTAATTAGCCAATCCTCTATCCATGCTAATATATTACCCCCAACCCCATGTACTTTATCTTGTGCAGTAACCTTTTATGTGACACCTTATTGAATGCCTTCTGGAAATCCAAATACACCGCATCCACTGGTTCCCCCTTATCCAGCCTGCTCGTTACATCCTCAAAGAGCTCCTGAAAATTTGTCAAACATGATTTCCCTTTCATAAAACCATGCTGACTCTGCTTGATTGAATTACACTCTTCCAAATGTCCTGCTACTGCTTCCTTACTAATGGACTCTAGCATTTTCCCAACGACAGATGTTAGGCTAACTGGTCTATAATTTCTTGCTTTCTGTCTGCCTCCTTTTTTAAATAGGGGTGTTACATTTGCGGTTTTCCAATCTGCTGGGACCTCCCCAGAGTCCAGGGAATTTTGGTAAATTACAATCAATGCATCTATCATCATCATAGGCAGTCCCTCGAACAAGGATGACTTGCTTCCACATGAGATCACAGATGTTTCAATGAAGGACCCGATGTTCCAGTCCTGAACTCCAATTGAGGGGGTGGAAGATGCCTGTGCGTGGATTTTTTTTAACGTGTGGTGACCGTTATATCAGCCACCACATGCTCTTGACAGAGCTAGGCCTTTATCCAGTGGCAAAGGTTAACCAGGACAACTGGACACCTGCTCTGCTGCACGGACCTAGTGCGCACACACATCGCAGGGCTGGCCCGTGCTGCCCCTGGGTTCTTGGCTCTTCTGGGCCCCGTACCCTTATTTGCTGCATCTCCGCCGCGACTTCTCGCCGCTCCTCCGCCACAAACACACTTGCCACACCTCCGCCACGCTCTCCAGCTGCAACTCCGCACCAAACATTTGCAGAACCTCCGCCACGATCACCCACCGAATCTCAGCCACGATCCCTCATCGCTTCGTCGCCTCGATCATTCGTCGCAAGTCCGGCTTCAAGATGGGCAACTGGGTGACGTCATCAGGACCCAGGTCGCCGTTTGGAGCATGGGCCGGAACATCGGCTGGGCCCTGGTACAGCATCCACTTTCTCTGCAGCTTCCTCTTGCAGCCTAGGGTCTTAAAAGCCATCAGGTCCAGGGGACTTGTCCTCCTTTAGTCCCATTCTTTTACCGAGTACTACTTCTTTAGTGATAGTGATTGTATTAAGTTCCTCCCTCCCTATAGCCCCTTGATTATCCACTATTGGGATGTTTTAGTGCCTTCTACCGTGAAGACTGTGAACAAAATATTTGTTCACAGTCTCTGCCAGTTCCCTGTTCCCCATTATTAATTCCCCAGTCTCATCCTCTAAGGGACCATCATTTACTTTAGCCACTCTTTTCCTTTTTATGTCCCTGTAGAAACTCTTACTATCTGTTTTTATATTTCATGCTAGTTTGCTTCCATAATCTATCTCCCTCTCATTATTTTTTTAGTCGTTCTTTGCTGGCTTTTAAAAGCTTCCCAATCCTCTGGCCTCCCACTAGTCTTGGCCACTTTGTATCTCCTTGTTTTTAATTTGATACCATCCCTTATTTCCTTAGTTAGCCATGGATGGTTATCCCTTCTCTTACAGGCTTTCCTTCTCATTGGAATATATTTTTGTTGAGAGTTATGAAATATCTCCTTAAATGTCTGCCACTGCTCATCAACCATCCCATACTTTAATCTATTTTCCCAGTCCAATTTAACCAACTCTGCCCTCATATCTTGGTAGTCTCCTTTGTTTAAGCTTAGGACACTGGTTTGAGATCCAACTTTCTCACCCTCCAACTGAATTTGAAATTCAACCATGCTATGGTCACTGATTCCTGGAGGATCCTTTAGTAGGAGATCGTTTATTAATCCTGTCTCCAGATCTAAGATAGTCTGCTACCTGGTTGGTTCCACAACGTACTGTTCAAGGAAACTATCCCGGATACACTCTATGAACTCTTCCTCAAGGCTACCCTGGCCAATTGCTTTGTCCAATCAATATGAAGGTTAAAATCACTCATGATTATTGCCGTTCCTTTTTTGCAAGCCTCCATTATTTCTTGATTTATACTCCATCCAACAGAGTAACTACTGTTAGGGGGCCTATAGACTACGCCCACCAGCGACTTTTTCCCTTATTGTTCCTTATCTCCACCCAAACTGATTCAATATCGTGATCTTCTGAGCCAATATCGTTTCTCACTAATGCACTGATCTCATCCTTTATTAACAGAGCTACCCCACCTCCTTTTCCTTTCTGTTTGTCTTTCTGAATTGTCAAATACCCCTGAATATTTAGTTCCCAGTCCTGGTCACTTTGCAACCACTTCTCTGTAATGTCTATCAGACCATACTCATTTTTATCTGTTTGTGCTGTCAACTCATCTATTTTGTTATGAATGCTGCATGCATTCAGATAAAGAACTCTTAAATTTGTTTTTTTTTACCATATTTTCCTGCTTTGACCCCGCTTTCAGATACACTTTTATGTTGCGTGACTATTCTGTGGGACAGGTCTCCCAATTTTGCACAAGTCTCCAGCTGCTAGAGAGGAAGACTGCAGGGTCAACTAGACTAGGCGTGCCTTTGTCATGTCCAAATCCAATGCATAGGATATACGGCACAGGAACAGGCTATTCGGCCCAACCAGTCCATGCCGGTGTTTGTTCTCCACTCGAGTCTCCTCCCATCTTTCCTCATCTAACTCTATCAGCATAACTCTCTATTCTCTGTTCCTTCATATGCTTATCTAGCCTCCCCTTAAATGCATCTATAGTATTCATTTCAGCCATTCCTCCCTGTGGTGGTGAGTTCCACATTCTCATCACTTTTTGGGTAAAGATGTTCCTTCTAAATTCCCTGTTTGATGTCTTGGTGACTATCTTATATTGATGGCCTCTAGTTTTGTTCTTCCCAAAATGGAAACACTCTCTGTATCTACTCTCTCAAAACCTTTCTTAATTTTAAAGACATCTATTAGGTCACCCCTCAGCCTTCTCTTCAAGAGAAAAGAGACCCAGCCGGTTCATTCTTTCCTGATAGGCATACCCTCGCATTTCTGGTATCATCGTTGTAAATATTTTTTGCACCCTCTCCATTGCCTCTCTACCCTTTTTATCATATGGCAACCAGAAATGCCGAATGATCCATCCGGATTTATTCGCATTGAACTATATTGTAGTGGTTCGATACAATTGAAGGGCTTGCTTGGCCAGTCCAGAGGGCAGTTAAGAGTCAACTTTTGACAAGACATTAAACCAAGACCTCATCTGCCAATTCAGATTACATTGGATATACATCACAGAAACAAGCCATTCAGCCCAACTAGTCCATGCTGGTGTTTATGCTCCTGTGAACATAACAGGTACCATGGCACTATTCAAAGGAGAAGAGAAAGTTCTCCCAGTGTTCTGACCAACATTCCTCCTTCAGCATCAACAAAAAAAGCCTCAGATTATCTGGTCATTCATTCATTTGCTGTTTTTGTGACTCTGTGCACAAATTGGCTGCCACGTTGTCCTACATAAGAACAGTAACTGAACTTCAAAATGAGTTCATTGATTGTGAAGTACTTTGGGACATCCTGAGGAATTGATAAGGTGCTATATATATGCAAATACTTTCTTAAAGAAAATGAAAGTGTATATTCTTGAATAAAACCGCTACTTACATTCACAAAAGGATTTAATGATGAAGAACCTACTTTCTGCATATCTGAATACGATGCATATATTTTCTTTAAATGGCCAGACAATAACAAACAATTTTCTTAGTTTAAAAATAAACTGCTCCTGTGGAGAACATCTTGAGGCTCTGTGATATAAGAACATTGGCGTGTATTAAGAGAAGCACACAGTAATGTGGAATTGAAGGAAGCTGCCTCCCAGCCACAAGGTAAGATGTGTGGAAATTAACTGGAAATGCTCTTTTGGACCCTTCTGTATTCGAGATTTATGTTGGTTAATTTATTTTGTGGAGAAATGAGCACTTCTGAAGTTTGAGACTTTATAAACCTTAAATCAAATGCAAGGTTGGTAAGTGGTTGTGAGGTAGGAGAGTAGGGATAAAGGGAATGTACTCTGATTGGCAGGATGTGACAATTGTTTTTTTCCCAGGGATCATACTGTGGCCTCAGCTTTTCGCCATATATGTTAATGAAGGAATATAGAGTTTTCAGACAACATTATGTTAGAAGGGACAGTAAGTTGCAAAGGACATAGACAGATTAAGTGAGTGGGCAAAACTGTGGCAGATGGAGTTCAATGTGGGGAAGTATGAGTTCATCCACTTTGGACCCAAGAAAGATAAATTAGAATATTATCTTAATTTCAAGAGATGAGGAGCTGTGGAGGATCAAAGAGATTTGGGTATCCAAGTACACAACTCACTAAAAGCTGGTGCACTGGTACAATATGCAAAAAGGGCTAAAGGAATGTTGGTGTTTATCTCAAGGGAGCTGGAATACAAAGGGGTGGAAGTTATGCTTTAGTCGTACAGAGCCTTGATCAGATCCCATCTGGAGCACTGCGTTCAGTTTTGGGCACCCATCTCGGGAAGGATATATTGGCTTTGAAGGGGGATACAACACAGATTCACCAGAATGAAACCAGGGCTTAAATGGTATAAATTTGTATTCCCTTGAGTCTAGAAGGCTGAGGGGTGATTTAATTGAGGTGTTTAAAATTATAAAAGGATTCAATAGGATAGCACAGTGAAGCTATTTCCAATCCAGGGGGCATAATCTTAAAATTAGAGCTACATCATTCAGGAGTGAAATCAGGAAGCACGTTTCCACACAAACGGTAGTGCAAATCTGGAATACTCTCCCCCAAAAAGCTATGGATGCGGGGTCATTTGAAAATTTCAAAACTGAGATTGACATAAGGGTATCAAGTGATATGGATTGAAGGCAGCTAAATGAAGCTGAGGTACAGATTAGCCATCATCATCATCATCATAGACAGTCCCTCGGAATTGAGGAAGACTTGCTTCTACTCTTAGCATGAGTTCTTAGGTGGCTGTACAGTCCAATACGAGAACCACAGTCTCTGTCACAGGTGGGACAGATAGTCGTTGAGGGAATGGATGGGCAGGGAGCCTGGTTTGCTGTATGCTCCTTCCGCTGCCTGCGCTTGATTTCTGCATGCTCTCGGTGATGATACTCGAGGAGCTCAGTGCCCTCCCGAGTGCACTTCCTCCACTTAGGGCGGTCTTGGGCCAGGGACTCCCAGGTGTCAGTGGGGATGTCGCACTTTATCAGGGAGGCTTTGAAGGTGTCCTTGTAACATTTCCTCTGCCTGCCTTTGGCTCGTTTGCCGTGGACGAGTTCCGAGTAGAGCAGTTGCTTTGGGAGTCTCGTGGCTGGCATGTGAACTATGTGGTCTGCCCAACGGAGCTGATCAAATGTGGCCAGTGCTTCAATGCTGGGAATGTTGACCTGGATGAGGACGCTAATGTTTGTACGTCTGTCCTCCCAGGGGATTTGCAGGATCTTGCGGCGACATCGCTGGTGGTATTTCTCCAGGGACTTGAGGTGTCTACTGTACATGGGCCACATCTCTGAGCCATACAGGAGGGCGGGTATTACTACAGCCCTGTAGACCATGAGCTTGGTGACAGTTTTGAGGGACTGGTCTTCAAACACTCTTTTCCTCAGGCGGCCGAAGGCTGCACTGGCGCACTGGAGTCGGTGTCGGATCTCGTCGTCAATGCCTGCTCTTGTTGATAGGAGGCTCCTGAGATATGGGAAGTGGTCCACGTTGTCCAGGGCACGCTGTGGATCTTAATATCTGGGGGGCAGTGCTGTGCGGCGAGGACAGGCTGGTGGAGGACCTTTGTCTTACTAATGTTTAGAGTAAGGCCCATGCTTTCATACATCAGTAAATACGTTGACTATGTCCTGGAGTTCAGCCTCTGTGTATGCACAGACGCAGGCATCGCCCGCGTACTGTAGCTCGACGACAGAGATTGGGGTGGTCTTGGACCTGGCCTGGAGACGGTAAAGGTTGAACAGCTTCCCACTGGTTCTGTAGTTTAGTTCCACTCCAGCGGGGAGCTTATCAACTGTGAGGTAGAGCATGGCAGCGAGGAAGATGCGCTCCATCAGTATTGCCCCTCCAACAGTGCAGCGCTCCCTCAGTATCGCCCCTCTGACAGTGCAGCAGTCCCTCAATACTACCCCTCCGACAGTGCGGCGCTCCCTCAGTACTGCTCCTCCAACAGTGCGGCACTCTCCCAATACAGACCCTCCGACAGGATCTAATTGAATGGCGGAACTGCCTCCTCCTGTTCCTATGGTTCTATGAAGACATAAGAACATAAGAAATAGGAGCAGGAGTAGGCAATTTGGCTTCTCGAGCCTGCTCCGCCATTTAATAAGATCATGGCTGATCTGATCATGGACTCAGCTCCACTTCCCTGCCCGTTTCCCATAACCCTTTACTCCCTTATCGCTCAAAATTCTGTCCATCTCCGCCTTAAATATATTCAATGACCCAGCCTCCACAGCTCTAGGGCAGAGAATTCCATAGAGTTACAACCCGCTGAGAGAAGAAATTTCTCCTCATCTCAATTTTAAATGGGTGGCCCCTTATTCTAAAATGATGTTCCCTAGGTTTAGTTTCCTCTATGAGTGGAAAAATCCTCTCTGCATCCACATGGCAAAAGAAAGGTCTTAATAAAAAGAGTCATTTCTGCTCTTATGGGCCTGTGGTGCTGATGGAGCCTGGGATCAGGTTGGAAAAATAAAGACAATTTATCCACAAATAAAATAGCTTGTGAGTTATGTACCCAAGATCATTTTGTGGTAAGCTTTAATACATTCTCACTTTTGTAAATGATCAATCACACCTCTTGTTAAGTTAGTGTACAACTCCACAAGAAAATGAGTACATTTCAAATGTTAATTCCCGTTTAACTTCTATTTCTGTAATTTAAATAGAATCTTATTATCAATACAGTTATATCCATTCTTGCCTTTTAAATACATGGTTAGAAAATAAAAAATAGTTCCACCAGTGCAACTTATCACTTCAGTGGAATGATATTGTTAGTTATAAAATAGATATTGGGTAATTTTCCTGTGGGATTTCTGCTCTATTTCTCGATCAAGGCATGTGATAGACCAGTAACTTAAAAAGGATGCGAGCATGAGTCATATCGCAAAGGTCTCACGTGGCTGGTTGCTTTGCTGCCAATGCTCCAGTCATGTGTAATCATTTTTTTGATTGGTCTTCAGGCCATGGCTGCTAAGTGTCAGAAAGTCCAGGTTTAACAACATGTACTGGTGCCAAATATCAGTGGTTAGAGGATATATATTTCCAAGCGAATTGGGCGCACTTTGTTTGCAATTTTATTACTTTTGATACTTTCTATTAATAGTTGTGGAATGATTGTAAGAAATGGCTTAGAGGTTCGCACCAATTTTCAATATAAAATATAAAGAGAAATACTGGAAATACACACCAGGATTGTAAGCATCTGAAAAGGAGAATGACAGATCAACATTTTTGGAATAGACCTTTCATCAGCACCCGTTATCAAGCCCTAATTCCTGATTTAAATATCACAGTGGTACTGGCCTGGATTAGTAAACGTGTCATATGTCATAGAGTGCTGGAGCTAGAAACTGGATAAGGCCTGTAAATGTGCACGGGTATCACGATGCGCGATTAACCCGCGCCCATTAGTCTGATGAAGGCAGCACGCAAACCTTTGGACACAAATTGGCAGGGGCTACAGAGCCAAATTTCTAGACTCTATACTTTAGGAACTTTACATTGCAATCTTTTTGCTGCTACTTGGCCCTCTGCCACCATACCAACCCAGAAGTATAATAATCTGTAGGTTCAATTTTACTTAACACTTTAGCGTTAGAGTATTATTATGGGATTTTCAAGAAGGTTACATTTAAGGGAACATCCCAAAAGAACATGGAATAAAAATGCAATATGTATAACGTCAGAACCAATATGTATCGTAATCTTACAACAGAGCTAGCACTTTGGAATATTGAATGATATAAAGCAGAATTGGATCAAATAATTAATCATATGTACGCTTCTTAAAGGTGCATGGTCCCACTTTTCTTTAAAGTTGTAAATTACTTTCAACGAAGGAAGAGAAGAAAGCAGCTGGAAAGTATTTACTCTTTGAGACCTTATGATGGCAAATCTTTGCAATGAACAAAACATTCAATCAAATCATGTGATGTCGACACAGGTTTCAGGCTTGTGGGGGAGGGAGAAGCTACAGAGCTGTTATTTCTAATTGTGCTCCTATAGTTAACTGACACGTCTCATTTGCAGCAATGGCACTGAAGATTTATTTACTGCAGCAAATGACAGCTGAATCTCTCACCCAGTATATGGAGTGTCAGTCTTATCTTTGGGAGCACTTCAAAAGTGGAAAAAAAACTATTTAAATGTGGACAAATGCAGCTTTAAGTGTGTCATAGTTCTCCCTCATTTTCTGTATATACACGCATAGAACGTGTGCTCTAGTAATCTCCCTTTCTCTGTGATCTCCTTCAGCCTCACAACCACCCGATGTCTGTACTCCTCAAATTCTACAAATTTGAGCATCCCTGATTATAACTACTCGACCATCAGTGACCGTGCCTTCAGCTGCCTGAGCCCTAAGATCTGGAACGCCCTCCCGAAACCTCTCTACCTCTCTTTCCTCCTTTAAGATACTCTTTAAAACCTGCCTCTTTGACCAAGTTTTTGGTCATCTAAAGTAATTTCTTCTTATGTGGCTCGGTGTCAAATTTTTTTTGTCTTCCAGCACTCCTGTGAGTGCCTTGTGATTTTTTACTACGTTAAAGGCGCTATATAAATACAAGTTGTTGTTGTTGTAGTGCAGACACTAAAATTGTTTTTTTAGAATTACATAAGGAGCATCTAGACTGGCAGTAAATAACTGGTGAGTTTTTTATGTGACCTAGTTAGAGGAGTTGTATGCTTTAATTTTAGCCAAAGACTTCTTAAACAACTATCACTGGAAGATTTACTGCTTGTGATTCCCAGCAGCAGAATCCCGTTTTCGGCAACTTTGTACATCCTGATTTTTTTTTGTAAGTTTTTTTTTGATCTTTCCAATTTTCTCCCCTCGTCTCTTAAAGGCTTTGACAGAAGCTCTATGGGACTTTGGCCAATTGACCATCCTTCACGCATTAATCTGGAAGGTGAGTTATTCTGGCTGTTCTACAGTGTTGCAGCAGAGAATAGTCCTACTTTTACCCCATGTACACCTACAAAAACTTTCCAACAGGGCTCCGAGTGACAGGAAATGTTCACGAAAGCTAGGGTCCCCGGGGAATATCGTGAGGTAAGTAAACCTCCCATCTTCCAGTATGCAGGAGTGGGTTTACGATCCCTAACCAATCAGTATTTCCCTCCATTTAGAGTAAAAAAATTGGGCTAAAGGTCTGGAAACTCCAGAATCGTTCCCTGCCATACTGAGGAAAGACTTCAGTGTGGAAGCTTTCTATTCCCAGTGAACCGTGTGATGATTGTCAGTAAATTCTAGATGTCTGTGTTGTACACAGGGGATACCCATTACATAGTCTTCTCTGGAGAGCTATCATTTCAATTTGGTCTATTCTGGCCTACAGCGGGAGAGCAAGTAAAAACATCTCATGGTATGAGTTCAGCCTGGTGGTTAATGCCTTTTCTGAGCCGTTTAAAGGGGAAGCTAGCACACTTGATTTAGTGCAATCTATGTGCAGTGGCACCAGTTCTGATTAACCCCCATTTATTTTCTAACTGGGGATGAATGAATAGTAATCAAATCAGTAAGGGTTAACAGGATCATCTGGGTTTGTTACAGATAACAATACAATTTGTGTGTTGTAGTAATAAGAGTGTAATTTGCATATGGTATAATATAAGAATTTGTTACAACATTAAGACTGCATACACTGTGACACTGTCCAAAATCCTCTGATTCTCTGACAGCCTATGTATGTACCACACCAGGAAAGAGAGGCAGCACGTATCTGAAATAGAGCTGTTGGCCATTCACTTTACAGGGCAGCAATCCACTTGATAAATTGTGGCCCAGGTCAAAGATTTGGAATGTGCAGAAAGGAGAACATCTGGGATGCTTCCTCCTGCTAGCACACTGAGGATATCGCCTTGGCATGTGATCTATTGATCCATGTGCTCTTGCCTTATGTGATAGACTCGCCTGGTACTGCCCCACCTGTGACAGAGTCTGTGGTTCTCATATTGGACTGTTCAGCCACCTAAGGACTCATGTTAAGAGTGGAAGCAAGTCCTCCTCATTTCCGAGGGACTGCCTATGATGATGATTATCAGTGGAGAACCTTTTTACAATAATATCCAACTGGAGCGAGCAGGCTGGTGGAAGACCTCAGTTAAAACCTCACTTGTTCCCTGATGGTTCTCTACTGACAATTTAATTGGAATCCCAAAAGTCCTGGTCACTTAGCTTCAGGTATTTCTGTTTGTAATTGGAGAGCTTGCTTCCCCAGTTGCCAGTTCCAGGGCAGTTGTTGTTCGGGTGAACGCTGAGGGAGATCTTGGGCTGTCAGTGAGCTTTGTTTGTATGTATTCCACCTTACCTTTTACACTCAGAGTGGAATGATTCATATTCAGCTTTAATCTTTGTAGAATCTGCTATTGTGGTAAAATCTGTGATTATAATATAATCAATTTAGGCATTGGCTTCATTTTTCTTTTGTGATTTAATTAGTAATTTACCTGTCTCACTACTCCTTTATAATACCATTATCTGGACCTATAGAGGTAGCACATTCCCTGTAGCCAGTATCTTATATTTTAATGATGTTGATTTGTGTAATGTTGTCAGCATTTGTTTCTTCTTTCTTCCTAATTTATTCAAATTCTTGAAGTTATTCCCATTTTTGCTCAGTGTTGACCATTTCTGCTATAGGTGCTGGAAACCTTCTAACATCTCATCCAAGGCAACTACATATTGCAGGTTATAACTGTAACGTATGCATGCCTGGGTTTACCTGCCACCAGGGGGAGTGACCATCGAAGGTCATTGGGCCACAGACACACACGTGCGGCCCTTGTATATAAAGAAAGCCTCCATGTTTAATCCTCACTTTGAGAACTAATAAAGTAGAGTCAGGTCGCACCTGATTGAGTTCACGGTACTAAGCCTATTGAATTATTTGCATACGCAACATTTGGCGACGAGGCACAATACGAACTTTCACGCACACAGAAAAAAATGAGCACTGTTGGAATCCTGGAGTGATTTGTGGAGGGAGAAGACTGGGAAGATTTTACAGATCACCTCGACTAGTACTTTGTGGCCAACAAGATGGATGAAGAAGCTTACGCAATTAGGCGCAGGGCAGTTTTTCTCATGGTTTGTGGTCCAAAAATCTATGGCCTCATAAAGAATCTGCTCTCAATTGTATGTCCAATGAAAAAGACCTATGAGGAATTGTGTGATCTGATTTGGGACCATCTCAAACCTAAGAAGGCATCATTATCTCGAGATATCGCTTTTATAAGCATGTTCGTTCTGAGGGTCAGGACGTGGTGAAATTTGTTGCCGACCTGAGACATCTCGCTGGGCTGTGTAAGTTTGGAACCATGTTGGAAGACATCTTTGTAATAGGCATAAACCACGAGGTGATCCTGCGGAAGCTGCTGACTGCGGAGACACTGGATCTGAGCAGGGCCATCACGATCGCCCAGGCGGTCAATAGTACAAAGCAGATATCCTCGCAGAGTCAGAACTCCATGACAAGTACTGTGCACCAGATTGTGTTGTCGGTTGGCAGAGCTGCACCTGGCAGGGTCTACCCGACTGTGTTTGCGAAACCTGTAGCTACTCGAAGTCCCCCATTGGGCATGAATCTGATTTCACCCTGTTGGCATTGTGGGGGCAATCATCGGCCTCATCAGTGCCGTTTCAGACAGTATATTTGTAGAAGCTGTGCGAAAATGGGGCACCTTCAGCGAATGTGTCCATAGCTCAGCAAGCGTGCTGCGACACACCATGTGGATGATGATGATCAATCCGGAGCAGATCCGGCAATGCAACCCGAGATATCCGAGGAGGAAGTGTATAGTGCAAATTCGTTCCTGACAAAGAGCCAACCGATAATGATTGAAGTATAATTGAACGGTGTGCCGGTACCTATGGAATTAGACACAGGTGCGAGTCAGTCAACTATGAGCCAAGGACTTTCGAAAAGCTGTGGGATACCAAGGCCGTAAAACCCAAGCTGAGTCCAGTAAATGCCGAATTGCGAACTCACACCAAAGAGCGCATACCAGTGATTGGCAGTGCAGCAGTCAAGGTGTCATACGATGAGGCGGCCCATGATCTATCATTGTGGATCATTCCAGGCAATGGTCCAACGCTGTTTGGCAGGAGTTGGCTCGAAAAAATAAAGTGGAACTGGAACAATATTAAAGCTTTGCCATCGGTGGATGACGCTTCGTGTGCTCAAGTGCTGACCAAATTTCCCTCGCTGTTTGAACCAGGCATCGGCAACTTCACGGGAGCCAAGATGCAGATCCACCTGAACTCGGATGCAAGACCCGTCCATCACAAAGCCCGGGCGGTCCCGTACTTGATGAGGGAGAAGGTCAAAATCAAACTGGACAGACTCCAACATGAAGGGGTAATTTCACCGGTCAAATTTAACAAATGGGCTAGTCCTGTTATGTATTTAACCCTTTGCAACCTGTATCACATCACCACCAGAGGGACTACCTGTTGGAATCCCAAGGGATCCCAGCATCCTTTGGGAACACTGTATATAAACAGGCCATCCACGAGGTACCTGTACTCTGGAGTCTTATTAAAGGAGCTAAGGTCACACTTGCTCATTGTTCACAGTACTCAGTTTCATCCTTTATTATGAGTGTATCAAGTCCCATTGTTCCTGTGCTGAAGAGTGATGGCACTGTCAGAATTTGTGGAGATTACAAGGCTACGATCAACTGAGTTTCAAAAGAGGATCAGTACCCGTTACCAAAAGCTGATGACCTGTTTGCAATGCTAACCAGGGGAAAGTCATTCACCAAATTGGATCTGACGTCAGCCTATATGACACAGGAGCTTGTCGAATCGTCGAAGAAACTTACATGCATCAATACGCATAAAGGGCTGTTAATTTACAACAGGTGTTCTTTCGGAATTCGCTCGGCTACAGCCATATTTCAGAGAAACATGGAGAGTTTACTGAAGCCCGTCCCTAGAACTGTGGTGTCCCAAGACGACATTCTGGTCACAGGTCTTGGAACTGCCGAACACCTGGAAGAGGTTCTACGTCGTCTGGACAAAGTGGGGTTCAGGCTGAAATGTTCAAAGTGCGTCTTTATGGCATTGGAAGTCCTGGGAAATAAGATTGCTGCAGATGGCATCAGGCCTACGGACTCGAAAACAGAGGCCATCAAAAATGTACCCAGACCCCAGAATGTGACGGAGCTGCATTCGTTCCTTGGTCTTCTCAACTACTTCGGTAATTTCTTAACTAAATTAAGCACATTATTAGAGCCACTGCACATGCTGCTCAGAAAAGGCGACAACTGCATTTGGGGTGTATCTCAAGACAGGGCCAACTTGCTGGTACATTATGACCCGTGCAAGCGTTCAGTATTGGCAGTTGTGCTTCATCACATGGGGTTGGTTACGTGCTCCAACAATCCAATGAGTCAGGCAAACTACAACCCGTTGCGTACGTGTCGAGAACCATGTCTAAAGCGGAAAGAGCCTACGACATGTAGAGAAAGAAGCCATAGCCTGTGTATATGTGGTTAAAAAGATGCACCAGTACCTGTTTGTGCTTCGTTTCAAGCTTGAAACCGATCACAAGCCGCTCATATCTTTGTTTTGAGAGCATAGAGGTATCAATACCAATGCGTCGTCCCGCAACCAGAGGAGGGCGCTGGCATTATCTGCCTATGATTATGTCATTCGCCATCGACCTGGCACTGAGAATTGTGCCGATGCACTGAGCCGTTTACTGTTGCCCACACCGGAGGTGGAAACGCCACAGCCCGCAGACCTACTGTTGGTCATGGATGCCTTTGAGAGTGAAAGGCTGCCTGTCCCTGATCAACAAGTTAGGACCTGAACCAGCCAGGATCCGATCTTATCGGTTGCAAAACATTGTGTCCTTAGTGGTGATTGATCGGCCATTCCCAGGGAAGTGTGTGATGAGACCAAACCTTACAACCATCGCAAAGACGAACTATCCATTCAATCTGATTGTTTGCTGTGGGGTAATTGTGTTGTTATGCCCAAGACATGCAGGGAGAGATTTGTACGGGATTTACACAGTACCCATCCCGGTATTGTGATGATGAAGGCCATTACAGCACATCCACAGCCACCATTGAGAGCCTTCGTGCCATGTTCGCCATTCATGGTCTACCCAACATCGTTGTGAGTGATAATGGATCATGCTTCACGAGTTTGGAGTTTTAAGAGTTTATGAGACTCAATGGTATCAAGCACGTAAGGTCAGCATCATTCAAACCCGCGTCCAATGGTCAAGCGGAGCGGGCTGTCCAAATCATCAAGCAGAGCCTGAAACGCGTTCTTTGCAGACTCGCTTGTCACACATACTGCTTAGTTACAGGACAAGACCCCACACGCTAACTGGGATCTCCCCTGCTGAACTGTTGATGAAGAGAGGTCTCAAGACCAGGCTCTCGTTTGGCCACCCGGATCTTAACGATCACGTCGAAAACCGATGTCAACATCAGTAGTGGTATCATGATCGCACTGCCATGTCACGTGACATCTCTATTAATGATCCTGTGTACGTGCTAAATTATGGTCAAGGTCCCAAGTGGGTCACTGGCACTGTTTCGGCCAAGGAGGCTAACAGGGTGCTTATTGTCAGGCTCACTAATGGGCAAACATGCAGGAGGCACATTGATCAGACGAAATTGTGGCATACAGACGAACAGCTTGAAGAAGACACCATCAATGACCAACCGATTCATATTCAGCCATCAGAAGACCCTGCTGTTGTCAATGAATCTGGACCTTCAATCCCCGACATGGACACTGCCACTCCCATTAGATCGGCTACCCAGCCTCAAGTCATGAGTGACTCGGAGAGCTCACCCAGATCTGGAATTGAACTGAGACGATCAACTAGGGAGCGGAAAGCCCCAGAACTTCTCAATTTGTAAATAGAACTGATACCAAGATCTTGGGGGGGGGGAATGATGTAATGTATGTATGCCTGGGTTTACCTGCCACAGGGGGAGCGACAGTCGGAGGTCATTGGGCCACAGACACACACGTGCAGCCCTTGTATATAAAGAAAGCCCCCATGTTTAATCCTCACTTTGAGAGCTAATAAAGTAGTCAGGTCGCACTAGATTGAGTTCACGGTACAAAGCCTATTGAGTTATTGCATATACAACAATAACACAATCAGAAAGGATAGGCGAGGAAGAAGGGGGTGGGTGGGGTAGCTGTACTCATCAGTAATCACATAATGGGAGTATAAAAAAGGACAACTAACAGAAGGATACAAGCAGAATCCATATGGATTGAAATATAAGGCAAGAAGGGATCGATCACACTAATAGGGGACCATATTCCATACCTCGGGAGCCTACTATCAGCAAGGGCAGACATCGATGACGAGGTCCAACACCGCCTCCAGTCTGCCAGTGCAGCTGTCGGTCGCCTGAGTGAGAGAGTGTTTGAAGACCAGGACCTAAAATCTGGCACCAAGCTTATGGTCTACAGGGCAGTAATGATACCCGCCTTCCTATATGGCTCAGAGACGTGGACTATATACAGTAGACACCTCAAAGAGCTGGAGAAGTACCACCAACGCTGCCTCCACAAGATCCTGAAAATCCACTGGGAGGACAGACGCAGCTACGTCAGTGTTCTCGATCAGACTAACATCCCCAGCATTGAAGCACTGACCACACTCGACCAGTTCCGTTGGGTAGGCCACATCATCCGCATGCCTGACACAAGACTCCCAAAGCAAGCACTGTAAGGGGTGGTTTTCCGGGGGTCAGCTTTCCCTTCTGACCTGATATGAGCAGTTTTGAATCGCTCCCACACCCTTGGTTCTAGACTCTGGAATTATGAAGGGACTGTGTCAAACTTGGACAGACAATCGGTTTCAAGGTAGGAAGCAGGTATGGCTTTATTGTGTTTAAAAAGAAGTAAAAGGCACACCTTTAATAACACACACAGAATAGTGATACCAATACACACTGAGGGGTACAACACATTGAATAAATTGTCAACATACAGCCTGTGAGGAAAAGAATACAGCTTAAACTCTAAATGGGGTGAAGAGGAGAATGCAGATACATTTACACAAGTTATCCCAACCTCCCCGCTCCCAATTCCCCTAACCATCTAAGTTATAGTACTGGGGGTTCAGGGGCTATGCTCACCAATCCCTTTTGACAGTTGCCGGTGAATCGCAGTTTCGGGGTTCGCTGCACTTTGCCTTCTAGGCGAGCCGTACCCCGGACGGAGGAGAGGACTTCGGACTGCGTAGTCTTCAGTTGGAGTGAGTCCGCTGATGTGGTAAGTCGCGTTTTGGATGTATTGGGTAAGAACCCACTTTCTTTGGTTAGGAATAGTTTTAGTTAGTCCTTTTAGGTAATTTCTCACCCGTTGGTGATTCAGAAGTAGATTGTAGAGTGGAAATAAATGTCGATTCTTCAGGTTTTTGCTGAGTTGGTTTTGGTTGGTCGTTTCGCTGGTTGTGGTGGCCTGGGTTGTCAATTTGGTTGCTAACAACCTTCCGTTTCGTGGGCCTCTTGCTGTCGGCGTGCTCGGTCGATCCTTGATGGTTTCTTGTAGTTTTCTCCACTACTCCATTTCTTCACTCCCCACCTCCTGCTGTTTTTTTTTCTTCCCTTGTAAAACTGGGAATAGATACACCCCAAAAAGACTTCCTTATCTCCCGCCAAATCTGGCCCAGCTCTTTGTTTCAAGGGAGCTGCTCATTAGTTTTGAGCTCTCTTCTTTGTCAGAATTTGTCGGGCTCGTTCAGCAGTAATTTGATTATGATGTGTTAATGTGGAAAATCACTGTTGGCATTGTTGAAGCAATGTTTAAACTCTTGGGCCGTTTGGCTGGGCCCGTGGTTTCTATAGGCCTACTTGCAACTGCATGCCAATAATGGTCTCCGGTGATTAGCCTGATAGCTCTTGATGCGTTTATGTCCGAGGGTGCGAATTTTTATGCCTCACAGTTCTTGTTAGTTATCGATTGAATCATTCTCCCAGACAAATTGATTTAGCTCCAATACCCAATTCCTGAGTGAAGTCCCACCCTCTGTTCTGGCAGTCTGTTCCAACATGTTCCTTTAGAGATCTTAAACTTGTAAAGCTCTTAGGTATCTTCCTCAGAATTTTTCCTAGGATACCAAAATGTTCATTGAGTTCCAAATTAAATTCCTTTTCCTATGAATCCAAACACTGGAGGGGGGGTCTCCATGAATGCATCCCCTTTTATCCCCTGCAGGCCTTGTCTGCCTTTAAAATCATTTGTGTCCCGAAGTTTTTCCTTACATTTTAAAAGTCCAAATAGGGATTCTTCTCCTCTGCAGAGGAAAGGTACAAGGAATCTTTGCGAAATATTGAACATAAGAACATAAGAACATTAGAATTAGGAACAGGAGTAGGCCATCTAGCCCCTCGAGCCTGCTCCGCCATTCAAAAATATCATGGCTGATCTGGCCATGGACTCAGCTCCACTTACCCGCCCGCTCCCCATAACCATAATTCCCTTATTGGTTAAAAATCTATCTATCTGTGATTTGAATACATTCAATGAGCTAGCCTCAACTGCTTCCTTGGGCAGAGAATTCCACAGATTCACAACCCTCTGGGAGAAGAAATTCCTTCTCAACTCAGTTTTAAATTGGTTCCCCCATATTTTGAGGCTGTGCCCCCCAGTTCTAGTCTCCCCGATCAGTGGAAACAACCTCTCTGCCTCTATCTTGTCTATCCCTTTCATTATTTTAAATGTTTCTATAAGATCACCCCTCATCCTTCTGACCCCTCATCCTTCTGAACACCAATGAGTAAAGACCCAGTCTACTCAATCTATCATCATAAGGTAACCCCCTCATCTCCGGAATCAGCCTAGTGAATTGTCTCTGTACCCCCTCCAAGGCTAGTATATCCTTCCTTAGGTAAGGTGACCATAACTGCACGCAGTACTCCAGGTGCGGCCTCACCAATACCCTGTACAGTTGCAGCAGAACCTTCCTACTTTTGTACTCCATCCCTCTCGCAATGAAGGCCAACATTCCATTCGCCTTCCTGATTACCTGCTGCACCTGCAAACTAACTTTTTGGGATTCATTCACAAGGACCCCCAGGTCCCTCTGCACCGCAGCATGTTGTAATTTCTCCCCATTCAAATAATATTCCCTTTTACTGTTTTTTTTCCCAAGGTGGATGACCTCACATTTTCCGACATTGTATTCCATCTTTCAAACCTTAGCCCATTCACTTAACCTATCTAAATCTCTTTGCAGCCTCTCTGTGTTCTCTACACAACCCGCTTTCCCACTAATCTTTGTGTCATCTGCAAATTTTGTTACACTACACTCTGTCCCCTCTTCCAGGTCATCTATTTATATTGTAAACAGTTGTGGTCCCAGCACCGATCCCTGTGGCACACCACTAACCACCGATTTCCAACCCGAAAAGGACCCATTTATCCCGACTCTCTGCTTTCTGATAGCCAGCCAATTCTCGATCCATGCAAATACGTTTCCTCTGACTCCGATTACCTTTACCTTCTGCAGTAACCTTTTGTGTGGCACCTTATCGAATGCCTTTTGGAAATCTCAATACACCACATCCATCGGTACACCTCTATCCACCATGCTCGTTATATCCTCAAAGAATTCCAGTAAATTAGTTAAACATGATTTCCCCTTCATGAATCCATGTTGCGTCTGCTTGATTGCACTATTCCTATCTAGATGTCCCGCTATTTCTTCCTTAATGATAGCTTCAAGCATTTTCCCCACTACAGATGTTAAACTAACCGGCCGATAGTTACCTGCCTTTTGTTTTACCCCCTTTTTTAAACAGAGGCGTTACATTAGCTGCTTTCCAATCCGCTGGTACCTCCCCAGAGTCCACAGAATTTTGGTAGATTATAACGAATGCATCTGCTATAACTTCTGCCATCTCTTTTAATACCCTGGGATGCATTTCATCAGGGCCAGGGGACTTGTCTACCTTGAGTCCCATTAGTCTGTCCAGCACTACCTCCCTAGTGATGGTGATTGTCTCAAGGTCCTCCCTTCCCACATTCCTGTGACCAGCAATTTTTGGCATGGTTTTTGTGTCTTCCACTGTGAAGACCGAAGCAAAATAATTGTTTAAGGTCTCAGCCATTTCCACATTTCCCATTATTAAATCCCCCTTCTCATCTTCTAAGGGACCAACATTTACTTTAGTCACTCTCTTCCATTTTATATATCGGTAAAAGCTTTTACTATCTGTTTTTATGTTTTGCGCAAGTTTACTTTCGTAATCTATCTTTCCTTTCTTTATTGCTTTCTTAGTCATTCTTTGCTGTCGTTTAAAATTTTCCCAATCTTCTAATTTCCCACTAATCTTGGCCACCTTATACGCATTGGTTTTTAATTTGATACTCTCCTTTATTTCCTTGGTTATCCACGGCTGGTTATCCCTTCTCTTACCGCCCTTCTTTTTCACTGGAATATATTTTTGTTGAGCACTTTGAAAGAGCTCCTTAAAAGTCCTCCACTGTTCCTCAATTGTGCCACCGTTTAGTCTGTGTTCCCAGTCTACTTTAGCTAACTCTGCCCTCATCCCACTGTAGTCCCCTTTGTTTAAGCATAGTACGCTCATTTGAGACACTACTTCCTCACCCTCAATCTGTATTATAAATTCAACCATACTGTGATCACTCATTCCGAGAGGATCTTTTACTAGGAGATCGTTTATTATTCCTGTCTCATTACACAGGACCAGATCTAAGATAGCTTGCTCCCTTGTAGGTTCTGTAACATACTGTTCTAAGAAACAATCCCGTATGCATTCTATGCATTCCTCCTCCAGGCTACCCCATGCGATTTGATTTGACCAATCGATATGGAGGTTAAAATCCCCCATGATTACTGCCATTCCTTTTTCACATACCTCTATTATTCCCTTGATTATTGTCCGCCCCACCGTGAAGTTGTTATTTGGGGGCCTATAAACTACGCCCACCAGTGACTTTTTCCCCTTACTATCTCTAATCTCCACCCACAATGATTCAACATTTTGTTCATTAGAGCCAATATCGTCTCTCACAACTGCCCTGATATCATCCTTTATTAACAGAGCTACCCCACCTCCTTTCCCTTCTTGTCTATCCTTCCGAATTGTCAGATACCCCTGTATGTTTAATTCCCACTCTTGGCCACCTGCAACCACGTTTCTGTAATGGCCACCAAATTATACCCATTTGTAATGATTTGTGCCGTCAACTCATTTACTTTATTTCAAATGCTGCTGCGTTTAGGTAAAGTGTTTTAATACTAGTTTTTAAACCATGATTTTTTGTTTTGACTCCCCTCCTGCAGCCCCTTTATATTTTCATACATATTGTCCCTTCCTATCACCTTGTGGTTTACACTTACCCCAGTGCTACTCTGCTCTGTTGCATCCTGCCTTTTGCATTCTTTCTTGGGGTCCTGTTCATCTGCGCTCTCACCCACTCTAACTAGCTCAGAGCCCTCTCCTGGGTTCCGAATACTCCTCGCATTGAGGCACCGAGCTTTCAGGCTTGCCTTTACAGGCTACACTTTGACCCTTTAGAATTTGCTGTACATTGGCCCTCTTTGTTTTTTGCCTTGGGTTTCTCTGCCTTCCACTTTTACTCATCTTCTTTCTCTCTTTTGCTTCTGTCTCCATTTTGTTTCCCTCTGTCTCCCTGCATTGGTTCCCATCCCCCTGCCATATTAGTTTAACTCCTCCCCAACAGCACTAGCAAACACTCCCCCTAGGACATTGGTTCCGGTCCTGCCCAGGTGCAGACCGTCCGGTTTGTACTGGTCCCACCTCCCCCAGAACCGGTTCCAATACCCCAAGAATTTGAATCCCTCCCTGCTGCACCACTGCTCAAGCCACGTATTGATCTGCGCTATCCTGCGATTCCTACTCTGACTAGCACGTGGCACTGGTAGCAATCCTGAGATTACTACTTTTGAGGTCCTACTTTTTAATTTAGCTCCTAGCTCCTTAAATTCATCTCGTAGGACCTCATCCCTTTTTTTTACCTATGTCTCCCTCCCTTTTCAGAATGTCCTGCACCCGCTCCGAGACATCCTTGACCCTTGCACCAGGGAGGCAACATACCATCCTGGAGTCTCGGGTGCGGCCGCAGAAACACCTATCTATTCCCCTTACAATTGAATCCCCTGTCACTATCGCGCTTCCACTCTTTTTCCTGCCCTCCTGTGCAACAGAGCCAGCCACGGTGCCATGAACTTGGCTGCTGCTTCCCTCCCCTGATGAGTCATCCCCCTCAATAGTACTCAAAGCAGTGTATCTGTTTTGCAGGGGGATGACCGCAGGGGACCCCTGCACTACCTTCCTTGCACTGCTCTTCCTGCTGGTCTTCCGTTCCCTAGCTGGCTGTGGACCCTTCACCTGCGGTAAGACCAACTCGATACACGTGCTGCTCACGTCATTCTCAGCATCATGGATGCTCCAGAGTGAATCCACCCTCAGCTCCAAATCCGCAACGCGGTCCGTCAGGAGCTGGAGGCGGATACACTTCCCGCACACGTAGTCGTCAGGGACACCGGAAGTGTCCCTGAGTTCCCACATGGTACAGGAGGAGCATATCACGTGACCGAGCTCTCCTGCCAATGATTAACCCTTAGATACGCTTAATTTGGCGACAACAATGTTAACAGGTTACTTACTGATATAAAAAAGAAAAAGACAACAATGTTAACGGCTTACTTACTGATATAAAAAAGAAAAAGAAAAGCTACTCACCAATCACCAGCCAATCACTTACCCCTTTGGCTGTGATGTCACCTTTTGATTCCTTTCTACTTCTTTTTTGCTTTTTCTCCCAGCTGGAGCTGTACAAGCTGGGCCTTTACAGGCCTCTCCACGTACCCCTGACTCGCGCTGCTCGAACTGCCGCTCCTCCTCCGACATTGGGCCTTTATAGGCCTCACCACGCACCCGCGATGCTCGAATGTAAATTCTACAGTCCCCCCTGTGATACCATACCACTTATGGTATCATCTTCCAGGCGAGCAAAATTCCTAACTCCCAAGAGATAACCTTCCCCGTAAATTAACTAAACTAATACCCTAAATATGCATTACACTTATGCAACATCACCATAGATGCACACTTTTCCCTTTACAGGTACAAACTTTTTACATTTACACCCTCCCAGCTTGGAGGCGGTTCAATCACTACAATTGCATTTCAACACAGTTACATTTCATTTCAATTACATTATCTTCACCAGCATGTAGGCAATGTACAACCACATTACAGAAGGAAGAACATAGATAAAATTAAACAACATCAATTGATCTCCTGAGGTTTGTCCACCACCTGGTAATGTCTGGATCGACGCTTTTGTTTTCTCCCCTTACACTTAGAACACCATAAATACAGAATTATTCCAAGCTGGCAAACCACTAAAGGATGGGAGACTATCCTAATCCAAGGAGGGACTTCTATATTGTTGAGAATGTCCCACCAGGGTGGAACTGTGATGTCTGAAATCTCGCTTTCTATTACGGTTGTCTTTTGCTCTAGTGTGTAGAAATGTTTTTGTGATACTTCCACAGATTTCAACAAAGAGGTAAGATGTTCGGGTAGAGGAGGAATAGCATAACCGAAATGTGTGACATAGTTTTGTAAGTTGGTAACATTTTTTGTTACAGGGAGGTGAATAGTGGAGGGTTCAGGAATGGGGACAATCCGTTCTTGGGCCACTCGAACTTCTGCCTCAGGATTAAAGCAAAAACTTCTTTCACTCACCGGACACCAGAAGTGTTGTCCATGCTGGTAGTGGGTGCACTGGTGGTGATGTAATATGTCCCACCTCCTATGTATACTCCCTGTGGGGGAACATGGTCTTGTGCCCTTACCTCCATGCTACAGTTGATAGGTTGTGCACCAGCAGCTTTAAACCCACACTGTGGTCTCAAATAGGCGTTCAAGTGCTGGGGACACAGCACTATGTGTGTGCCCCTGCTCCAGCATCCAGAGAGGTCAGTACGTGACATAGCGTGCTCCCACTTTATGACATAAGGTGGGCCCGCTGAGTAACGGACGTGTGCACCCCCTTGAATATTCTCCACTCTGTATACTGGTGCGGGTCGGGCTGTCCCACCCATGCTGTGAAAATGTCATTCCAGGTTCCCCTCCTGTGTCTCCCGGTACCCTTGTCGGTTTTGGCGTAGAATGTATATAAGTCTGCTTTGTTTACGTTACCAAAGTCTAACTCATAAAATGTTTTTAAACGTGTCTCGTAGCAATGCTTGGTGTAATAGTTCTGTTTCCTTGGGGCACCATCCAAGTAAGTGCACCTCAGTTAGGTTTAGGATGACTGAAGCTACGGCATAGTGTACCCCCTGGTAGAGTACCTTGTCAGTTGGTATGAGCACTAGCCCATTCCCTGGTCCCTCGGTGGTGGTAGGACACCTATCAGTTACTGTACGTCCAGTCGGGATTGTAGGCATGGGTTTTTTGGGGCGTGCTAGCAGTTCAGTGGCGTTAACTGGGATTGGGGCGTATAGGACCTCACATGCAAGCAGACTTGCGTCCCATCCCATCCCTTCCCTGTTATCTTGCCATCTTCTGGCAAAGGCGATCGACATGCTTGCGGGACAGACCCTCTCTGACCCCACATGCAGACATAGATCCCTTGTTCCGATTCCCACCACTTATCCCAACATACGCTCACTCCACCCTGTGTCCCCGTGATAGTCCGGTAGGTATCGTTCCCCAGCCGTTCCCAGTCGGCTGTGAAGTCTCCCATGTCACTGCTCAGTTTTCTGAGCCACCACCACCTATCCAGAGGAATCTGCCCTTTACAGGTAAGGCATACCCGTTTTCCCTCGGTCACACTAACCCGCGCCACAACGACTTGTACCCTGGGGCATGGGATGGGAGCCTCCCCGTAGGTGAACCCGTCCTGGCTGGAGTATCAGGTGGATTTAGACCCCAGCCACCCTGGCCACCGTCCCTCATGGGAATAAACAGCAATCTCCTCCACACCCTGTGTGCCACCTCCGGTAATCACCATTGGTGCTCTCCCTCCTGAGCACCCATAAATGCGGGATTCCTTCACGTCACCTCGGTCCCCGATGCTTACCCCTGCCAGGGCAAGCAGACACAGGATCCTTCTCATCTTGGTTCCCTCCCTCCTTTCCACTCCTATAAAACACACAGAACATACCGCCCTGCCCTTGAGAACTGCTCTCAGGCTGGCTGACACACAAGACAAACTCAAAACAATCACCTAAACATTACTGCAACATTAACCTTAATTCTAAACTAAACTTAAAATGTAAAACGGTGCAGTCAGCTGCCTTAAACTAAAAATTAGAGCTATGTACAACCGCCACCCGTCTCCGGGTGGCCTGGTTAGTCCCTGTCAGGCCCATGCCTTGTGCTGCCTGATAGCCGCCTAGATGCTCGGGTTTCTCTGCAGCCGGTGAGCTGGAGACCCTTGTCTCTGGGACAGCTCGTTGCTACTGCTTCTGTGAGCCCCTCACCGCTGGAGGCGGCTGGCTGGGGGTCCCTACTCTGAGCGATCTCTGTACTTCTGACCTTTAGCCTTCCCTGGCGGGCTGCCCTTCTCCTAGAGTAGAATCGCTGAGGCTCAGATGCCGGTGACCACGGTATCTTTGGCCGTGGTGTATGGAGGGTCCTTCTCAGGGCTTCGGTTACTGGGGGTGCATCCGAATCCCAAACAATGGGTGGGATAGCCCCTCCAGTAGTGCAATTCACCGTCCCTATAGGCACGTTTTCTGAGCCTGCCACATTCCCTGTGGGCCCTCCACCGTCGGGGGCGGCCAACGGAGGGTCCCCGTCCTGAGGACGGTTCCCCCCTCCCGGCTGCCCTCTGTGTTTGGCTGACCCTGGGTTGTACAGCTTGCACTGGTTGATGTGGAACCATTTAGTACGGCGGGGCAGCTTTATGGCATAGACCATCGGGCTTGGCTTGTTGACAATGCTGTATGGCCTCATATATAATGCTTCAAAAACTACCCGAGCATCATTCCTCACCATGACCTGGTCCCCTATCTCCCATTCGTGGTGTTTGCTGGGTTCTAGCAGCAATCGGTTACTCCGATGCTGTCTGCCCATGTTACTAGCAGCCTGCCAGTGAATCAGTTTGAGGTGTTCAAACAGGTTCCTGACAAACCGGTCCCGGTTCACCTCTCTGAGCTGACCTTCTGTGAGCACCGGGGTAGGACATGGGTGGGAGTCCGCATGATCCGGCCAGTCATGAGCTCGTATGGGGAATACCCCGTGCTCTTTGACTGGCTGGCTCGGATCCCCTTTGGACAATGGTAAGACCTCCACCCACTTTTGGAGCGAGTCTCCCGTTTCCTTCCACAGCCTTTCTTTAATGGTGCGGTTTAAACGCTCCACAATACCAGATGACTGTGGGTTGTGGGCAACGTGCCATTTCCCCTCAATGCTGAGCATCTTAAGGGTTGCCTGCGTTATCTGCCCGGTGAAATGGCTCCCCTGGTCCGACTCCACATACTGTAGGAGTCCCTACTGGGAGAACACTTCCCTCACTAGAATCTTAGCTGTCCTGAGTGAGGTGGCTGTTCGGCAGGGGAAGGCTTCAACCCATTTTGAGAACACGTCCACCAGGATTAGGCAGTATTTGTAGCCTCCCTGGGCGGTGGGTAGGGGCCTGATGTAGTCAATTTGGATTGACTGCCATGGTCCCTCTACCCTCCTGACATGTCCTAGGGACACCTTCCTTTTCTGGGGGTCAGGGTTGTTCGCAGCACACACCAGGCAGTTCGCACAGAACTCGCGGACATCCTCCCTGAGTCCCGGCCACCATCCTGCCTGTTCCACCCATTGCCAGGTGGTCTCAGGCCCGGGGTGTCCCGCTCCTGGATCCTCATGGGCCAGTTTTAGGAATTCCCTCTGGTGTTGCTGCGGCACGACCCATTGTCCCTCTTTAAACAGCATGCCTTCCTTAACGGTAATGGCTGCTGTGCCGTACGGACCTTCTACTCTCTCCCCTCTAGCTAGCACGTTCAGGACAGCTTTCAGGACCGGGTCCTGTACCTGAACTGTTTTTAAGTCCTGGGCCAAAGCTATCCCTGTACTCTTTGCTGCCCTGTTCTTATTTTTGACCGCTGCTATGCGGCCGGTGTCATAGGGGTCCCAGAACCTTCCCGTGCGGGCACCGTCTTTGGCCAATTTGTCAGCCTGTTGGTTTCCCTCTGCACGGAGTTCGGTTTTTGAATGGGCCTTCACCTTATGTATGTAGACCTTTCCCTCTTCCCCCACCGCTGTCATGATTTTCTCCAGCAGGGGCTTGATTGCCAGGGGTCTCGCGTCAGCGGACGTGTATCCGTACATGAATTGCAGGTGAACATACTGTCCAAGCAAATCGTGTACGGGGGAGGGAATTCCTTGGGGTGGGTCACCACGTACATTACGGCGGACAGTTCAGCATGCTGGGCGCTCATGGTGCTGGGGAGTTTGATTGCCAGGGCAATACCTGCCCTTGGGTCATAGACTCCGCAACCAGTGAGTCGCTCGCCAGCAGATACCGTGCTGGACCCGTCCACCTAGATGTCCCGGCCTGTAGGGTATTGCCCCGCCCGAAGGCCAATGTCCACCTCCCATACCCCTTCTATGGAGCACCTGTGGGCTTTCCCTGGGTAGACTAGGTTGGCTGTGAGCCTTGGCTCGCGGGGGCCTTCTACTCTGAGGTCCATCTGGGAGAGGAGCAGGGTACAGTAAGCAATGGGGGCACTGCTCACCGTCCCGTCCTTAATCCTCCCATCTAGGAGCATCTGAGTAGGTGTGTGGAGGGTTAGGAGTGTTAGAGGAGACCCTCCCATAAAGATCAAGGATCTTTTCACTGCCCAATGTGTGGCTAGGAGCTGTCTCTCACAGTTGGAGTACCCCTTCTCCACATGTGTGAGGATCCTGGAGGAGTAAACCACCGGTCTTAGCTGGCCGTGCCGCTCTTGAAGCAGCACTGAGCTCAGGCTGTCCCCGCTGGCTGCCTTTCCCCCATCTATCGCTCCTAAGGCTGGCGCAGTCTGCAAGTCCTTCTTGAGCTGATTAACTGCTGCCTCGCAACCCTCATCCCAGTCCCACTCTACACCCTTGTGTAGGAGCCTGAGCAGAGGGGCTGCGGTGGCTGCATAATCCTCAATGAAGTCTCTGCAGTAACCGGTGAGCCCTAGAAAGGATCTTACCCCTGTCACTGTGTTGGGGGCTGGTAACTCCTGTACTGCCTCCCTTCTAGCCTTGTCTATGGCCCTTTCCCCAGCGAGCACAGTCAGCCCCAGGAATTTGACTTCCTTCTGGCCGATCTGTGCCTTCTTGGGGTTTACTTTAAACCCTTCTTCTTTTAGCAGCTCCAGCAGCTCGGCCAGCAGTGGGCCATGCTCCCCCCCCCCGATCGGTGAACAGGAGCAGGTCATCCACATACTGCACCAACTGCTGGGGTCTGCTAAAGCCCTTTAAACAGTTCGCCCTGCATTGGTGAAAAATGCTGGGGCTGTTGAGGAAGCCTTGGGGAAGACAGTTCCACGTGTATTGTTGGCCCTTAAAGGTAAAGGCAAACTTGTACTGGTCCTCCCGTTTTAAAGGAATGGACCAGAACCCATTTGAAATGTCCAGCACCGTGAAAGTGGTCGCGGATGCTGGAATACTCCCTATGAGGTCCGCTACGGCTGCTACAGTGGATGCACAGGCAGGGATATTCTTATTTAGTACTCGATAGTCCACGGTGGCCCTCCATGAGTTGTCCGGTTTCTTAACCGGCCACAGTGGAGAGTTCACATGGGTAGCTATCGGTCTTAACACCACTTGCTCTACCAGTGATCCCAGCACCATTGTCAGGTCTGCCTCTGCCTCCCTGGGGAAGTTATATTGCTTTTGTGGTCGGGTCATGGGGTCCCCTTCTACACTAACTTCCACCCCCGTTACTCTACTACAGTCATGTTTGTGGGTGGCGAGTGCTGCAAGGTGCAGTACATATGCCTGGTACTCCACTGGGGTGTTACTGACCAGTAATTCCAAGTCGTAACCCTCCTTTCTTCACGGTACACAAGGTTCCTTTGGCCCCTTTTTCTGGGATCACTGCCACCTCACCTTCCCTGTCTGTCCCTATGGTTCCCCATAGACAGTGGTTCCTGAGATCCACTAGGATCTGGTGGCCAATGATAAAATCAGCCCCCAGGATCCCTTTTCCTTTCTTCTCCCATTTCATCAGGACACGCTTCCATTTGGTTTTGAGTGTCCCTAACTGGATGGAAAACGAACCAGTTTGCTCATTGCCTGTGAACCCCACTAGACTGTACGGGACCCCGTTCGATAGAGGTGAAGTAGCTGGGTTATCTGCATATACAAGGGTGCTGGAAGCACCAGTTTCTAGCAGGTAGGTCCCTTTCACTTTCTCCACCTTCATCGTAACGCACGGTCTCTTCCAGGTATCGTACTCTAGGGAACACAGATACACAGGCTGCGCTGGCTTTAGTCATGCAACTGGGTGGGTTGGAGCAGAGGGTTTTACCGTATTGGCTACTGTACCGGTTGCGATAGCTACTGCTCCCTGTCCATTTATAAATGTCTGTAGGGCGGCTACGAGCTTCTGTCGGGTGTTCCTGCCTGGCCTTACAGGCTGGGGCTGGAGTGTCCTTTCCCTTCGTCTCTTTCCAGGGGTTCCTACAGTCTTTCCTCCAGTGCCCACTTTTCTCACAACCAAAACACTCGCCCCCTTTGTGGGGAGGGTTACCACCTTCCTGATGCCACTCTCTCTTGCCTTGGCTGGGTTTAATCTTATGGACCTTCCTTTTAGAGGAGGGCTCCTCTGTCCCTCCACCGTTCTGGTAAGCCAGGGTCAACTGTCTGACCACTGTCTCCTCGGTGGTTCTGGGATCTCTTGGATCGAACCAGACCTCGGCTTTTGCCTTTACTCCAAGTAAGCTGTTTGTCACCAGGCTGTGGAGCCAGTGAGTCAGTTCGTTAGGGGTCAGGTGGGCCCTGTCAAGAACCCCACTACAGGCCCTTTCGTAGACCGGCCACAACCTGTCGGCGAAAGCCGGTGGAGTCTCCCCATAGAGCTGCACTGTCTTCTCCACTCGGGAGAAAGGACTCCCGTCGTTCATACACATGGCCTCTAGAACCTCCTCCTTAACCGCAGCGACATGTTTCACCCCTTTCTGCTGTCTGCAGAGAGGGAATGGCACAGCTTGGTGTCTAGCGAGAAGAGCAACAGCTTAGCCTGCTCCGAATCATCGCACCCGTTAATATCCCCTGTGTGTTCCACTTCCAGGAAGTGTACCGAGGGATCCCCCTGTTGGGTGAGCTTACTTAGGTGGCCTATCATAGCCCTCAGTTTTTAGGGGTTGTGGGGAACTACGAAGTTGCTTTCTAGGGGTCCTGCTGCCCCATCAGCGCCAGGCGGGCCAAACCTTTGCTGCCGGACCGGGTGCATTGGCCCTGGTTCCGGCCCTTCTTGTATTGGCTCGCCCGCTTCCCCCTGCTGCCTAGCCGAGTTAAAACTCGGGGCCTCCGGTGTTGGTAATTCGCAATCCTTGCCTGCCCCGCACTCTGACACCCCTGCTGCTCCGGGCCATTCCCATGCCTTTAGCCCGGAATAGAGCAAGGTTCAAGCTTTGGATCTGCTGCTGGCAGGGGCCGTGGTCTCCTGCCTCAAATTCCCTGATACTGGCTACCTTATGGGCTACCTGAATGTCTCTCACCCTCTCCCCGTACTCTTTAACTTGCTTGGCGAGGCAGGAATTCTCTTCCCGCAACGCCAGTTCGCTATTCTTGGCTTCAATAATCTGACACTGTAAAAGGTCCAGTTGGGTTTTAAGCCTTTCTTTAGTGAGCTCTCTACTTTCCTTTAACTGTCCCACCTCTGTCCACAGCCTTTCCCCGACTGGCCCTTGCGCTAGACCGCTCTTCTGCCTGCCTCAATACTCCCTTTAATTTCTCATTCTCCTCATCTAGAAGCCGGATCTGTCGCTGAAGCAAACTAGCCAAATGGCCTTCTCTATCGACCTTTTATGGTCCTTGCTCTCAGTCCATTGAGCTGCAGCATCTTCTGGATGCTCAGCATACAACAGATCGAGTACCGACTCTTTAACCATATTTACCCTCTTAAACACATACGAGGAAATCCCCTCTTCCGTTTTGCTTCTTTTCCTGAAACCAGTCTCTTTCTTATCACGTCCCTTGCCCCAGAGTCCCTTCGTAGTCGCCATTATCTGTAAGGGGTAGTTTTCCGGGGGTCAGCTTTCCCTTCTGACCTTATATGAGCGGTTTCGAATTGCTCCCACACCCTTGGTTCTAGACTCTGGATTATGAAGGGACTGTGACAGACATGGATAGACAATCAGTTTCAAGGTAGGAAGCAGGTATGGCTTTATTGTGTTTAAAAAGAAGTAAAAAGCACACCTTTAATAACACACACAGAATAGTGATACCAATATACACTGAGGGGTACAACATATTGAATAAATTGTCAAAATACAGCCTGTGGGCAAAAGAATACAGCTTAAACTCTAAATGGGGTGAAGAGGAGAATGCAGATACATTTACACAAGTTATCCCAACCTCCCCCTCCCAATTCCCCTAACTAACTAAGTTATAGCACTGGGGGTTCAGGGGCTATGCTCACCAATCCCTTTTGACTGGTGAATCGCAGTTTCGGGGTTCGCTGCACTTTGCCTTCTAGGCGAGCCGTACCACGGACAGAGGAAAGGACTTCGGACTGCGTAGTCTTCAGTTGGGGTGAGTCCGCTGATGTGGTAAGTCCCGTTTTGGATGTATGGGGTAAGCACCCACTTTCTTTGGTTAGGAATAGTTTTAGTTAGTCCTTTTAGGTAATTTCTCACCCGTTGGTCATTCAGAAGTAGATTGTCGAGTGGAAATAAATGTCGATTTTTCGGGTTTTGCTGAGTTGGTTTTGGTTGGTCGTTTTGCTGGTTGTGGTGGCCCGGGTTGTCAATTTGGTTGCTGACAACCTTCCGTTTTGTGGGCCTCTTGCTGTCGGCGTGCTCGGTCGATCCTTGATGGTTTCTTGTAGTTTTCTCCACGACTCCATTTCTTCACTCTCCACCACCTGCTGCTTTTTTTTTTCCTTGTAAAACTTGGAATAGATACATCCCAAAAAGACTTCCTTATCTCCCGCCAAATCTGGCCCAGCTCTTTGTTTCAAGGGAGCTGCTCATTAGTTTTGAGCTCTCTTCTTTGTCAGAATTTGGCGGGCTCGTTCAACAGTAATTTGATTATGATGTGGTAATGTGGAAAATCACCTGTTGGCATTGTTGAAGCAGTGTTTAAACTCTTGGGCCGTTTGGCTGGGCCCGTGATTTCTATAGGCCTACTTGCACATGCATGCCAATAATGGTCTCCGGTGATTAGCCTGATAGCTCTTGATGCGTTTGTGTCCTAGGGAGCAAATTTTTATGCCTCACAGTTCTTGTTAGTTATCGATTGACTTATTCTCCCAGACAAATTGAATTAGCTCCAATACCCAATTCCTGAGTGAAGTCCCACCCTCTGTTCTGGCAGTCTGTTCCAACATGTTCCTTTAGAGATCTTAAACTTGTAAAGCTCTTAGGTATCTTGGTTTTTCCTAGGATACCAAAATGTTCATCGAGTTCCAAATTAAATTCCCTTTCCTATGAGTCCAAACACTGGGGTGGGGGGGGGTGGGTGCGGTCTCCATGAATGCATCCCCTTTTATCCCCTGCAGGCCTCGTCTGCCTTTTAAACTCATTTGTATCCCAAAGTTTTTCCTTCCATTTTAAAAGTCCAAAAACGGATTCTTCTCCTCTGCAGAGGAAAGGTACATGGAATCTTTGCGAAATATCGGTAAATTCTACAGCACTCTACTCAGAACTCCTACATAGCAAGCGAGCCTCAGAGGAAACGCTTCAAGGACACCCTCAAAGCCTCCTTGATAAAGTGCAACATCGCCACCGGTACCTGGGAATCCCTGGCCCAAGACCACCCATTGTGGAGGAAGAGCATCCGGGAGGGCGCTGAGCCCTTCGGGTCTCGTCGCCGAGAGCATACAGAAACCAAGCGCAGACAGTGGAAGGAGAGTGCGGCAAACCAGGCTCCCCACCCACCCTTTGTGGAAGTGGATGGTCATGGACTCACACTCACAAATCAACCAGGACGAACAAGGCCGAGGTTACCGGCAATGGCTTTTGTACCCGCCCGAGTTACTGTCGCGTTCTCCCGAGTCATACCGGCCGCCGCCGTAGCCTCCGCCGCAGCTGTAGCCTCGCCTCCTGTCGTTGTCCCGGTGACTGCCGCCTCTCCTGCGGCCGCCGTAGCTGCCACCGCCGCCCGACTTTTTCTCCGCGTGGGCCCCCCGGATTTGTCGGCCATCAATGAATTTCACGTTCATTGCCTGCAGCACGCCACCGGCTCGCACCTCAGTGATCGGCCCGTACTTGAAAAACGTTCCAGGGTCTGCTCGACTGTGTGGGGATTTAGACTGCCGAAGAACTGCTTCTTTCTCCTCCAGCTCGGTCGGCGCTGCTCTTTGGGAACCCGGGGGACAGTGGTCTGTGGAGGAATGACGTCTTCCCAGCTCCCACGGACCTTCCCCATCCATTTCCTGCCGAGTAGCATCGGCCCATCGCCTGCAATGACCCACAAAGGTAAACCGTGCGCCTCGCCCCCGTGAGATACCTGCACATCTGCTCTGCCAAGAACGGGTATCAGTTCCTTGGTGTAGGTACGCAGCTTCGCCGTGACCGGGACCCACTTGGGTCGTGCGGCTGGGTTGACCCACAGTTTATCAAAAGTTTCCTGACTCATCAACGACGGACCCGATCCAGTGTCCACTTCCATACTCACTGGGACTCTGTTAATCTTAACTTCCATAATCACTGGGGCTGAATTGTTGGTACACGTATACAGTCCAAACGCCTCATCTTCTTCTGCCTGCTCTTCGCTGGATGGTGGATCCTCTACCATCTCCTCAGCCACACGGTCAGTCGTGTTTCTTTTACACATACGCTGAAGGTGGCCTTTCGTGTGGCAGGTATTGCACGTATACTCCGCAAACCTGCACCGGTGAGCCCCATGGCTTCCTCCGCAGCGCCAGCATGGCGCTACTCGATTAGCCCCCCTCAGCGGACTCTGAGTTCCAAGACCCTGAGGTCCGTGCTCTCTGCCTTGGGCAGAGCCACGTTCTGCAGCTTTGTCCATGGCGGTCGCTATCCTGTGGACAGTGCCTGCCGGGTTCGAGACTGTGTGGATCATCTGCGTGGTGCTGCAAGTCGAGGTCATAAATGCCCTGCTGGTGGTGATGGCTTGCTTCAGGATGACTGTAGGTTCAGTGGATAGCAGCTTGTGAAGGAGACCCTCATGGCCAATCCCCATAACAAAAACGTCTCGCAACGCCTCGTCAAGGTGTGTGCCAAAGTCACACGGCGCCGCGAGTCTCCTGAGGTCCGCAGCATATTTGGTGACATCCTGGCCCTCAGGTCTGCAGTGATGGTAGAATTTGTGCCTGGCCGTGAGGATGCTCTCCTTCGGTTTCAGTTGGTCACAAATGAGTTCGATCAGCTCCTCATATGACTTGTCCCTGGCGCTCGCGGGTGCCAGCAAATCCCTGATGAGACAGTAAACCTCATCGCCACAACTGGAAAGCAATATCGCCTTACTCTTCTCTCTCAGTGCGTCCGTGCCCCCCGTCAGGTCGTTTGCTGTAAAGTAGTACTCGAGCCTTTCCGTAAAGGCCTCCCAATCATTGCCCACCATAAAATCCTTTAACGAGCCCAGAGTAGCCATGGTTGAGTGAAGCTCGTCCGTGTCCTTGTCGCCAATGTGATGTATGTAGCACTTAAATCACTGACTCCACACAGTCTGGTGTTGTAGTAACTGCTGTGACATTAGTCCTTTATTGTGTAACTCCAGAGTGACTCTCAGGTGTGGTGGGCAGCCTTTTATACTCTGTCTTGCAGGTACTTTCAGGTCTCCCTCTGTGGCGCACTATTGTATTTATACATTTAATGTATCTGGACAATACATAACACTTTCCTTCAACCACTGTCTGCCCCACCTGTTACAGAGACTGTAATTCCCACATTGGACTGTACAGCCACCTGAGAACTCACTTTTAGAGTGGAAGCAAGTCTTCCTCGATTGATGATGATGAGGGCTATTCTACCGAGCACCTAATAGTGGCAAAGGGGGTGGTGGAAGATGTATGTAAACACATATGTGAAATGAGTGAAGGACACAGCATAATAATCATGGGACATTTTAACTACCCCCAAATAAACTAGCATGAAGAGATAGTGAAAGGGGTACAGGGAATAGTATTTACAATGTGTGCAGGATTCCTTTCTTACCCAGTATGTAAAAACCCCAACAAGAGAGGGAGCACTGATTGACCTAGTAATGGGAAAGGAGCCAGAACAAATGAGAAGTAAGTGTAGGGGAACATCTAGGTAATAGCAATCAAAACATAATAAGTTTTCGTATAAAGATTGAGAAGGACATAAATAAGACAAAGTGCAAAGTAATAAATTGAAAAAAAATGATTTTAAGGAAAATAAATTAGAAACATTTACTGGCAAACAAAGAAATAGAACAGCAGTGGAAAATGGTGATCAATAGAGTTCAGGAGAAATATATCCCACTAATAATCAAGAACAAACTAGACAGTAATGAAACTCCATGGGTGAATAATGAAATAAGGGCAAAATTGAAACTAAAAAATAGGCATCAACTATTTACATAGACAGCAAAGGAGAGGATGATTAAAGAGAATCTGAAAAAATTAGGATAGAAGTCATAAAACAATTAGGAAGGCAAAGAGATACCACAAAAATAAATTATCAAGGAATATAAAAGGAAATAGTATTCTAAAGACACACAAGTAACAAAAGAAATACCAGGATAGAGAAAGCGCCACTAAGGGATACACATGATAAACTCATAGGTAGTAATAGCAAAATGGCAGAAATATTAAATAATTACTTTATATCAGTATTTGGCAGGGAGACTAATATGGTAGACACGACATTAAAAAAGAGATCAATAAAATATAAAAATATTTAAGATAGAAAGGGGGATAATTGATAAACTAATCAAACATGAACAGGATAAAACCCCTGGTCCGGATGGATTACACCCATGCATATTAAAAGAAATTAGGGAAGACATAGTAGAGGCACTATTACATATGTAAAAATCATTAAAAAAGGGAATAGTGCTAGAGGAATGTTGGACAAATAAAGTGATTCTTATATTTTAAAAGGGAGATAGAACAAGTCCAGGGAAGTATCAACCAATTAGCTTAATGCGGTGGTAGGAAAGATAATGGAATCCTTACTCAACGATGTAATAGAAAAGCATCTAGAAACTGAAAATATAATGGCCCGTAATTTGCATTCAGCGGTGAAGCAAAGGTGTTTGCCGCTGGCCTCCAAAGTAATCTTCCCACAAAGGTCGTGTGATCTCCGTGGCGAGCAGTTTGGCTTTTCTGATGTTCAGTTGAGATCAGTGTACATTAATGGGGAATCCCGAATGCAACAAGCTGTCTAAGCAGCCAATTACAAAGCAGAATTCTCACAGACTGGGAACCAGGAAGCGAATAAGCTCCTTTTATTCTAACTTTAAAAAAATGTTATAGAGAGCTAAACAAAGATTGGGGCTCTAACATGGGGAAAAGTAAACCAGAAATAAAGATGAATAACTTTTTAAAAAGTTTTTTTTTAAGTTTCTTAAGAATTGTAATTTTTATTAAAATAGATAAATTTGATACTCCACAAAATTAAAATTAGTTTTTCAGGACCATAACATGTTTAGCAGTCAATGCGCTGTTAAAACCCCAGTTACACTTAATCCAAAAGGGTGTGGCTTTTAATGAGGTACTTAACAACGATATTACCACAGAAAAGCCAAAGTTTTCATCAGTTTCATTGATTTCCCTGATTACACTGAGTGTCGGATGTGAGTGGGGGCGGGGCGTGGGGGGAGGGCGGATGGGGGTGTGTGTTGGGGTGGAGGGCCACAAAGCAACCAGTGTTGGAGCAGTGAATGACTGATTGCAACTTCAGGATTTCCATGTTAGGATGCGCATGCACTAAATCCTAAAGTTGCGGTCAGTTTCAAAGGGGTAATAACAAGAACACTGCTCATTCGCTGTAATTACCCACTGCAAATTCTGGGCCAACATAGAATAGTCAACATGGATTTCAAAAAGGAAGGTCATGCTTGACCAACCTTATTGAATTCTTTAAAGACGTAACAGAAAGGGTAGACAAGGGCAATGTAGTAGACGTAATATATTTGGATTTTCAAAAGGCCTTTGAAAAGGTCCCACATAGTAGACTTATGACTAAGGTCAGAACATGCGGAGTCAGGGGATATGTAGCAGATGGATAGCAAGCTGGCTATAAAACGGAAAACAGAGAGTGGGTTAAAGTTAGTTACACAGTCTGGCAAAAGGTGGGAAGTAGTGTACCACAAGGATCGGTGTTAAGACTACTGTTGTTCACTATTTACATAAATGATTTGGACTTGTGAATCGGAAGTACAATTTCAAAATTTGTAGACAGCACCAAATTGGGGGGTGAAGCTAATTCAGAGGAGGACTGGTACCAAATACAGGAAGACATTAATAAACTAGCAGAATGGGTGTGTAATTGGCAAATGAACTTCAATATAGATAAGTGTGCAATGGTACATTTTGGTAGGGCGAATAAGAAGGCCACGTACTCCTTGGAATTAAGTGTCTCAATGAAATAGAGGAGCAGAGGGATCTGGAGGTACAAATACACAAATCACTAAAAGTAGTGACATGGGTTAATAAGGCCATAAAAAAGCAAACAAAGCACTGGGGTTCATTTCGAGAGGTGCAAAATTGAAAGGCAGAGAAGTTATGTTAAACTTGTACTATTATATATTATGTCTTCATATTATTAGAGGCACTGGAGAAAGTGCAAAAAATCTTTACTAGGATGATATCAGAACTATAAGTTATATCTATCAGGAAAGATTGAACAGGCTCAGGCTCTTCTCTCTAGAAAAGAGAAGACTGAGGGGTGACCTGATGGAGGTCTTTAAGATTATTAAAGGGTTTGATAGGGTAGACATAGAGAAGATATTTTCACTTGCAGGTGAGACCAGAATTTGGGGCCATAAATATAAGATAGTCACTAACAAATCTAACAGGGAATTCAGGAGAAACCTCTTTATGCAGAGAGTGGTTAGAATGTGGAACTCGCTACCACAAGGAGTAGTTGAGGCGAATAGTGAAGATGCATTTAAGGAGAAGATAGATAAGCTCACGCAGAAGAAAGGAATAAAAGGATATGTTGATGGGGTTAGAGGGAGAGGGTGGGAGGAGGCTCGTGTGGAGCATAAACACCGGCATGGACCAGTTGGGCCAAATGGCTTGTTTCTGTGTAACTATGTAAGTCACCGTTCTTCATAACTGAGCCTGGATGGTGAGAGTCAGCAAGTTATTCAGTTGTGGGAGGACAAGCCCAATTCTGTCTTCATCCAATGTTCACTGAAGGTGCTACTGGAGGATGGCTGTGTCCATGGAATTGTACTCCACAATGTCTATGCCTTCAGAGAAAATATTGCTTAAAGAGTGCATTTTCCTATTAACTGAAGAAATTTAATTTGGAATTTAAGGCAATAAGAACAGATTTGTTTTTGTATTTATATTCAGTGACTCGTGAGAAGCTGTAGTCCAGGATTGAACCGTGGCCTTCAGGCGATTACAGCTTATCCCTGAGCAGTGCCACTGCAGTACTGTGTGCTCCTAAGGAACTAAGATGTTTTATTTTTATGATAAAGACTGTTGGGATTAAAATTATACCCAAGTAACTGATGTTACCATAACTAAGCTCATGGGACTGAAGGAAAGAATATCCACAGTAGTTACAGTAAAGTAAAACTCTCCGTTAAGTAAACAGCCTGCCTAAATCAAAATATTATTTACTCACAGTGAATACTCTCCCTGGAATCCAACTGAAAATACCAACCTGTACATTTCTGCAATTAGGCTAAAAGTTGGGAGGCGAGATTTACACAGTTTGTGGCTTCACAGGTTCTCTAGTGGGGTTAATGGTCCTGGTCACACATTGTTTATCCCCTTTATTGCAAAGGGGATGGAGTATAAAAGCAGAGAAATCTTGCGACAGTTATACAGGGTATTGGTGAGGCCACACCTGGAATACTGCGTATAGTTCTGGTTTCCATATTTACGAAAGGATATACTTGCTTTGGATGCAGTTCAGAGAAGGTTCACTAGGTTGATTCCGGAGATGAGGGGATTGACTTATGAGGAAAGGTAGAGTAGGTTGGGCCTCTACTCATTGTAATTCAGAAGAATCAGAGGTGATCTTATCGAAACATATAAGATTATGAAGGGGCTTGACAAGGTGGATGCAGAGAGGATGTTTCCACTAATAGGGGAGACTAGAACTAGGGGGCATAATCTTAGAATAAGGGGCCGCTCACTTAAAACTGAGATGAGGAGTAATTTCTTCTCTCAGAGGTTTGTAAATCTGTGGAATTCGCTACCTCGGAGAGCTGTGGAAGCTGGGACATTGAATACATTTAAGACAGAAATAGACAATAGATAAGGGAATAAGGGGTTATGGGGAGCGGGCAGGGAAGTGGACCTAAGTCCATGATTGGATCAGCCATGATCCTATTAAATGGCGGAGCACGCTCGAGGGGCCGTATGGCCTACTCCTGCTCCTATTTCTTATGTTCTTATGTTCTTATGTTTATATCATGTGTTGCACTGGTTTGGAAGCAGTATTCTGATGCACTAAAACTGGTAGGGCCTGTCACTCAAGGCCATGTAATGCCTTTGAAATTATGCACTGTAGGGAAATGACTGCATTATCAAAATACTTCTTCTTTGGTCCAAAGGCCCTGACTTATGCTGGGAGCAGAACTGAGGTCTGAAATTTTAATCTTGTGAAAAATTTGACAATTTTGAATAATTTTACATTTCAGCAACAGTGGTTGATTGCACCAGAATCTTGATTTCCAGTTTCAATCATTTCTTATCTGTCGCCTCCAGAGTTGATTCATTCTGTGATTGCAACACCCTGTTCTCGTCCAACATCACATGACCAAAGTTCGTGATCTGGTACTGATTGTCAGCGTGTGAGAGGTGAAACCAATTATTCTAAATTCTGCTCCTGCTCACAATATAAGAATGTCTCTGCACCTGTGCACATCAATTCAGACATCGTTGAGTCAGGTGTGGGTGAGCCCTTGTACTTCCGAAGGGTCACCGCAGGATGAGGGACAGAGAGGCCAAGGCACATCAAATCCTTAGGTATGCTGTAGCAGCAAGACTTCTCCTGCAAATCAATCACCTCAATGTCTCCCACATCCATGAATGGCACAGTGAAGGTGTACCTTAACAAGGTTTCAGTGGCTTTCACAGAGGAGGGGAGTGGAAAAAACTGGCAAGAAAATAACTCTGTAAAAAAACAATTAAAGAAACCGAATGCTGCTGTAAGAACAGTTAGCTTAATTTTTAATCCTATCCAGGTGGAGGAACTATAGCCAGTGCTAGAATTCCGGTCACTTACTTGGAGATTGCATCATTTCAATGGAGATTCAATGTAGAAATATATTAGCCACACGTAACATAGGCAAATCTGACACAGTAATATCACAATAGGTAGTATATATCTTTTTATTCGTTCATGGGTTGTGGGTGTCGCTCACAAGGCCAGCATTTATTACCCATCCCTAATTGCCCCTCGAGAAGGTGGTGGTGAGCCGCCTCTTGAACCGCTGCAGTTCCACAGTGCTGTTAGGGAGCGAGTTCCAGGATTTGGACCCAGCGACGATGAAGGAACGGTGATATATTTCCAAATCAGGATGGTGTATGACTTAGAGGGGAACTTGGAGCTGGTGGTGTTCCCATGCACCTGCTGCCCTTGACCTTCTAGGTGGTAGAGGTCGTGGGTTTGGGAGATGCTGCCGATGAAGCCTTGGTGAGTTACTTTAGTGCATCCTGTAGATGGTGCACACTACAGCCACAGTGCGCCGGTGGTGGAGGGAGTGAATGTCTAAGGTGGTAG
The DNA here is from genome assembly GCF_044704955.1 of Pristiophorus japonicus. NCBI lineage: Eukaryota > Metazoa > Chordata > Chondrichthyes > Pristiophoridae > Pristiophorus > Pristiophorus japonicus. The sequence continues at coordinate 39,766,452 of NC_091990.1, forward strand.
CATATAAAATGATATATGTGTTTTGTGGCTGTGCAGACCTGGTAGAATTGTAAATTTACCCTGAATTCTAAATTATCGCATGATGCTGCTGATTATTAAATATTATTTAATCTGTCTAAATGTACACTTTTTTAATTTTCTCACCTGTTCAGTTCAGGTCCAATATTTACTGCAATTATTGATCCTACATTGAAAGTTAAGTAAGCTATTATGATTTGCTAAGACCTCTTTTGTCTCCATCTACTTTTATTCTTGGAATACCTTATAAACAGCACAGGAAGTGCTGCTTACTTAGCAACAAAAGTGGCTTAATGCCCACACACTGCAGCGAGAATCTATTTCAGCAATTGGCATAGGCACCTTTGAGAATATAATTTTTTTGTTTTATAACACTCCTGTGAAGCGCCTTGGGATGTTTTGCTACATTAAAGGTGTTATATAAATACAAGTTGTTGTTATAATTATAGATTGGTGAAAAACAGCTTTATTTCTTAATTCAACAAGTAGGACATGTAGATATGTGTCAAGCATGTGCCTCAAAGGTATTGATTTGCGATGTGCTGTGTAAATGCATTGATCATATCTTCAGACAGTGGTGGCTGCAGAGAAGTGGGGGAGGGAATGTCAGTATTCCAGAAAGTAATGCTGGAATAATATTTGTTTTGCTGTCAACTGTGGCTCAGTGGGTAGCACACTCGCCTCTGAATCAGAAGGTTGTGGGTTCGAGTCCTGCTCCAGGGACTTGAGCACATAAATCTAGGCTGACACTCCAGAGCAGTACTGAGGGAGCGCTGCACTGTCGGAGGTGCCATCTTTCAGATGAGACGTTAAACCAAGGTCCCATCTGCTCTCTAAGGTGGACATAAAAGATCCCATGGCACTATTTCGAAGAAGAGCAAGGGAGTTATCCCCAATGTCCTGGCCAATATTTATCCCTCAATCAACATAGCAAAAAAACATATTATCTGGTCATTATCACATTGCTGTTTGTGGGAGCTTGTTTCTGCGCAAATTGGCTGCCGCATTTCCCACATTACAACAGTAACTGCACTCTAAAAGTACTTCATTGGCTGTAAAGCGCTTTCAGACATCTGGTGGTTGTGAAAGGTGCTATATAAATGCAAGTCTTTCTTTTCCTCCTCTTCCCAAGTTTCTCCCTTGCTATCCTGCAAGTGCACACTCATGCAGTGGTAAATTAAGGTAGGTGTCAGAAAGCCTGTAGTACCTTGCTCCAGCAGTCATTTTTTATGGTTGAGGCCTTGTATCAGGGCTCACTGGACAAAGATTAGCAATTGCAATCTTGATTCCACCCCCCCCCCACTACCCCCACCTCCCGCAGCTTGAAAAGATTACGGGCAATTGTAGCGCAGAAACCAATTAACTCATCACATAGCAGGAATTGGGTCTCGAATATTCCGGCTCCATACGGCCACACTACACGGTGCATTTTACCTCAATTGATTTCACATTTGTAACCTGTTGGGGAGTGCGTTCCACAACCTTTGGGGGTGAACTTCAACTTTAACAAGAGCACAAAGCATGCAGTAGTGAATTGGACAATAACTCAATGGAAAGGAAAACTTAGGGTGTTTAACGGGCAGCCGATTCACTACCATGCATTTTGCATTTTCGCCGAAGATGAATTTCATCCCTTTATATTTGTCAGCAGAGCAGTATTTCTATACAGACACAGTGAGAAGGGTATTCTAGATGTAGCAGGGTTAACCTGTGCTAACCAATCACAGATTTGAGGGTTTTTTTAGTCCCATTTGCACCAGAGTTGTTTATTCAAGGTAAACCCAGAGTAGGTTTTATGGGGCTAGAATCTCCACTTTTGTACTTATCACCCAAAAATGTGCATTATTTCTGGCAAAGGCGTTAAAAAATGGTTTTCAGATCGCCGGCTTCTCGCCCATTCTCAAAACACCTAGTTTCCATTTTTGAAAATGGGCGTTACCGCGAGCGATATCAAATGGGCGGTAGCGTTAAATTATTTTGACCTTCTGCCATAAAGTGTGGCCATCCTTAGCAATGGCATGGCAATGCTCGATTCCCACAATTCAGGAGGCCAAGGGTCATCATGACATGCGCAGGCTTCAGTGACCTGTCTAACGCAGCGATATGTGGCACGCTGAGAAAGTCCGCAAATGTCTCCAGCTGTGGCCTGAAAAGAACCTGAGGTATAGAACGACAGTGCCGCGGTGACTTCGACCTCGACGGACAGTGCAGTACTGATGGTGCTGGCAGGCTGCAGATCTGCCCTTATCAGCTGGCATACCTCAGTGATAACCTCTTTGTGGAAACGCAGTCTCTGAAGACAGGTGGTGTCAGGCAAGTCGAGGTAAGAATGCTTCTCCTTGTACTTACGGGGAGTGTAACGTCTGGTCCTCCTCATCTGTCTTACATTGGGCATATAATGCAGTGGAGCATTCCTTCGGTGATGTCGAGTCTGCTGCATGTAATTGGTCACCAAGAGAGGGTGAGAAAGGACAGGCCCCATTGCAGTAGTTCTATGTTTTCCACCGATTGGTCACAAACAAGGAATGCCCCGACGAAGACACCTCTTCAATTCCAATCAGTCACAGTATGGTCAAGATGTTTTTACAGATGTTCACATCAACTCCAAAGACCTGCAGAGTACATCTGAACTCCGCCGAGGTTGAAGCACAGCAGACTTTTAAAGGACGCGACATGTGATCTAGAACATGGCGTCCATAACGCTGTGATTAGTTCCAGTTAGTTCCACTTTTTCTGGGCGTTTTTTTGGGCGAGCGATATTGTGGGCGATATGTGTGCGAGGTGGTGAAATTGACGCTGGGCGATCTCATGGCCACTAGTTTCGTTAAATATGCTCCTAACGACAAAAAAAAAATGGGCAGTCGTTAATATTGAATCTCGCCGTTAAATCCATGCGGAAAGTAACGCTGGGCGATATTATGGATGTTGAATTCACCTATTCTGCTGATTCTGCCCAAAAAAGTGGGCGGGTGGTAATAATTTTTCCCAGCGTTCAGCATATGGGGAAAGTAACGCTCGGCGATAAGTTTCCAAAAAATGCCTGCCAATTTCCATTTTGTGTCAAAATGGGCACTATATGGGCATTATACGTCACTCCAGTGGTAAACTGGGCATTAAGTGGGAGTTAAGCATGCAAAAAAAGTGGAGGTTCTAGCCCATAGTCTCTAATGTAAATGCTCCATAAATGTAGACTCCATGGACAGTGAGCTCCAAATCAATTTTATGCAAGTGGCTAACAGTATCTTAACCCAGCTTCTGGTATAACATTTCAATACATATTCCCTTAGAATGTTGGCTGGAAACCATGTGTTCTCATGGCGTAGATGCAATGAAGCAAATTTTATCAGGCACTTACACACAAACAAGATGTCGCTTTTTTTTCTCCTCTGAGCTTTGCTGCAGCAACTGTACTATAAACAGGGCAGCTGCACTTAATGGTACAGCACCTGCAATAAACTGCAGCAAGAGACATTGTGGGACGCATCGCGTTTGCACAAGGTTCTCCTCTGTGAAGTCATTATATCGACGTAAAGGTTTCAGTGCTTCAAGTTTGCTAAAGATTTAAAATATTGGTATCAATTTCTTTTAATTATGGTGAGCTTTTATCAATAAATTCCAATTTTGTGCCTCTATAAATGTAGAGGAGCAACTTATTATAATAACTTAATTTTATGATTGATAAAAGTGAATGTAATACCAGTATAAACAAGAATAGAATGTTTTCCCATTGACCCTGCTCCACCATTTTGCAAGTCATGACAGGCATTTATATCCAATTCCTCGGCCTTTTACCATATCCTCCTCATCATTATCATCATCATAGACAGTCCCTCGGAATCGAGGGAGACTTGCTTCCACTCTAAAGTTGAGTCCTTTGGTGACTGAACAGTCCAATTAGAGGGCCACAGTCCCCGTCACAGGTGGGGCAGATAGTCGTTGAGGGAAAGGGTGGGTGGGATTGGTTTGCCGCACGCTCTTTCCGCTGCCTGCACTTGATTTCTGCATGCTCTCGCCGATGAGACTTGAGGTGCTCAGCGCCCTCCACTTAGGGCGGTCTTTGGCCAGGGATTCCCAGGTGTCATATGTTCTTTCAACACTGTTACTTCCAGGGTAACTATCTCCCTTTCAAACATCTTCATTGATTCTGGACAATTGCAGGCAATTCCACGTTCTCACAAACCTTTGCATGAAAGATTTTTTTGCTCGATTCTTTTTTTACCTGCTTGGTTCTGAATTTAGATCACGTCTCTTTGTTCGACTAGAGGAAAGAATCATTCCCTATCTACCCTGTCAGCTCCAATCATTACTTAAAATGTCCCATTTTGATCACCCATAACCTCCTCATCAGTAGGGAATATAACCAAATGTTTACCCAGTTTCTCATCTTAGCTTAATCCATTTAACTTTCACCAGGTATCATCCCTGGTGAATCATTGCTCATCTCCATCCAATGCCTGTATATTCTTTGTAAGGTGTGGTACAGCAGAAATCAGCTTCTGACTTTATTCCTGAGGCAAGCATTACATTACACCATTCAAACAGAATGTTTGGAACTATTGTATGAAGATAAATTAATCTTAATGAACAGATTAATAATCACCTTTGTGCAAAATTATAAAAAAAAATCCCTCTGGTGATTGTGGACAATTGCTGTCTGTAGAGAGTTGCCCTGCACTCAAAAGGTTTCATTGTTGATAACTTGTAATCCAATGCTAGCTGTGGCTATGCTGGAGATTATTGGTCATTGTGGCAACGCTTCAGGGATCTAAGACTCGAATATACGGTAAAACAAACCAGGTCTTGAGATGAATTTCAGAATTATTGAAACAAATCCATCCTAATGTGACACTCAAGCTTTGCGCCTTCACTGTACTTACTCGAGTTCAAACAAACTGAAACGGTTCTTTTATTCCTCCCTTTACAGTATACATTCAATGAATATCAGTGCTACCATCCGTGTTGATAGACAAAGGGCTCTGGCTCCAGTCTAATTATAGAAAAGAACCAGAGGCGATAGGAGGAAAAACATTTTTATACAGCGAGTTGTTGCGATCTGGAATCTACCCCTTTTCAAAAGTAAATTGGATAAATAATTGAAGGGGAAAAATTTTGCTGGGCTATGGGGAATGAAAAGGGGAGTGGAACTAATTGGACGGCTCTTTCGAAGAGCCGGCACTGGCACGATGGGCTAAATGGCCTCCTTTTGGCTGTACCAAGATTCTAGTCCTGCTCTAACTGAATTGAAGAAGTGGAATGCAGTGTTGCTGACATGGGCTCAAAGGCTCAAAAACTCCATATTTCTTCTTTTTGTTTTTTTAATTCATTCTGTAACTCAACTCTTCATAAAACCTCAGCATGCTCCAGGTTTGCGCAGAATAAATTTTTTTCAGGGTCATTATTTTCTCCAATTTATTTCACCATCCCCTTCAAGGTTCCTGCCTTCCATGCATTCTCCGCCAGATGGTTTTGATGAACTCTGTGGGAGACAGAATTAACTTGGGTAATTACAAGCCAGTTAGTTTAACATCTGTGGTGAGGAAAAAGATGGAAGCTTTAATTAAAGCTGGAATTTACAAAACATCTGGGTGAACATCTCAGGTTGGCAATCAGTAACTAGTGGGGTGCCGCAGGAATCAGTGCTGGGACCCCAACTATTTACAATCTATATTAACGACTTGGATGAAGGGACCGAGTTTAACGTAGCCAAGTTTGCTGACGAGACAAAGATAGGAGGAAAAGCAATGTGTGAGGAGGGCACAAAAAACATGCAAAAGTACAAGACAGGCTAAGCGAGTGGGCAAAAATTTGGCAGATGGAGTATAATGTTGGAAAGAGTGAGGTTATGCACTTTGGCAGAAAAAAATCAAAGAGCAAGTTATTTTTTAAATGGAGAAAAATTGCAAAGTGCTGCAGTACAGCGGGATCTGGGGGTCCTGGTGCATGAAACACAAAAGGTTAGCATGCAGGTACAGCAAGTGATCAGGAAGGCCAAAGGGGATGGAGTATAAAAGCAGGGAAGCCTTGCTACAGTTATACATTGGTGAGACCACACCTAGAATACCACGTACAGTTTTGGTTTCCATATTTAAGAAAGGATATAGTTGCTTTGGAGGCAATTCAGAGAAGGTTCACTAGATTCATTCTGGAGATGAGGGGGTTGAGGAAAGGTTGAGTAGGTTGGGCCTCTACTCATTGGAATTCAGAAGAATGAGAGGTGATCTTATCCAAACGTATAAGATTATGAGGGGACTTGGCAAGGTGGATACAGAGAGGATGTTTCCACTGATAGGGGAGACTAGAACTAGGAGGCATAATCTTAGAATAAGGGGCTGCCCATTTAACACTGAGATGAGGAGGAATTTCTTCTCTCTTAAATCTGTGGAATTCGCTGCCTTAGAGAGCTGTGGAAGCTGGGACATTGAATAAATTTAAGACAGAGATAGACAGTTTCTTAACCGATAAGGGGTTATGGAGCGGGCAGGGAAGTGGACCTGAGTCCGTGATCGGATCAGCCATGATCGTATTAACTGGTGGAGCAGGCTCGAAGGGCCGTATGGCCTACTCCTGCTCCTATTTCTTATGTTCTTATGTTCTAAGAGAAAATAATTTGCATGCAACTAATACAGATTTCAGAAAGGAAGCTGGCCGACAAACCTGGCCAAATTCTTTGTGGTGACAGATAGACAGGGAGAAATGTGGTGGATAAGGTATACATGGACTTTTTAAAAAAAAACTTTGATAAAGAGCCACACAGAAGACTATTAGAGAATATTAAGGGGTATGGAATTAGGGGGAAGGTATTGAAATGGATTAAAAACTGGCTAAAAGGGAGGAAACAGAGAGTAGGATTTAAGGGCCCTTTCTCAGAGTGATTGGAAAGGGAAGCGGAGTTCATTGGGCTTCTGTTCACTGTGTACGTCAATGATTTGGATATAGGGCTACAGAAAGTGGTGTCCAAATTTGTAGACAATACTAAAATAGGAGATAAAGTCAATAATTCTGAGCAGCAAAGGAAGGTGCAAGGGGATAATGATAAGATAATGAATTGGGCAAAAAGTGGCAGATAGAATTCAATGCCAGTAAATGTGAGGTGGTGCATCTCAATAAAACAAATAATAAAAATAATAATTATAATTTCAATGATGGAAAGGTGAATAATATAGAAGAGTAAAGAGTTTGAGGATTCAGGTTCACAGAATGTTAAAAGCAACACCTCAAGTGGATAAGGCCGAACAAACAGTGAATGGAAAACTCGATTTCATGGCAAGAGATACAGAATATAAAAGTCTAGATGGAATGGTTAATCAAATTCCAGTTGGATTATTGTGTGCAGTTGGGAACTCCACACTCTCAGAAGAATGTTGAGGTAATAGAGAGGGTTAAGTGCAGATTCACTCGGATGGTGCCTGGTATGAGAATATATCAATATAAAGAATGACTTGAACAATTGGGGCTGTTTCAATTAGAACAGAGGTGATTATTAGATGCTTTGATAAAGCCATGAAAGGCATTATGAAGCGTTGGGACACAGTAAATAGAAATAGATTGTTTCCAGTGGTTGGAACAAGCGGACCGAGTTACAAGATTAAATGTAAGAGATTTAGAACAGTGACTGGAAACTTTTTTTTCGATTGAGAAACATGGATGAAGGGTCAGGAATCTGCATGGGAATTTTTAGAGTGTGAATGTCACTGGCATTTGTTGATGCAGTATTGATAGAGAGGGCATGCAATAAGCAGTAGTGGCTTATGATGTATGTAACATGAGAGGCTGACCCGATTGAATGATTTATGATTAGTGTGTTCTGTGGGATATAACTCATATGTTTATTGATATTCCTGTCGGTACTTGTTATAATGGAGCATAAAGGGTGAGCAAAGCCTGGATGTTCCCAGTTTCTCCATGAACTTACCCTAGCTGAGATTTTCCCATTCAGATGATAACATCCTTTAAAAGGAAATCTTTTCATAATCAAACATGCCTTTTAGATTTAACTTTTGCAGATCAGGGATGTCAGTCATGTTACGGAATGGAATAAATTTTCTGTTTTGTCACTCAGTCTACATCTAGTGCTCTAGGTCAGGAAATGATAGGTTAGATTCAGGATAAATATCCCTCTACTCTGATCCAACAATATTCACTATTCATTAGCCTCGCACACAGGTGCTACGACTGTGACATTTCCATTCCTACAGCAGCCATCTTTTTTTTATTTTTTATTTATTCATTCACAGGATGTGGGTGTCACTTGCAAGGTTAGCATTTACTGTCCATCCCTAATTGCCCTTAAGAAGGTGGTGGTGAGCCGCCTTTTTGAACCACAGCAGTCCGTGTGGTGAAGGTGCTCCCACAGTGCTGATAGGGAGGGAGCTCTAATATTTGGATCCAGCAACAATGAAGGAACGGCGATATATTTCCAAGTCAGGATGGTGTGTGACTTGGAGGGGAACTTGGAGGTGATGGTGCTCCCATGCGCTTGCTGCCCTTGTCCTGTTAGGTGGTAGAGGTCGCGAGTTTGGGAGGTGCTGCAGAAGTGGCCTTGGCGAGATGCTGCAGTGCATCTTGTAGATGGTATACACTGCAGCTACATTGCACTGGTGGTGGAGGGAGTGAATGGTTATGGTGGTGGATGGAGTGCCAATCAAGGGGGCTGCTTTATCCTGAATGGTGTCGAGCTTCTTGAGTGCTGTTGGAGCTGCACTAATCCAGGCAAGTGGAGAGTATTCCTTCTGTAAAGTCCTGTCCCCTCAGTACAGATTCACACGAGGCATGTAGTGAAGTCAAGGTCACTCTGGACCTGCACCTTTATTTCACAGCTCTGGAATGCTGCACTTGCCTGAGACCTGTCCTTATATCCCTGTCTCTTGCAAGTGCACCCCTGGTGGTAAGGTATGCTGGTGGTTACAGGTCATATCTTATTACAGTCATGTATAGCATGTAAGGATACAGTTATATACAATAATGTAAGATACATGATATCACCCTCCCCCAAGGTCTTAGTCTTTATAGGTTCAGTCTCTCAGGTGGTCTACGCTCTCGCGTGGAGCGTCTGAGTTGTGGTTCAGTTGTTTGCCTTGGTGTCTGTTTTTCTTTGGGTGTGGTTGCTGGTATCTCGCCTGGGCTGTCTGTTTCGATTGGTGTGATTGTTGTTGACTCGCCTGGGCTGTCTGTTGGGATTGCCCTTTACTCAGGTTGTTCCCTCTGTCTGTCCACCAGGTGTGGTGCGAGTTCCACATTGTAGTCTGCCTCTGATTCCACAGTGTTGTTGGTAAATCTGCTTTTGACTTGGTCTACATGCCTCCAGCAGATTTTGCCATGGTCCATTTGTACTACCAGTAGCCTGTTTCCTTCCTTGCCCGTTACTGTCCCTGCAAGCCATTTGGGACCCCTGCCATAGTTTAGTACAAACACTTTGTCCCCTAGCTCATTCCATCTCCCCCTCGAATTTCTGTCATGGTACTCAGTCAGCTTACGGCGCTTTGCCTCAACGATTTCGTGCATGTCTGGGAGGATTAATGAGAGCCTTGTTTTTAAAATCCTTTTCATCAACAGTTGCGCGGGGGGGTTCCCAGTCAGTGAGTGCGGACGAGATCTGTATGCCAGCACCAGTCGCGACAGGCGACCCTGCAGCGTGGGACCTTGGATTTTAAGCATGCCTTGTTTAATGCTTTGCACTGCTCTCTCCGCCTGGCTATTGGAGGCCGGCTTGAATGGTGCCGTCTTGACGTGATTTATGCCGTGGTCAATTATAAAGTCTTGGAATTCTGCGCTGGTGAAGCACGGACCATTGTCACTGACCAATATGTCAGGGATTCCGTGTGTTGCAAACATGGTTGCGAGACTCTCCACAGTGGTGGAGGTTGTGCTCGAGTTTAAAATGATGCATTCGATCCACTTTGAAAATGCATCTACAACTACGAGGAACATTTCGCACATGAATGGGCCCGCATAGTCTACGTGCACCCGCGACCACGGTTTGGTAGGCCAGGGCCAGGGGTTCAGTGGAGCTCCCTGGGGGCATTGCTGAGTTGGGCACAAATGGTGCACCTTCAGACGCAGAGCTCCAAGTCCGCGTCAATACCAGGCCATCAGACGTGGGATCTGGCTATGGCCTTCATGAGAACGATCCCCAGGTGCTCGCGGTGGAGCTCCCGGACAAATGTCTCTCTGCCTCGCAAAGGCATGACGACTCGTCTGCCCCACATCAGGCAGTCTGCTTGTAGTGATAGCTCATGCATGCGCCTGTGAAAGGTTTTAATTCCCCGGGGCAGGCATCGCGAGCCTCTGCCCAGTCACCGGTTAGGACACATCTTTTTACTAAGGATAACGTGGGGTCGCTGGCTGTCCAGGCTCTGATTTGGCGAGCCGTCATGGGCGAACCTGTGGACTCAAAGGCATTGATTGCCATGACTATCTCACAGTCCTGTTCGTCAGACCCTTCCGTGGTCGCCAGGGGTAGCCTGCTGAGCGCATCGGCACAGTTGTCTGTGCCTGGTCTGTGCCTTATTGTGTAGTCGTAGGACGCCAGCATGAGTGTCCACCGTTGAATTCGCGCCGAGGTGTTGGCGTTTATTGCCTTGCTCTCGGATAGGAGGGACGTGAGAGGTTTGTGGTCGGTTTCTAACGCGAACTTGGCCCCGAAAAGGTATTGGTGCATCTTTTTGACACCGTACACGCACGCGAGCGCCTCCTTCTCTACCATTCCGACCCGCGCTCCACCCGCGAAAGTGACCTGGAGGCATAAGCTATGGGTTGTAATTTGCCCGCACTATTGATATGTTGCAAAACGCACCCGACCCCATACGCTGACGCATTGCATGTGAGAACTAGCTTTTTACCTGGGTCAAAGAAAGTCAAAATACTGTTGGAACACAGAAGGTTGCGTGCTTTATTGAAGGCGCGTTCCTGGGCGTCCCCCCAAAACCAATCGCTTCCCTTCCTGAGTAGTACGTGGAGAGGCTCCAGCAGCGTGCTTAAGTTCTGCATAAAATTCCCAAAGTAATTGAGTAGCCCGAGAAAGGCGTGCAGTTCTGAGACATTCCGGGGCCTGGGTGCCAGGCGAATTGCTTCTGTTTTGGACTCTGTTGGGCGGATTCCATCAGCGGCAATCCTTCTGCCCAAAAATTCAACCTCGGGTGCGAGAAACAGGCACTTGGATTTCTTGACTCGTAGGCCTAGCCGATCCAATCGCTTTAGTACTTCCTCCAAATTACGGAGATGGAAGTCGGTGTCCCTGCCCGTGATAAGTATGTCGTCTTGAAATACAACCGTCCCCGGGATGGACTTGAGCAGACTCACCATGTTGCACTGGAATATGGCAGCTGCCGACCTGATGCTGAATGGGCATCGATTGTACATGAAAAGGCCTCGATGTTGTTCATGGTGGTGAATAGCTTGGATTCCTCGGTCAATTCTTGCGTCATATACGCAGATGTGAGGTCTAATTTTGAGAAAAGTTTACCTCCAGCCAATCTGGCAAATAAGTCCTCCGCTCTGGGCAGCGGGTACTGGTCCTGTAAGGAGACTCTGTTTTTGGTAGATTTGTAGTCTCCACAGATTCGTACGGATCCATCAGGCTTCATGACTGGGACGATGGGACTTGCCTAGTTGCTAAATTCCACAGGTGATATAATGCCTTCCCGCAGAAGCCTGTCTAGTTCGTGTTCAAGTTTTTCCCTCATCACATAGGGTACAGCTCTGGCTTTGTGATCTAGCATCCTGTGTGATGTCGATTTTGACTTTGGCCCCTTTGAAAATGCCCACACCTGGCTGAAACAGATGTTCAAATCGCTTTATAACTGTTGAGCAGGAGGTCCGTTCCTCTAATGACATGGCATGGACATCATCCCATTTCCAGTTTAGTTTTGTCAGCCAGCTTCTCCCCAGCAGTGCTGGGGGGCTTCCGGTGACAATCCACAGGGGAAGTCGGTTCACTGTCCCTTTGTGTGTGACAGAGAGCATGGCGCTGCCAAGGACTGGTACGATTTCTTTGGTATAAGTCCTTAGTGTGGTGTCGACCCTTGTGAGTTTTGGTCTGTCTCTTTTATGCGGCCACAGTTGTTCAAATTGTTGAGCGCCCATGAGAGATTGACTCGCTCCCGTATCCAGCTCCATGTTGACAGATATCCCGTTGAGTAGGACCCTCATCATTATAGGATGCGTCCTGTTTTAGGAGCAGCGGCCATTGATCGTGTTGACCCACTGTACATCGGTGTCCCGGGTACTGTCCCCACCATCTTCTGGTCCGCTTTCCGACCCATCCGATTTGTATACCAGCCGAGCTGCCGTTTTTTTGCATATGTGGGCCAAATGCCCTGTATATTCACAATTTCTGCAAACAGCCTGCTGAAATCGACATCCCCTTGACGATGCCCACCCCCACACCTCCAGCACAGACCTGTTCTATTGTTTAAAGTGTTCCCAAAGAATGAGCTGCGTCTGGCTGATCTCTCTTGAGCTTCTCTCAGTTTGTAGTTGATTGCTCGCATTGTAGGTTGATGAGGTGTGAACGGCCGTTCCTGTGGCCCTTGATGGCTTCTGCCTGCTGTCGAGAGTCTGTTCTCCCGGTTTTGTCTGTGTTTGGGGGTAGCAGCTTGTTTAGTGCTGTGAACTTCTTGTTCCAATATTTTGTTAGTTGTCGTACCTGCATTGTAAATCAACCTCGTTTCTTCTTCCCCTACCAAGAATGTCTGTGCAACCAGTGCTGCTGCCTCTAAGGTCAGGTTCTTGGTCTCTATGAGGTTTCGGAATATGCCTGCGTGGCCTATTCCTTCAATGAAAAAGTCTCTCAGCATTTCTCTCCTCAGTTCATCGGAGAACTCACATAAACTAGCCAACCTCCGAAGTTCCGCCACGAAGTCTGGTATGCTCTGGCCCACACAGCGTCTGTAGTTGTAGAACCTGTGTCTGGCCATGTGTAGGCTGCTCGCTGGCTTCAGGTGGTCTCTTACCAGTATGCTCAATTCTTCAAACGACTTACTTGCTGGTTTCTCGGGTGCCAACAGATCCTTCATTAAAGCGTATGTTTTCGAGCCACAGCTGGTCAAGAGATGGGCTCTTCTCTTGTCTGCCTTATCATCGCCTAACCAGTCTTTGGTTGCAAAGCTTTGCTGGAGCCTTTCTATAAGGTCCTCCCAATTGTCTCCCGCATTGTACTTTTCATCTGATCCGTTGTTCGCCATTCTGTGGATTCTGTAATCCCGTAACTCGTCGCCGCTGTAAAGTCCTGTCCCCTCAGTACAGATTCACACGAGGCATGTAGTGAAGTCAAGGTCACTCTGGACCTGCACCTTCATTTCACAGCTCTGGAATGCTGCATTTGCCTGAGACCTGTCCTTATATACCTGTCTCTTGCAAGTGCACCCCTGGTGGTAAGGTATGCTGGTGGTTACAGGTCATACCTTATTACAGTCATGTATAGCATGGTAGGTTACAGTTATATATAATAATGTAAGATACATGACACCTTCACACTCCTGACGTGTGCCTTGTAAATGGTGGAAAGGCTTTGGGGAGTCAGGAGGTGAGACACTCGCCTACATTCTACCTCAGTGCGATTTTCACTTTGGTGCTAAATTATGAACAGATTATGCTGTAGATTTGTGTCCACTAGGACTGGACTGAGAATCTCAAAAGGAATTACACTTGGAAGATATACAGCTGGCAGAAAACAAAATACCCTGGTATGGATTTGAAGCCACATTGCAAAGCTGATAAGGCATTGTGCAAACCCATTGCACAACCCAGGTCCAGATCACCAAAAGTATAGAAAAAATTATTTATTGCATCCAATCTTTTCTTCCAATATACATCAATGATTTAGATGAAGGAATTGAGTGTAATATCTCCAAGTTTGTAGATGACACTAAGCTGGGTGGCAGTGTGAGCTGTGAGGAGGATGCTAAGAGGTTGCAGGGTGACTTGGACAGATTAGGTGAGTGGGCAAATGCATGGCAAATGCAGTATAATGTGGATAAATGTGAGGTTATCCACTTTGGTGGCAAAAACATGAAGGCAGAATATTATTTGAATGGCGGTAGATTAGTAAAAGGGGAAGTGCAACGAGACCTGGGTGTCATGGTACAGCAGTCATTGAAGGTTGGCATGCAGGTGCAGCAGGCGGTGAAGAAGGCAAATGGCACGTTGGCCTTCATAGCTAGGGGATTTGAGTACAGGGGCAGGAAGATCTTGCTGCAGCTGTACAGGGCCTTGGTGAGACCTCACCTGGAATATTGTGTTCAGTTTTGGTCTCCTAATCTGAGGAAGGACGTTCTTGCTATTGAGGGAATGCAGCAAAGGTTCACCAGGCTGATGCCCGGGATGGCAGGACTGACATATGAGGAGAGACTGGATCGACTGGGCCTGTATTCACTGGAGTTTAGAAGAATGAGAGGGGATCTCATGGAAACATATAAAATCCTGACGGGACTGGACAGGTTAGATGCAGGAAGAATGTTCCCGATGTTGGGGGAGTCCAGAACCAGGGGTCACAGTCTTAGGATAAGGGGTAATCCATTTAGGACCGAGACGAGAAGAAATTTCTTCACTCGGAGAGTTGTTAACCTGTGGAATTCTCTACCGCAGAGAGTTGTTGATGCCAGTTCATTAGATATATTCAAGAGGGAGTTAGATGTGGCTCTTATGGCTAAAGGGATCAAGGGATATGGAGAGAAAGCAGGAAAGGGGTACTGAGGTGAATGATCAGCCATGATCTTATTGAATGGTGGTGCAGGCTCGAAGGGCCGAATGGCCTACTCCTGCACCTGTTTTCTATGTATCTATGTTTCCAGGAAAGCACGAATGGAAATTTGGGGAACAGCATGGTATCTGAGGAAATTGTTCCATTAAAGTGGGAAGTATTTTTTTCATAGAGGAAAATGATGATCTTACCAGCTATTCAATATATTTTTATTGCTGATGTGAAGACCCTTTCTCCCAGGCCTCTCCAGTAACATCAGTCCTGGAGAGCACCCTGGGGTTGTTGAGCAGAAAGTGCGACTTCAAACTGCTTGAGATCAAAGCCACCTGATCTGACCCATGTTACAGTCTGGGAATGCAAATTTCCCAGTCAGCAGCACCAAGAGGTCCAGAGCAGCTTAAGTTAAACAATAAGGCTTCTAATAACTGGCCAGACTAAGCCAATGCCCAAAATTATAGTTGTCATGTATTGAACTATCATTGTTACCCATGTATAAGCTGACCTAAATTGTTCACCTTGAGAACATTGACCACAAGGGGATGAACTTGTGGGAGACACTCCTAACCTGGACTTTCAGGTATAAAAGCCGAAGCTCCACCCACCTTCATCACTTGAGGTCTTGATAATAAAGGTAACTAGTCCCTTCTCTCAAGCATGGGCCTCGTGTGCATTTATACTGTACAGTAAGGACATATCACTGGCGACGAGAAACTGGGATTTAAGCCACCCGAGCATGGCCACTAGCAGCACAGAAGAGAGATACTGTTGATGATGACTGGGACGACTTTATTGAGAGGCTACAGCAAAGTTTTGTCACCACGGAATGGTTGGGATAGGATTCGGCTACAAAGGCAGGGCTCATCTCCTGACGGTTTGTGGATCCAGAACGTACTCCCTGATGAAGGACCTTCCAGCGCCAGAGAAGCCAGCGGACAAAAGGTTCGAAGAGCTCAGTAAGTTGATCGGGGAACACCTTAAACTGGCAAGCAGCATGCACATGGCGAGACACCAGTTTTACACACACCAGCGGCGAGAAGGGCAAAGCATTCCTGACTTTGTGGCAGGCCTCCAGTGACTAGCGAGCTTATGTAAATTCACAGATGCATGCAGAGCGGAGATGCTGCGAGACTTTTTTATTGGCAGTATCAGGCACGCTGGGGTTTTCAGGAAACTGATTGAGGCCAAAGACTTGACCCTGGAAACAGCGGCTTTGATGGCCCAGACATTTATCTCAGGGGAGGAAGAGACCAGAATGATGTTTGACAAAAATCTTGACTCAAATGCAGCAAATGGACAGGGAGTCAACATTGTTAATGCGGCACACAGTTCTCTAGGCAGACAGGGGCAATCGGACATGCCCCTGCATGTAGTCGAACCCAAAGGGGGAATTCAACAGAGACAATGGCTAGCTGAATGGCGATTCATGTCATCGCAATGGACAATGCGGCCAGTAATGGGGCCATCAACACCTGTTAATGGTGTGCTTAAGGACAGTTACAGAGACAGTCAGAGACGATCGACTGGTAATGGACCTTTTGTTTCCAACAACAGGGCCTCCAGCTCATGCTGGAGGTGTGGAGGCAAACACACAGCCAGAGCTTACAGGTATCAGCAATATACCTGCAGAAACTGCAACATCAGCGGTCACTTGGCGCATGTGTGCAGGAAGCCTGTAGCCAGGTTGATGTACGACGAGGACGGGCCCGATGTAAGCCCTACGAGGCCAAATGAATACTGGGGGAAATCGCTGGAAGCTGAAGTTCAGCGAGTTCATGTGGAGCACCTATACAGTTCATATACCAGGACGCCACCGATAATGATGAAAGTGCTCCTCAATGGCATCCCAGTATTAATGGAGCTAGACATGGGGGCTAGCCAGTCCCTGATGAGTATCAAACAGTTCAAAAGGTTGTGGGTGTCCAAGGCCAGGTGGCCAAAATTATTGCCGATTGACGCACAGCTACGACATATACAAAGGAGATCATTCTGGTGCTAGGTGACCTACAAAGATTCGGAGATCAGGTTGCCACTCTGGATTGTCCCGGGGGATGGTCCTGCACTACTGGGGAGGAGTTGGCTTGCTGTCATGAACTGGAAATGGGGCGATGTCAATGCAATTTCTTCTGTGGAACCAATATCATGCTCACAGGTCCTGGACAAATTTGACTCATTATTTCAACCCGGCATCGGCACTTTCATGGGGACCAAGGTAGTGATTCACATAAACCCGGACGCCAGGCCAGTACACCACAAGGCCAGAGTGGTCGTACGTGATGCGGGAAAAGATAGAAGGTGAATTGGACCGCCTGCTGAGGGAAGGCATCATCTCGCCAGTTGAATTCAGTGACTGGGCAAGCCCGATTGTGCCGGTGCTCAAGGCGGATGGGTCAGTCACGATATGTGGTGATTACAAGGCCACCATCAATCGGGTGTCACTCCAAGACCAGTACCAGTTACCGAAAGCGGAGGACCTCTTTGCGACGCTATCCGGTGGCAAACTTTTTTCAAAATTGGACCTGACCTCAGCTTACATGACCCAGGAGCTGGCGAGTGAGTCGAAGAAGCTGACCACCATCACGACACACAAGGGGTTGTTTGAGTACAACAGATGTCCGTTCGGAATTCGTTTGGCCGCCGCGATCTTTCAGTGAAATATGGAAAGCCTCCTCAAGTCGATTCCAAGGACGGTGGTTTTTCAAGACGACATCCTCATCATGGGTTGCGATACTGAAGGGCACCTCCACAACCTGGAGGAGGTGCTATGCAGACTGGACCGGGTAGGTCTGCGACTGAAAAAAGCAAAGTGCATCTTCCTAGCTCCAGAGGTAGAATTCCTGGAGATGCGGGTAGCAGCAGGTGGGATCAGACCTACTGCGTCCAAAACAAAGTGATCCAGAGAGCACCCAGACCCCGTAACACATAGAAAAGGAAGCATTAGCATGTGTATATGCAGTAAAAAAATGCACCAGTACCTGTTTGGCAGGAAATTTGAGCTGAAGACAGATCACAAACCCCTAACGTCCCTTTTGGCCGACAACAAGGCCATAAATGCGGATGCATCGGCCCGCATACAGAGGTGGGCACTTATGTTAGCCACCTATGACTACACAATTCGTCACAGGCCGTGCACTGAAAACTGCGCCGATGCACTCAGCAGGCTCCCACTAGCCACCACTGAGGGTAACATGTCCTTACTATGCAGTACAAATGCACACGAGGCCCATACTAGAGAGAAGGTCACTCTGTGACCAGTAACCTTTATTAGCCAGCACTGAAGTGGAGAAGATGGGTGGAGCTTCCCCTTTTATACCTGAAAGTCCAGCTTAGGAGTGTCTCCCACAAGTTCACCACGTAGTGGTCAGTGTTCTCACAGTGTACAACTTAGGTCAGTTTATACATGGATTACAATGACAATTGAATGCATGACATCACCTCCTCCCCAAAGACTTATTGGGATCACAGGTTAAGTCTCTCTGGTAGTTTACGCTCCCTTGTAGAGCGCCTGAGTTGGAGCTCCGGTTGTTGGGCGCTGGCCTGAGTGTCTGCTGTTTGCGGTGCCTCAGGCCTGTCCAGACTGCCCACAGTGACTGGGCTCTCCTCCACTTGGTTCCGGTGTTCGGTCACCTGTGGGGGAGTGAACTCTACATCGTGTTCTTGCTCTACTTCTTCTATGGGGTTGCTAAACCTCCTTTTTGTTTGATCCACATGTTTGCGGCAGATTTGTCCATTGGTAAGTTTAACTATCAGAATCCTATTCCCCTCTTTGGTAATCACAGTGCCTGCGAGCCACTTTGGCCCTGTAGAATAGTTGAGGACAAAGACAGGGTCATTGATATCAATACATCGCGCCCTCGCATTCCCGTCATGGTGGTCACATTGTGACTGGCGCCTGATCTCAACAATTTCTTTCATGGTGGGGTGTATAAGGAATAACCTGGTTTTGAGCATCCTTTTCATTAACAGCTCCGCGGGTGGGACCCCTGTGAGCGAGTGTGGTCGGGATCTATTGACCAACAGGAGGCGTGATAAGCGGCTTTGTAGGGAACCCCCTTGGATTTTGAGCATCCCCTGTTTGATTGTCTCACTGCTCGTTCCGCCTGGCCGTTTGAGGCCGGCTTGAACGGTATTGTTCTGACATGGATGATTCCACTGCCTGTCATGAAGTCCTGGAATTCAATGCTTGTAAAGCACGGGCCATTGTCACTGACCAAGACGTCTGGTAGACCATGGGCGGCGAACATTGCCCGTAGACTTTCGACCGTGGCAGAGGATGTGCTTGAATTGAGAATGTCACACTCGATCCATTTGGAGTAGGCGCCAAGACAACCAAAAACATTTTTCCCATGAAAGAACCTGTGTAGTCCACATGGATGTGTGACCATGGCTTAGCGGGCCAGGGGCTAAGGGGGGGCGCTCCTGGGCACACGTATTGCACCTGCGAACACAAAGTTCCAGGTCTGCATCTATCCCTGGCCACCAAACGTGTGACCTGGCAATTGCCTTCATCATGACAATGCCCGGGTGCTCATTGTGGCGTTCTCGGATGAACGCCTCTCTGCCCATCTGGAGCATGACTACTCGGTTTCCCCATAGTCGACAATCGGCTTGAATCAAGAGTTCATCCTTGCGCCTGTGAAATGGTTTAAATTCCTCAGGGCATGCCCCATACGTAGCTGCCCAGTCCCCATTCAGGACACATTTCTTGACTAAAGACAGTAACAGGTCTTTATTTGTCCAGACTTTGATCTGACGGCTGTCACGGGTGAGCCTTCACTTTCGAAAGCTTCAACAGCCATGACCATCTCAGCAGCATGCTCGGTTGCCCCCTCGGTTGCACCCTACTGTGAAAGAAATTGTTGAGACCAGGCGTCAGTCACAATGTGACTACCGTGACAGGAATGCGAGGGCGCGATGTATTGATATCAATGACTCTGTTTTTGTCCTTAGTTACGCTGCAGGGCCCAAATGGCTTGCAGGCACTGTGATTGCCAAAGAGGGGAATAGGGTTTTGGTAGTTAAACTTACCAATGGACAAATCTGCCGCAAACACGTGGATCAAACTAAAAGGAGGTTCAGCAACCCCATAGAAGAAGCAGAGGAAGGACACGACATAGAGTTTACTCCCCCACAGGTGACCGAACACTGGAACCAAGTGGAGGAGAGCCCAGTCACTGTGGGCAGTCTAGACAGGCCTGAGGCACCGCAAACAGCAGACACTCAGGCCAGCGCCCAACAACCGGAGCCCCAACTCAGGCACTCTACAAGGGAGCATAAACCACTAGAGACTTAACCTGTGATCCCAATAAGACTTTGGGGGAGAGGTCATGTCATGTATTCAACTATGATTGTAACCCATCTATAAGCTGACTAAATTGTACACCTTGAGAACATTGACCACAAGGGGGTGACCTTGTGGGAGACACTCCTAACCTGGACTTTCAGGTATAAAAGGGGAAGCTCCACCCACCTTCATCACTTGCGGTTTTGGTAATAAAGGTAACTGGTCACAGAGTGACCTTCTCACATGTATGGGCCTCGTGTGTATTTATACCGTATAGTAAGGACATATCAGTAGTTAACTCACTGATTGCATGTTCTCCCCTAATCGGTTCCAGTGGAAAATAAGTGGCCCAGTTGAAAATGGAACCGTACAACCCAGAAAAGCTCTGGGTTTGGTCGAAAGTTGTACTGAGGTAGCTGATCTCAGATAAGTGGGTACTTTTTTATTTTAACCTTTTATAGCAAGAGTATTGAACTCACCTGGTTTCTTGCATGTTTAGCATTATAGCAGAGGATTTCTCAATCTTTGAATGATTTCTACTATTTTTAGTTTTCATTTGCTGCAACTGTTGTTGAAATGAAAGAGCTGAAGCCGCTTGTCACACAGAAGATGACAGAGTGCAGTTTGTGCTGTAAGCCTGGAGCTTGTATAAGTGTCCGCTTCATTCAGTCGTAGAACTCTTACCCCTGAGTAATAGGGTGTTGGTTCAAACCTCCCCCCTCGCACCGTCTGTAAACTTGAGCTCATCCAAAACCCGGTTGCCTGTGCCCTAACTTGCACCAAATCCCTTTCACCCAATACACCTATGCTTGTTGACCTACATTGGCTTCTGGTCAGGCAACACCTCAATTTTAAAATTCTCATCCTTGCTTTCAATTGCCTCCATAGGCTTGCCCCTCCCTATCTCTGTAACCTCCTTCAGCCCTGCACTCTCTGAGATCTATGCGTTCCTCCAATTCTTGCCTCTTGTTCATTCCCGATTTTCATCGCTCCACCATTGGCGGCCGTGCCTTCAGCTGCCTAGGCCCTAATCTCTGTAATTCCCTCATTAAATCTCTCTGCCTGTCTACCTCTCTCCCCTCCTTTAAAACACTCTTTAAAACGTACCTCTTTGGCCAAGCTTTTGGTCACCTGTCCTAATATCTCGTTATGTGGCTCGATGTCAAAAATTGTTTGATAATGCTCCTGCGAAGCGCCTTGGGATGTTTTACTATGTTAAAGGCACTATTTAAATACAAGTAGTTGTTGTTACATCATCATCATAGGCAGTTCCTTGAATCGAGGATGACTTGCTTCCATGTCAAAAGGTTCACAGGTGTTGCAATGAAGGACCTAATATTCCAGGTCCCGAACTAAATCTTGAAGGGTGGAAGATACCTGTGCGTGGATTTTTTTTAACATGTGGTGGCCGTTGCACACCAGCCACCACATGGGCTTGACAGAGCTAGGACTTGGTCCAGTGGCAAGGATTAACCAAGACGACTGGAGACCAGCTTTGCTGCATGGATCTAGTGCGCACACATAGTGTTACATAGTGTAACATATAACATGGAACATAGTCTTACAGTACTGAGGGGGTGCTGCATTGTCAGAAGAGCTGTCTTTCAAATAAGATATGAAACTGAGGCTTGTGTCCTTTCAGGAAGGTGTCCCAGCCAAAATTTATGCCTCCAACAAAAGACGATTGGTGCTTTATGTTATTGCAGTTTCTGGGACCTTGCTGTGCACAAACTAGCTGCAGCCCATAAAACAACAAGGACCACACTTCAAAAGTAATTTATCGGCTGTAAAGCGCTTTGGGGCATCCAGAAGACATGAAGGGCGCTATAAGTTCTTCCTTATTTAACAGCTGGGATGATTCAGCTCAAAGGGGAGAATGTAATGAGTGCAGCTCGCAAACAGTTTGCAGTTTCCAATTTCATTTCACTTATCAGGGATTGATTGCAGTGAATCTGACTGAACTCTCCATACAACCAGAGACAGGGCTTCACACTTATCAGCTGGAAGCTTTGATATACAAGTGTGGCTGTGTACATCCCATATTTAATATAAAATTACTGGTATTGGGGTTTGATTTTAAAAAAGTGATTTAAAGAAGAGAAACTTTGGCTAAAGAGTCTGGATCTGGTTTCTGTCTAACCTAAACCTTTATAGTAATGTGAGAAAAATGGTTGGTTAATTCATAATGAGAAACACTTCAAAGTAACAAACACACAATTAATGTCGGCATGATACTTATACCCTGAAAAAATACCACAAACTAAACATGGCATTTAAATCATTCCTTAGCACCTCTGTTACAGACGAATATATTTCATAAGCACTCAGTTACTTTGAGGGGAATTTGGGTTTGGGTCGGGTGGAATGTGAAAATCTTAAAAATCTCAAGCCCAAACCCAACCCGACTCGAACCCGCCCATTTTCGATTTTAATAGAGGCGGGACGGGGGAAAAGCGACCAACCCGCTCCCAGGAGAGGGGTTAAGAACATAGGAACATAAGAAATAGGAGCAGGAGTAGGCCATTTGATCCCTCGAGCCTGCTCTGCCATTTAATATCATGGCTGATCTGATCTTGGCTTCAACTCCACTTTACTGCCTGTTCCCCATAACCCTTGACTCCCCCATCGTTCAAGAATCTGTTTATCTCAGTTTTGAATATATTTAATGACTCAGCTTCCACTGCTCTCTGAGGTGGAGAATTCCAAAGATTTACGACCTCTGAAAGAAGAAATTCCTCCTCATCTCCATCTTAAATTGGTGACTCCTTATTCTGAAACTGTGACCCCTAGTTCTAGATTCCCCAGGAGGGGAAAGATCCTCTAATGCATCTATCCTGTCAAGGCCTCACAGAATCTTAAATGTTTTAATAAGATCACCTCTCATTCTTCTAAACTCTAATGAACTTTAATAAACCTGCTCAACCTTTCCTCATAAGACAATCTCTTCATCTCAGGAATCAACCTAATGAAGCTTCTCTGAACTGCCTCCAATACAAGTATATCCCTCCTTAAATACGGAGACCAAAACTGCACGCAGTACTCCAGGTGTGGCCTCACCAATACCCTGTACAGTTGTAGCAGTACTTACCTGCTTTTATACTCCACCCCCCTTGCAATAAAGGGCAACATTCCATTTGTCTTCCTAATTACTTGCTGTGCCTGCATACTAACTGTTTATGTTTCATGTACGAGGACACCCAGGTCCCTCTGTTTCGCAGCATTCTTTAATCTCTCATTTAAATATTTTAATGAGGCTGCATGCCTCAGATTTTAACTCTCTTCCAGGTTTAACACTGGCTGGCCGGGTTTCCTGGGACTCAGGAAACCCGGCAGCTAAAGGGAGGCGAGGACTGCTGTGTGGAAGGTAAGTGCCTCTCCAGCACTGCTTGTGGGTCAGGAGGAGCAGGAGTGCTTCCTCCCAGCCCACCAAGCAAATCTGTTAACCTCCCCAGAGCTTGGATACTGCCCCCCTCCTCCCGCCCCTCCAGTGATGTCACCCACATCCTGTGATCTCCCCCGCCCCCACCCCTCCATGGCCTGCAATCTCCTCCAGCCCCCCATGTCGTCAATAGGCACCGGCGATCTACTCCCCTCCTCCCCCGATCTCTCTGGACCACCCCCCCCCCCACCCTCCGCTTTCCCCAAAAGATGTCACTGACCCCAGATATTGCCCAGTTTCTCCATCAATGTTTCCCCAACCCAGGATCCCTGGCCTTCTCATCAATGTCCCCCCACCTACCCCCCACCGACCCCGTCTCTCCCTCTCTCTTCTCCGCTCTCTAGCTGCAGTCTAGTGCCCGACAGCCAGTCAGCCAACTTCTCAATGTTAATCAGGTCCTGTTGTTCGATTCGGCAGGACCTGTGGGAAACTCGTTCTTCCAGGTTTCCCGGCCACAAAACTGACCCCCCACCCCCAACCCTCCGCCACCCCGCTCGTTCCCCGCCTCCACGTTAATATCGGGGCCTTTGTGCTTGTTTTACTGTTTCAGATATTTCTCCCACAGTTACAAACTGAGCTCCTCAGAGCTTGGTTATTTCACAATAATTTGACCTGGATTAAATTAAACAGAAAAGCCTTCACTTAATGTAAAGCTTGGCTCTCTCAATGTTCTCTTATGTTGTTACAGCAGCCCATCTGTAAGGTATCAATGTCCTGACCATTCACTAGCAGGATGACTTGCTGAATTGGCATCATTACAATGCAGTGAGTCACTTTAGGAACAGGAAATGAGTAAATATTCAGAAGAAAAAAAAATCGATGTTATAACTGAATTAAAATAAGACTGTAACCTTCCGTTTTACGTTCACTGATGATGAGGGAAATCACAGACATGCCCGTTCTAATGTAATATTCCTCAGCTAAATGTCCTCCATGCAGTTCCTCTACATTCACCTACGCTGCTCAACTAGTCTCAGAAATTCACGTACAATTGTCAATTTCTTTCAAACTGACAACTCAAAAGTACCTCTTCACGACCACACGAATAGACAAAAAGCAGGAAACTATAGACCAGTTAGCCTAACATCTGTGGTTGGGAAAATATTTGAGTCCATTATTAAAGAAGCAGTAGCCAGACATTTGGAAAAGCAAAATTCGGTCAGGCAGAGTCAGCATGGATTTATGAAGGGGAAGTCATGTTTGACAAATTTGCTGTAGTTCTTTGAGGATGTAACGAACAGGGTGGATAAAGGGGAACCAGTGGAGGTGATGTATTTGGACTTCCAGAAGGCATTTGACAAGAAGCCACATAAAAGATTACTGCACAAGATAAAAGTTCACGGGGTTGAGGGTAATATATTAGCATGGATAGAGGATTGGCTAACTAACAGAGAACAGAGAGTTGGGATAAATGGTTCATTCTCTGGTTGGCAAGCAGTGACTAGTGGGGTGCCGCAGGGATTAGTGCTGGGACCCCAACTATTTACAATCTATATTAATGACTTGGAAGAAGGGACCGAGTGTAATGTAGCCAAGTTTGCTGCCGATACAAAGATGGGAGGAAAAGCAATGTGTGAGGAGGACACAAAAAATCTGCAAAAGGACATAGACAGGCTAAGTGAGTGGGCAAAAATTTGGCAGATGGAGTATAATGTTGGAAAGTGTGAGGTCATGCACTTTGGCAGAAAAAAATCAAAGTGCAAGTTATTATTTAAATGGAGAATGATTGCAAAGTGCTGCAGTACAGCGGGACCTGGGGGTACTTGTGCATGAAACACAAAAGGATAGTATGCAGGTACAGCAAGTGATCAGGAAGGCCAATGGTATATTGGCCTTTATTGCAAAGGGGATGGAGTATAAAAGCAGGGAAGTCTTGCTAAAGCTATACAAGATATTGGTGAGGCCACACCTGGAACACTACATGCAGTTTTGGTTTCCGATATTTACGAAAGGATGTACTTGCTTTGGAGGCAGTTCAGAGAAGGTTCACTAGATTGATTCCGGGGTGAGGGGGTTGACTTATGAGGAAAGGTTGAGTAGGTTGGGCCTCTACTCATTGTAATTCAGAAGAATGAGAGGTGATATTATCGAAACATATAAGATTATTAGGGGTCTTGACAAGGTGGATGCAGAAAGGATGTTTCCACTGATAGGGAAGACTAGAACTGGAGGGCATGATCTTAGAATAAGGGACCGCCCATTTAAAACAGAGATGAGGAGGAATTTCTTCTCCTCAGAGGGTTGTAAATCTGTGGAATTCGCTGCCTCAGAGAGCTGTGGAAGCTGGGACATTGAATAAATTTAAGACAGAAATAGACAGTTTCTTGAGCGATAAGGGGTTACGGGGAGCAGGCGGGGAAGTGGAGCTGAGTCCATGATCAGACCAGCCATGACCTTATTGAATGGCGGAGTAGGCTCGAGGGGCTGTATGGCCTACTCCTGTTCCTATTTCTTATAAGAACATAACATAAGAACACCGGGTGTCGTCAGCATACACGTGGAATATAATGCTGTGTTTTCGGATGATGTCTTGAAGGGGCAGCGTGTGATGAGAAGTAACTGTGCACATGGCCGCAAAAATGGCAGCCAGATGGAGGAGTCGAGTATTTTGAAGTTGAAGTCCACTCTAAAGCATGTGGCACCTCCAAGGCCATCTGTAGCAGGACCTCCACTCCCTCCATGTTCGCATAGGGTACTGTGCTCGCTGCCCGTAAGGTTTCATACCAAGGATTGAGCCTAACAAAATTATTCCCGTCTGTTCCCCTATAGTCTTGTTTTTAAATAACTTAATCTTTGGCTTATTATATACTCTTAATTCTGAAAATTTTAAATGGGCAGAAAATCAGAAATGGTTGCATGAATAACTTCATTTAAAAAGAATACCTTTGGGAACAATTATGAACAAGTGAAACAAATAAATAGAATTAGGCAACTAAATCACTTCAAACTGACTGAGTGGCCATGTTTCCTGACTTCAGGTACGTGGACCTGGTGTGAATTGTGCAATGGAAACATTTGCTGCATGATTGGAAATTGACATGTCTTGGAGTGATTCAGAATGCTACTTGACAAGTAAAGCTTTGCCGTATGAAGTCCTCTGGGTAGCATTTACCTCTGTACCTTGTGTTTAAAAATAGCCCCACACGAAGAATGAACCTGTGCCTGACACGGAAAGAATTACACTTCTTAAAGCCAAATTATAATGTTAATTGTTTTGTTTCAATTGAAAAATCCAGGTGATGAGTCAAGGGCCATGGTGCAGGACACGACCAAACTACAGGGGAAAAGGTCAATCAAGTAATAGTGATTGGACAATCCCAAACGTGGGACTTAAAAGCTTGTAGATTGTAGGTGATTACAATGTGCAGAATTATATTTCAGCAAAATGAGTGGGGATCTGGTCAGGGAAACCGACATTGGAAATGGAATCAGCAGAGTTCAGATATCACTCGTGAGCTGGCCAATAACAAATTAACATGTGACACTATTCAAATGTTCTTCTGAAGCGACAATCATCAAGAACGGCCGTGAAACGTAATTAAAACCTCCGCGAATATCTAATAGGACGTCTTGGAATAGCTCCGAGTGCTTGTCTACCATTTCACGGCTAAATTCAGGCAATTCCCTAGAATAATTTATTTAATTTGTTGTTTATTTCTATTTAGCCACTTGAGACAAACTGTTATACATCCTGCTGGGAGTCAAAGGGGAAAACTTACCATTGGCAGAAACTAATTTACCGCAGGGTTACGAAGAGCAAAATTTTAAATCACAAAATAAATAGAAAACTGATTACAAAGACACTAAAAAGAAAAACTCACTGTTGGAGTTAAAAATTGAGGGAGCGGGCAGGGAAGTGGAGTTGAGGCCAAGATTCGATCAGTCATGATCCTATCGAATGGCGGAGCAGGCTTGAGAGGCCTAATGGCCTCCTCCTGCTCTTATTTCATATGTTCTTCTGTTCTTATAATGAATTATTATTAGTAGTTTGTAAGCCACTGTACAAAATATCTGTCAGCAGGTTTTTGCTATTTTTATTTGAGTGTTATTTTCTCATCTCTTGCCACACTCCTCTCCCCAGCTGATTCATGGGCAGATCCCTGCTCCCAGCCCTTTATCATTATGGATTATTAGCAGGCTGCTACATTGTGGATGGAAGCACTACAGGTTGGTTTTCCCTCTGAATTTTTCCATCCTCCATAGAATGCTTTAATTCCACTCAGGGGACCTGGAACACACGAACCCAACTTTCTACTCAAAACAGCCAAAAATAGTCTTCACGCGACTCACCAGGCAAACACAAGCTGGGAGATGTCCTAATGTAACTGGCCAAACACCATTTTGAACACCTTTGGCCTTGAGAATCAAAGGGAGACTTGAGTCAGGTTCGGGTTTTTTTTGTAACTAGCAGCTTGATGTGGGTATGACCATCACAATGACTGCCTACTTCCACCTCCGTAATATCATCCATCTCCACCCCTGCCTCAGCCCAGCTGCTGCTGAAACCCTCATTCATGCTTTCATTATCTCCAGCCAGGACTATTCTCCTGGCCAGCCTTCCATCTTCCAACCTCCATAAACTTGAGCTTCAATGCTCTGCTATCCATATCCTAACTCGCACCAAGGACCATTCACCTATCAGCCCTGTGCTCGCTGACCTACTTTGGGTCCAAGTCCACCAATGCCTTGATTTTAAAAGTCTCAACCTCAATTTCAAATTCCTCCATGGCCTCGCTCGCCCCTCCCTATCTCTGTAACCTCCTCCAGCCCTACAACTCTCCGAGATCTCTACATTCCTCCAGCTCTGGCCTCTTGTACACCACCACTCCCTTCACCCCACCATTGGTGCGTGTGCCTTCGGCCATCTAGGTCCTAAGCTCTGGAATTCCCTCCCCAATCCTCTTCACCTCTTCACCTCTCTCTCCTCCTTTAAGACTCAGCTTAAAATCTACCACTTTAACAAACCGTTTAGTCATCTGTTCTAATATCTCCTTCTTTGGCTCGATGTCAATTCTTGTCTGATTATGCTCTTGTGAAGTGCCTTGGGATGTTTTACTACTTTAAAGCCACTATATAAATGCAAGTTGTTGTTGAAGTATTTGCCAGCTCAGGAATCAGTCTGAGGCCATCATAAATAGGATCAGTTCTGATGAAAGTTCATCGACCTGAAATATTAACTCTGTTTCTCTCTCCACAGACGCTGCCTGACCTGCTGAGTGTTTGCAGTATTTTCTGTTTTTATTTCAGATTTCCAGTATCCGCTTTTGTTTTGTATTTTGCTTTTGTATAATTAGGACCAGGCCAGTTAAATATATAATTAGTGTAAATCTATGGTTTGTTCTGGCCATCTTCATTTGACTGTGTGCTGAAATACAGTGTCAAGGGGTTCTTGATAAATGACCTAGCAATTAAAGGTATATTCTGGGTACTAGGGAGAAAAGGCTGTCCCATGGGAGTGATCTGAGATACTGAACCCAAGGAAAATATCTAGGGTAAAAACTCAAAAATGCAACAGCATCTTCAAAAAAAAGTTATGCGGGCCAAATTTTACCCGAGTTAAATGGCTCTGAAATCAATCAATAGTAAAATTAAAAAAGATTAAAAAAGGAAGACTTACAAACAAGCTTGTAAAGAGAAAAGTGATTAACTTGGGCTGAGTTCAAGTTTATATGAAGGTTACAACAGAGATTGGGGTATCAAGAGGGAACTGGAAAGGAGCAGAGCAGGATATGCAAAACCAAAACATAACGGAAGATAAAAATATTCTCGTATTAGAACACCGAGAGGGAAGTCACGGAGGACAGCAAAACTCTAAGGAACCCATATGGAGTTCAATATGAAGAGGAACAGGAAAATGAGATGGTAAAAATTTTGAATGACTACTTCATAGCTTCATAGAGTCATAGAATAATACAGTACAGAAGGAGGCCATTCAGCCATTGAGTCTGTGTCGGCTCTCTCAAAGAGCTATCCAGTTAGCTGCACTCCCCCGCTCTTTCCCCATATCCCTGCAATTCTTCTCCTTCAAGTATTTATCCAAGTTCCTTTTGAATGCTACTGCTGAATCTGTATCCGCCACCCTATCAGGCAGTACATTCCAAATGCAAACCAATTGTTGTGTAAAATAGTTTTTCCTCATATCGCCTCTGGCTCTTTTCCAATTACCTTAAATCTGTGCCCTCTGGTTATCGATCTTTCAACCATTGGAAACAGTTATTTAATCTATCTAAACCCTTCGAAATTTTACACATCTCTATCAAATCTTCTCTTAATCTTCTCTGATCTATGGAGGACAAATCCAGCTTTTCCAGTCTATCCACGTAACTGTAATCTCTCATCCCTGGAAGCATTCTACTAATTCTCTTCTGTACCCTCTCCAAAGCCTTCATGACCGTCCTAAAGTGTGGTGCCCAAATTAGACACAATACTCCATCTGGGTCCAAACTACTGTTTTATATGGGTTTAGCATAATTTCCTGACTTTTGTACTCTATAACCCTCTATTTATAAAGCTCAGGCTTCCATATTCTTAATTAACTGCTTTGTTAACCTGCTCTGTCACCTTCAAAGATTTGTGCACGAGCACGCATAGGTCACTTTGTTCTTGCACCCCCCATAAATCGTACCATTTAGCTTGTATTGTCTCTCCTCATTCTTCCTAACAAAAAGTATCCCCTCACAATTTTCTGCATTGAATTTCATCTGCCATGTGTCTGCCCATCCCACCAACCTGCCTATGTCCTCTTGAAGTCTATTACGATCTTCCTCACTATTTACTACTCTTCCAAGTTTCGCGTCACTTGCAAACTTTGAAATTGTGCCCTGCACCCCCAAGTCAAAGTCATTAATGTATATCAAAAACAGCAGTGGTCCTAACACTGAACTTTGGGGAACGCCACTGTATACCTCCCTTCAGTCTGAAAAACAGCCATTCACCACAATTCTCTCATGTATGTTTGTTTTCATTAGGGAGGACACGGTCAATATACAACCCTTCATGTATGCTTTGGAACTTTGACATTAGTGAAACAGATGCTGCAGACAGGCATATGAGATTAAGGGCTAGAAATTCGTCTCAGGTAGGGGTGTAAACTGGGCCACATCAGATTGTCTGCCTGTTATACACAGCGCCTGATATTCAGTTGCATTGACTGCAATAGAATGGAATATCAGGCTCTGCGTATAACGGCTGGCCGATCAGATACCTCCCATTTACCGTCACTGCCTGAGATGAATTTCCAAGCCTAAGTGCTGCAATGGGCTGATGGTAGTGTTGGTATTCTGGACTGGTGAAATGAAATGGACGGGATAGGGCCTTTTTCTCCTGAATCTATCCTGTGATAATGTGAAGCCTCTGGTTCCATGAGTACTTGCATTCTCCAGTAACTCACCCAAATGACCATTTCTATCTGCCCCACACAGTGAATCTCAGCAGACTACTCCGCCATGGAGCACAATTGTGAACAAAATAAAACTGTAATTTCTTGCAAGTGGTAGAGGCATAAACCCTCATCACATTTAAAAAGTACTTGGATATGCACTTGAAGTGCTATAAACTACAAGGCTACGGACCAAGTGCTGGCAAGTGGGATTAGGCTGGATAGTTCTTTTTTGGCTGGCACAGACACGATGGGCTGAATAGCCTCCTTCTGTGCGGTAAATTTCTATGATTCTATGGGCAGGATTTTTGACTCAGTTGCGCCTCAGCTTACACCCCGGAGGTGGGGTAAAGGGTGTTTCTAGGCGTTACGGCAAGCATCCAGCTTTTACTGCTACTCCGGAAATTCGGCTTGTGGTTTGTGGTTGTGCAAAAACTTACTGTTGATTTCACTGAGATCATGGCATTAATCATCGTGCAATGCTCCGCTACCGCCCTGGAAGCAAAATTCGTCCCTAACGCCTCATTTAATGCCTGCCCCAGGAAACGTCTGAAAAACCAGGATTCGCAGTGTGTAGCAGGTGGTATTGGCCGTGTATTTAAATGGAGGGATGAGGCTCCTACATTGCAGGTCACATTGACTGCAACCGTTGCGCAAAGCACGTTGCGTGAAGCTCCGACTTGAAAAAAGGCAGTTTTATCTGCCCTTACAGTGCCCTTACCACTTCAGTGAGAGAATGTAATGGGGGTATTACTAATTCGACAGCATATCATGCACCATGCTATTGCCAGGCAGCGTCAAGCTAGAAGCCACGTAGGCCCACGGATGAGGAGAGGCCGAAGACGTCTGGGGAGGAGGGCTTACCCTTCCCCCCTCCCCTCCCCCCCACGGGTTTACAGGCAGCAACGCTCTAACCTCCAGCTCTCTGAGGAGCAGAGTGTGAGATGGCTGCACCTCCAAAAGGGAGTGCTGACAGAGATATGCCATTTCCTACAGGCAGACTGGGAGACCAATGTCTGGACCGCTCTGGAGGCAGCCTTCAACACTCCCGTCAACTGGTATCGGAATTCATTGTGATGTGCTGCATCTTGTACAATTTGGCCATCATGAGAGGCCAGGCATTGTCATTGGGGGTTGCAGGCCCACCTCAGGAGGAGGAAGACGATGAAGAGGAGCCTGGCGAGGCCCCCATTGGATAGCCACCACATCCACGGGGAGGCAGGGTGGAGAGGCTGCTGGACCAACACTCGCACGTTGCCAGCTCGTAATGGACCGGCTCCTAAATGGAGGAAACTGAGGGATGGAGCTAATACTGGACACGCTATGTGCCCCTTAAAGGCACATCTCCGGTGAACGTTGGAATGATACACAAGACACCAATGGCAAAGGATCAAACAGACATTTTACTGCAACAAAGTAACAAAAACACCGCCACTAAAAGAAAACCATACAATATACAACGTAATGTTGCAGGGCACTGAACAACAATGAAGATCCCTAATTCAACAAAACTCTTTTAACGCCGTGATTTTCGGCAAAAACTTCCTTGCCTAATGCCTGATTTTGCGCCCCCGATCATGGAACCTCATTTTTTTCCGAATTTTGCAGACGAGGACGCAAACATTTTCCAGGCGGTATCAGGGCCGCCGTTGTCGCCCTGAAATCTTAAAAGTCGAAAATCCGGACCATGACTCTGAGTAGGCAAGTGAGAGAGTTCCATAGTATTGCAGTCCTGAGAAAGATTGTCATAGAGTAGAAGGCTGAAAAACAATGAACCCAAGAAATAATACTGAGCCCTGAAACCTAAGAATTGAAAACTGCCTGGGGCAAATTGTAAACACTTTTGGAGTAGGGGGAACATGCAAAATCAGTCATCCGTAATGCTGGCCTTCGGGTTCATAAGGTGGACAATCGAATCCTCATTGGATTACTTTGCGTATTATACTGTTCATCCTTGTTAATTATATACTTCCACCATTTCATGGCACCTGCCACTTCCTGAAGCTGAAATGTAAAAAAAATCAACTAAGCGAGTTCATGATATTGCAGTGCTTGAACCATTTCTATCACTAATAGAAAGTGAGCACCAATCAGAAGGAGCTGTGTAATTGGTATGGGCTGCAGGTGAGAACTTCCTGTGCTTCTGTTCAATTAGATTCACCGCCTGACACCAAAGAGACAGGGGGAAAATTACCTGCACAACTCTCAACCACTCCACCTCCACAACGCACACCAGCATCCAGCTGCGAGCGTGTAGGCTTTAACACAATTTCCATCTTTCATTGTGGTTTTCCCTGAAACCTATAGCTGCTGACTCGTTTAAAGAACACAGGGTAAGTTTAAGAAATTCTTTATTTTGTGTGCATTTTAGGGCTTTCAAACCAAATGACCTACATTGTACGAATTGCAGACTTGTGAGCTGAATTTCTCATTAATGGTTTGTGGGGTGTCTTTACTGCATGATCACAAAGGCACTCACTGTTGATTATACTTGCTGCAAGTTTAGACTCGGTGACTGGAGCAGAGAATGGAGGGATCTGTGAGTGTCTGGAGAGAGGACCCTGCACAGCAACTGCTGCTGATCTCTCTTCTTTTTAAATCAGAAAGATTAACAAAAAAATGAAATCTATTTGGAATGACTGCAAATGCTTTTCCACTCACAGGTAGAGGGAGGTTAGGTTGCTCAGAAATTAACAAATCACTGCACTCCAGTGTAAATCCAAGTCTGTTTGGCTATCTGTTGCTTTAGCCATTAACTGTTTGACTGCTGCACATTTCCTACCCTCCGTCTGACTATGAATGCTGTCTTCAATTGCTTCTGTCTCTTCTGATTTGATATTGAAGTTAGCATTGGGAACTTTCAGCTAACCTGTATTTCTTTGAACAAGGCAGCAGAATAGCTGTGCTTCGTTGTGAGACAGATGTGATGAAACATTCACTGTGTATGTTCTCATTACGATGGCAAAATCGATGTATAATGTTCAAATGCGATGTGATCCATCTGTCTGGTCAGTAAGATCTATCCGTAGATTTGCACAGCACAGAAAGAGGCCATTCGGCCCATCGCGCCTGTGCTGGCTTTTTGAAAGAGCGATCTAATAAGTCCCACTCCCCTGCTCTTTCCCAATAGCCCTGCAAATTTTGCCTTTTCAAGGGCCCAAACTTGGTGGCCTTACCGTCCACTGCCGCCGGCTTCCACCGAGTTTTTTCAGCAGTCTCCCCTCGGTGCCAGTTTTCACTAGGCCTCCCGCCAGCGGGAGCGGAGGACCGCTGGGAACCGCCCGCTGACGGCCGCTAGTGCGCAAGGCGCGTAAGTGTCCTCCCGCCCGGCCGCTAGTGCGCAAGGCGCGTAAGTGTCCTCCCGCCCGGCCGCTAGTGCGCAAGGCGCGTAAGTGTCCTCCCGCCCGGCCGCTAGTGCGCAAGGCGCGTAAGTGTCCTCCCGCCCGGCCGCTAGTGCGCAAGGCGCGTAAGTGTCCTCCCGCCCGGCCGCTAGTGCGCAAGGCGCGTAAGTGTCCTCCCGCCCGGCCGCTAGTGCGCAAGGCGCGTAAGTGTCCTCCCGCCCGGCCGCTAGTGCGCAAGGCGCGTAAGTGTCCTCCCGCCCGGCCGCTAGTGCGCAAGGCGCGTAAGTGTCCTCCCGCCCGGCCGCTAGTGCGCAAGGCGCGTAAGTGTCCTCCCGCCCGCCGAGCTGGCAGATTCCTCCGACGGGAGTCAGCTGCAGCAGGGGGAAGTACTGCTGTGTGAAGGCAGGTCTAACTCCAATGGTAAGTATGAAGACCTGCAAAAAACGGTTAGTGAACTTTTTTTTTTTTTCCAGTGATTTATGTGGATGGGGTCCCTGAAGGTTTTCCAGTGGGTTTTTTTTTAATGTAAATTTTTATTTTTATGTGCTTCCCCCTCCTTGGGCCCAACCCAATCTGCCATGGCACTTTGCCGAGGATTGCATTTGCCGTCGAGGTTGGGAGCTCCCGCTCACTGCCGCCCAGATTCACGGCGCAAGTCCCTTTTTTGCCGCCGGGCGGTCTTTCATGGACATTTTTTTTACAAAACTCCAGCCCAAAGTACCGTCAGGTATCTCGGTGGTCCTTTGGGCAGCACTTGGGCCCGAACTTGGTGGAAGCTAAGTTCCGCTCAAGTATTTATCCAATTCCATTTGGAAAGTTACAACTGCATCTGCTTCCGCCACCCTTTCAGGCAGTGCACTCCAGATCATAACAGCTCTCCGCATAACAAAATTCTCCTCTTCTCCACACTGGTATCTATTGCATGATTTTCAGCCAGCTTTCCAGTGATAGTGTTACATAGAAACATAGAAAATAGGTGCAGGAGTAGGCCATTCGGCCCTTCGAGCCTGCACCACCATTCAATAAGATCATGGCTGATCACTCCCTCAGTAACCCTTTCCCGCTTTCTCTTCATACCCCTTGATCCCTGTGGCCGTAAGGGACACATCTACCTCTCTCTTGAATATATCCAATGAACTAGCATTAACGATTCTCTGCGGCAGGGAATTTCACTCTCTGAGTGAAGAAATTTCTCCTCATCTCAGTCCTAAATGGCCTACCCCTTATCCTAAGACTGTGTCCCCTGGCTCTGGACTTCCCCAACATCGGGAACATTCTTCCCGCATCTAACCTGTCCAGCCCCGTCAGAATCTTATATGTTTCTATGAGATCCCCTCTCATCATTCTAAACTCCAGTGTATAAAGGCCCAGCTGATCCAGTCTCTCCTCATATGTCAGTCCAGCCATCCCTGGAATCAGTCTGGTGAACCTTCACTGCACTCCCTCAATAGCAAGAATGTCCTTCCTCAGATTAGGAGACCAAAACTGAACACAATATTCCAGGTGAGGCCTCACCAAGGCCCTGTACAACTGCAGTAAGACCTCCCAGCTCCTATACTCAAATCCCCTAGCTATGAAGGCCAACATGCCATTTGCTGCCTTCACCGCCTGCTGTACCTGCATGCCAACTTTCAATGACTGATGAACCATGACACCCAGGTCTCGTTGCACCTCCCCTTTTCCCAATCTGCCGCCATTCAGATAATATTCTGCCTTTGTGTTTTTGCCCCCAAAGTGGATAACCTCACATTTATCCACATTATACTGCATCTGCCATGCATTTGCCCACTCTCCTAACCTGTCCAAATCACCCTGCAGCCTCTTAGCATCCTCCTCACAGCTCACACCGCCACCCAGTTTAGTGTCATCTGCAAACTTGGAGATATTACCCTCAATTCCTTCATCCAAATCATTAATGTAAAGTGTGAAGAGCTGGGGTCCCAGCACAGAGCCCTGCGGTACTCCACTAGTTACTGCCTCCCATTCCGAAAAGGACCTGTTTATCCCGACACTCTGCTTCCTGCCTGCCAACCAATTCTCTATCCACACCAGTACATTGTAAAGGTTTTACTTGTTAGTTTTCTGGATTGTTTTCCCTTCCATTTGTGCATATTAATTAGAATAGCAATTGCAAGGTAGATCAGAGTCACGGGAGGTTTTTGATTGAGTCATCGGTCCTTATTTTAATAGCAGACATTTGGGATGGTGCAGAGTGGAAATAATGTACTGTTCCATCAGAAACCCTGTCCTCCTGACATGGGGAGAGGTGAAAAGTCAGAAGCAAGATTTAATTTCAGAGCAGATTGTTCACATCTGTAGGTCATTATTAGACACCTGCAAGATTTGATTCTTCAAGGCGCCATTTGGTGCACATGAACTACAAGTGGTAAAATTATTGCCAATCTTTTTCAAAGACATGAGGCTGTATTTCATGCATTGATAAATTTATTTTTTCATTCATCTTATATAACTGTTTTACAGGATTATATATTGCAGAGGGCCAATGTTCAGTGTCCCAAAGTACAACCAAAAACCCAACATTCTGCATTCTGTAATGCAGTGCATCTCCTTGGTCTGCACTCAATGGAAATTGTAAATCCCTTGGGTGATCTGCGGGATTATTTGAGGGACTGTCATCAGGGTAGGGCTTCTGCATGAGTGGTCATTACATTCATTGAGTAATTTGAAGACAAACCAAGAATCTCATAGATTTGCTTTTATTTATTCTCAGAATGTAGCAACACTGGAAAGATTTCAGGGCTGAAACTGACCCTTTCTATAGCCCCGTAAGCACCTCCGGGAAGCTAATGATTTATCGCTTGGGGGTGGGCGGCTGAAGCGACCTGTCTGGAATTGACCCAGGATGCCGTGGGCAAAAACGGGTTTGCACTGTGCCCCTTTCGCTGATGATGTCATCACCGCGTGCATTGACCCCTTTCTCCCCCCCCCCCCCCCTGCACCGACCCCTTTGCGTTCCGCAGGGGAAATTGCCCCGCGGGTCGTGAGGTTGGTGTTGCTGGGGCGTCCCGATCACCCTTAAAGGGAAGGGCCTTGCACCGCGGCTGGCATTTTTTTTTTTAATCGGCCGACTGCAATGGCGGCCGCTGGTCCGTTCGGAATCTTCTTGGTGGCCCAGTGGGCACCAGGACAGTGGCTGCAGAGTTTGCAGCGGCCCTTCCCAAGAAGGGGAGGGATGTTGTGACATGTCAGTGCGCACTGAGCCTCACGCCCCAATACCACCCCGCGGAGGTAAATCATGCCACTGATATCGCCCCGCACAAAGACCTGAATTCAGTGACATTTAACGGCCCATCTCGCCAGGCACTAAATATTCATTCAATTCAAATTTTGCATCGCAAATGGGGCGTGGGGCAATTACGCTGCTGAAATTGCCCATCTCTGTTGTAACTAAATTGCTTTCCAGACCATTCCAGAGGGAACTGTAGTCACACGTATGCCAGACCAGATAGAGGTGGCAAGTTTGCTTTCCTAAAAAACATTAGTGAACCAGTTGGGTTTTGACAACAAGCCGACAGCTTTCACAGTCACTTCCTCACCGCGCCCCCCCCCCCTTCCCCCTTCCCCCATATCACAAATGACCAGATTATTTCACCACTTGCCATGGTGGGATGTGACATCACTATCTCTTGGTTGCTAGTCCATTGTCATAATCGTTACGCTACTATACCAGAGCGGGACCGCTAAATAGTAAAAACACTTGGTCACTTCCAGGTTGTGTTTAATGGCTTGGTGTTGCTGCATTAGTCATTTTATCAGAACGCTGCTCTATTACAATATACTAGAAAATCTCCAAGGTGTTGCCGGTGGCTGTTTTATAATATGCTGGTGTCAGCAAAAGTGACTATGAAGTTTTCGGGTTGTCGTAAACACCCAACTGGTGCACAAAGGTCTGTTACAGCAGCCTGCTGTCCTTACACGGTTTGGCCTCCTGTGACTCCAGTCCCACACCAACGTGATTGGCTCTTAGCTGCACTCTGAAGTGGCCTGGTGAGCCAGTCAGTTGTATCAAACTGCTAACTGTACGAGAAGAAGACCCACCACCAATGTTCGCTGTCTTTAATGGGCTGCTCCACCCATTCAAATTACTGTGCATGCGTTGGTTTTGTCCACTTCAAAGCCGTCTCACTGGCTGTGCGGGACCCACAGTGCTGTATGGCCACACAGTTTAAAGGGAACATTGCCTGCCACCATATTGTTAAGGCAACTGAGGATGGGCTATAAATGCCTTTGCTGCTAAATACTTTGCTGCTAAAGTGCAGATGTGTGCAATTGGGATGTCCCTCTGAGGTCTAGTTGCTTTTGAGTACCTGAGGTCAGTTATCAGCTAATTGTTATTATGCAGATACTGAGATAATTAGAGATAAGAATAAACCAATAGGAAATTACTGACTTTTTTTAACCGTGCGAGACAGAAACTTGCATGTGGACCAAAATAAGCTGATAAAAATGTTTTCTATTTTTATGCTTTAAACATTGAGCAAGTTCTATGAGGGCACATTTTGTGTACTACAGTTTATGTATGACGAAGGAGATTTGGATTAGAATCACAGTTTTCACTGGTAATTGGTCCCCATATTTTCCCCGGATAGCAAATTGCTAATTTCAGTTGGGTGATTGAGCAGTCGTCCACGGCGAGAAAGGAAGACATGACCTTCAGCAACTATTAGTGACTGAAGCAGGATAGCATTGGTGGCAATCACAAATGTGGATAAATTGTCCAGCCATGATCGTTAAGCTTTCCATCTCTACCACTGCCTCAGTGCTGTCAGAATGCCTGTCTGACATCAAGTGTTTGACGAGTCCTCCAGCTCAACATTCGGAAGACTGAAGCTAATATCTTCAGTCTCTGCCACAAACTTCGGTCCTTTGTCACTGATTTTTTTTCTCCTCCCCTGCCACGCCTGATGGACTGCATCCCAGAGTACTTAAGGAGGTGGCCTTGGAAATAGCGGATGCATTGACAGTCATTTTCCAACATTCCATTGACTCTGGATCAGTTCCTATGGAGTGGAGGGTAGCCAATGTAACCCCACTTTTTAAAAAAGGAGGGAGAGAAAAAACAGGGAATTATAGACCGGTCAGCCTGACCTCAGTAGTGGGTAAAATGATGGAATCAATTATTAAGGATGTCATAGCAGTGCATTTGGAAAGAGGTAATATGATAGGTCCAAGTCAGCATGGATTTGTGAAAGGGAAATCATGCTTGACAAATCTTCTGGAATTTTTTGAGGATGTTTCCAGTAAAGTGGACAAAGGAGAACCAGTTGATGTGGTATATTTGGACTTTCAGAAGGCTTTCGACAAGGTCCCACACAAGAGATTAATGTGCAAAGTTAAAGCACATGGGATTGGGGGTAGTGTGCTGACGTGGATTGAGAACTGGTTGTCAGACAGAAAGCAAAGAGTAGGAGTAAACGGGTACTTTTCAGAATGGCAGGCAGTGACTAGTTGGGTGCCGCAAGGTTCTGTGCTGGGGCCCCAGCTGTTTACATTGTACATTAATGATTTAGACGAGGGGATTAAATGCAGTATCTCCAAATTTGCGGATGACACTAAGTTGGGTGGCAGTGTGAGCTGCGAGGAGGATGCTATTAGGCTGCAGAGTGACTTGGATAGGTTAGGTGAGTGGGCAAATGCATGGCAGATGAAGTATAATGTGGATAAATGTGAGGTTATCCACTTTGGTGGTAAAAACAGAGAGACAGACTATTATCTGAATGGTGACAGATTAGGAAAAGGGAAGGTGCAACGAGACCTGGGTGTCATGGTACATCAGTCATTGAAGGTTAGCATGCAGGTACAGCAGGCGGTTAAGAAAGCAAATGGCATGTTGGCCTTCATAGCGAGGGGATTTGAATACAGGGGCAGGGAGGTGTTGCTACAGTTGTACAGGGCCTTGGTGAGGCCACACCTGGAGTATTGTGTACAGTTTTGGTCTCCTAACTTGAGGAAGGACATTCTTGCTATTGAGGGAGTGCAGCGAAGATTCACCAGACTGATTCCCGGGATGGCGGGACTGACCTATCAAGAAAGACTGGATCAACTGGGCTTGTATTCACTGGGGTTCAGAAGAATGAGAGGGGACCTCATGGAAACGTTTAAAATTCTGACGGGTTTAGACAGGCTAGATGCAGGAAGAATGTTCCCAATGTTGGGGAAGTCCAGAACCAGGGGTCACAGTCTGAGGATAAGGGGTAAGCCATTTAGGACCGAGATGAGGAGAAACTTCTTCACCCAGAGAGTGGTGAACCTGTGGAATTCTCTACCACAGAAAGTAGTTGAGGCCAATTCACTAAATATATTCAAAAGGGAGTTAGATGAAGTCCTTACTAGTTGGGGGATCAAGGGTTATGGCAAGAAAGCAGGAAGGGGGTACTGAAGTTTCATGTTCAGCCATGAACTCATTGAATGGCGGTGCAGGCTAGAAGGGCTGAATGGCCTGCTCCTGCACCTATTTTCTATGTTTCTATGTTTCTATGTTTCTGTGTTTCTAGACTGAATCGGGCCATCTATCATCTTGATGTTCTATTTGATCCTGAGCTGAGCTTTAAACATCCCATTCCATCCTTCAATAGGACCATTTACTTTCACCTTTTCAACATTGTTCATCATTACCGCTTCCTCAGCACCTCCATTGCAGAAACCTTTACCCATTTGCGTCACTTCCAGACTCAACTGCAACTCCAACACTCTCCTTGCTAGTCTCTCATCCTCCAATTTGTCCAAAACTGTGGTCCATGGATTCTGTTCCACATAAAGATCCTGGCTTTGCCCCACCCTAGCTCTGCAATCTCCTACAGCCCTATATGCCATTATGTCCCATTCTTTGGCCTCTAACATTCTGTGCATCCCCCTCCCATTGACCTACCATTAACACAGAGCCTTCGGCCAACTTGATCCCACTCTTTGGAAATCCCCATGTAAACCCCTCTGACCAAGATTTTGGTCACCCCTCCAAATCTCTTTCTTCTGACTCAGTGCCTGTTTTCCTTACACTCATTTGTGGAGCGCTTTGAGACATTTCTTAAGCTAACGATGCCATATAAGTAAAAAGTTGATTGTTGTTCAGGCTTCTGCGAGAGTCTTGTGCCTTGAATTTGGACTCTTCGACCGTCAATATATTAAGACTTAAAAGGGCCGCTTTTCAGTTTAGCTGCAGAATGGTGGTCAGCAGTGGAGCGGGGCCACCATCCTCTTGTCGCGGCTGCCATTAGGCCTGAGCCATTTTGGGGCTTGGGTCTCGACTTGCAAGCAGCAAGCACCAAACCAGCACTCCGAGGTAGCTAACCGGTTGAGGAGGATGGAACTCAGCCGGCACCTACATGGAGCCATCAGAGCTTTGTGGCCGCACTGTCTAGGTTTATATGTTGATGATGTGCGAGGTACCAGAGGGTCACCAAAAGTGGGAATTTGCTTAAAGAAAAGCATCTATGACAATGAGGTGGTCGGATATATCATCAATTCTACCAATTATGTATATATATGTGTGTTTTCAAGATTTTTGAGTCAATGGATAAACGCATTGGATAGTGTGGTGCTGAGCATAAAGTCTATGATGAATCAGCTAATTTCAGCCGTGGCCCCTGCTTCTGATTGTCATTCAGTGATGGTTCCCAGAGATGCAGGTATTAACAGTTGAGGCCAAACTCAGTCTTGGTTTGATATGCTCAAAGTTCAATCGCCCATTGACACTCAATTCTAGATTTTCCAATCAGCATTACTTTAAATGTATTACTGCTGGTGTTAAAATAATGCCAATTGGAGAATTGTGGCCGCACTGTCTAGGTTTACATGTTGATAATGTGCGAGGTACCAGAGGGTCACCAGCATGTTGAATTATGTCCTATCTTTAGTACAGGAAGGTCAAAAATTGGAGGAAATACAAAAAAAAATACATCTTTTCCCAACTTGGTATACACTCATCTCCCTGCTAGCAAAGCCTCTCATGTATCACAGCCTCTCATACAATACATGTATGCAATGGCATAAAAATCATATAAAACAATTGTCTCCTTGATGGCTTAGTGGGTGAATGCATCACAGGTACATACTGAACCATGAAGATCAGGAAGTTCCATTGTGTGCTCCCTGGTCTGTGATGTGTTTGCTGCTCTCAAGTCAGATAAGGTTAATATTGGCTTTGACATCCCTTGGTGAGGGAGGGCAGTCAGTATTCCTACCTCTTAAAGCTATTCAATGATCCTGACTAGAATGTGTGTGTGTATGTCAGGTAAGTGGGGTTAGGCTCAGTTATAACATCCCTAGAGTTAACAACTTGCCACGGTTTGCTGTTTAGACTCATAAATGAAAAATGGCCACTTAGATGAGGTATCTGAGAGTTCCTGGCTTCTGTGGATCAAACCCCAGGATCAACCACTCGTTTCAGGAGAGGAAGAGAGCAATGGCGAGGGACAAAAATGTAAATTTGAAAAAAAAGTAAAAATCTTGCACAAGGGGGGGTGAAGAAAGTAAAATTGAGGCTTTCCCACCAATAGTCACCAATAGTCCAGGTCGCAAAATCTCACTGTCTACAGAGGCCTAGATGAAATAACTGGAGAGGATGAAGCCTACATTGTGCCATGAAGCAATTCTCATTCATTCGTGTTGCATAGAATTCCTGACCCGAAATATTACCCTATTCTTGACAGCAGTGCAAATAATTGCTTTTGCGACTAGTTTTCACCCACAGACAGCAGTGTGGTAAATGTTGACCTTGTGTGATAGTGTGAGACGAGCGACAGTGAATTAGGCACCCATTTTACATCTCTCCTGATTGAAAAAATTGGATGAGCTGTAAAATGGGCTGCCAATTTGCTATCACCCATTTTACACTATCGCTCAAAATCCAAAATCTACCCCAGCGTATTTAAAGGTCTAATTCTGTTGGTGTGAAACACAACCTTCTGCTGTTTTGTTCTGATTTGAGTTGCTGACTGAATTGTTTAATAAGCTGTGGTACAAGGATTTTCAATTCATTTGTTTGTATATCCAGTTTACAGAAATCCTGATCTGAGTGTAATGCAGATTGGTAGAGGAGATTTCTTGGAAAACCAGTTTCCAGTTTATCAAGCCTCTCCTGGATATCAAATACCTATTTCTATTGGTGAGAGCAGCAATTTCTTTGCACAGGATGTGCGACCTTTGGAATGGTTTACGCCCGCTAGTTTTTGTTTCCTATAAGCTAGCAGTGGAATATCACACAATCGGTGAGGGTGTAATTAATTGCATCAAAAACAACAGATGTTATTGGGAAAATGTTGCCCAACAAAATGGCTGTTGTCCTGTCCTACACATGAAGCTAAAAACCAATCCACCAAATGGCCCCATAGAAAGAGAGAAAATGCTGCCCTTGCTCTTAAACTCTCGCCTCAAATGAAGGCTGACCTCTCTGGTCACTCCCTCCACAGACAGAATAGTCAGTGCAGCTAAAAAGTGGCATTCTAAAGTGTATGAAAAAAGCAACATGTAAATAGGAAATATTTTTGAACTAATGATTTATAGAAAACAAACCACTTCTGTTGGGGCCACATTACTCACGAGTGCCAGTTAGTGCTTTATTTTCCATAAACTATTAGTCCCTAGTGTGTTTCCTCTATTTATTGATCCTTTGAACAGACATGCTAATAATCAGGATTTAAAGTGTGGAAAAGTACTGAAGGAGGGCAGAAATGAGAACCAGTCTCAGACTAAAATGTTAATTGTAGCAGCTTTTTATAATTTAGTGTTCATTTTCGGACTGGATGCCAGTGGTTTTAAATTTCTCGAAGTAAATTTGCAAATTGAAAGAAAGAGTTCCCACCAGCTGTCAGAGGTTATGAGCGGAACTGACACTTCCCAGATCTGGGTCCTGGATCAGTTTACAAAAACACCTGCACAAGGGGGGGTGAAGAAAGGCTATCAGGCCTGCAGAAGTGATTGCCATAGTGACTGAGCTTTACCTCGGGCCTCCTGTGACCTGTTATTGCTGCCGTGGGTGATGATATCATATTTTGCAGTCTATTGTACTCACGGCAGCTTCACAGCAACTGAAATTCTCGGAGGATTCAGAAGGGAAAAAAAATAAGTTGTGAGTTCCATGTGAGCTTGAGCAATCCGAATGTACAGCAAGTAAACAACCTGCGATATTTTTACTTGACAAACAGTCCACGTACCCATTGCAGTAGTCGATGAAGTGCATTTGAACTGCAACTCAAACGCCCAATATTAAACTGCGTTTAACTGGTCATATGAACCACATGTTTTAATGTTCTTTATTGTGTCTATCAATTATTCCTCACCCCTCCAATCTTCTACCCTGACTGTCCCTCTCCTGAGGGCAACAGCTGATGCTGGGGTATGATTCCACAGGAAATCAGCAGCTTTCCAACCCCTTGCCCAAGTGACCCATTGTTCAGATGTGATCCCAGATACTTGCATATTGGCAAACTGTTTTGAGTGGGGAGCATCGCATTCTGTCTTACTCAACAGCTCATTGACGGTCACTGGACAGCAATCAGAAGCAGGAACCTTGGTTGATTTCCCCTTCTGTAGCTGTGGGAAGTCGGGGCTGGTTCTAGTGCTCCTCATCATCATAGGCAGTCCCTCGGAATCGAGGAAGACTTGCTTCCTCTCTTAACATGAGTTCTTGAGTGGCTGTTCAGTCCAATACGAGAACCACAGTCTCTGTCAGTGGGGCAGATAGTCGTTGAGGGAAGGGGTGAGTGGGATTGGTTTGCTGCACGCTCTTTCCGCTGACTGCGCTTG
This sequence comes from Pristiophorus japonicus, assembly GCF_044704955.1. NCBI lineage: Eukaryota > Metazoa > Chordata > Chondrichthyes > Pristiophoridae > Pristiophorus > Pristiophorus japonicus. The sequence goes on from NC_091990.1 coordinate 39,811,371, forward strand.
ATTTCTGCATGCTCTTGGCGATGAGACTCGAGGTGCTCAGCGCCCTCCCGGATGCGCTTCCTCCACTTAGGACGGTCTTTGGCCAGGGTCTTCCAGGTGTCAGTGGGGAAGTTGCAATTTATCAGGGAGGCTTTGAGGGTGTCCTTGTAACATTTCCGCTGCCCACCTTTGGCTCGTTTGCCGTGAAAGAGTTCCGAGTAGAGCACTTACTTTGGGAGTCTCATGTCTGGCATGCGAACTATTTGGCCTGCCCAGCGGAGCTGATCGAGTGTGGTCAGTGCTTCGATGCTGGGGATGCTAGAGAGGAGGATGCTAATGTTGGTGCATCTGTCCTCCCAGGGGATTTGTAGGATTTTGCGGAGATATCGTTGGTGGTAGTGCTCCTACTGCAACACTGGCTGAGGTCAATCGACTCAGCATTGAGCAGGGATTGAATGTGGACCTTTCTGGTAATGTGTAGGATGTTTTGCCTGACTTGTAAACCGGAGAATGCCCAGTGACCTGATTGATTATATCACTGCATTGCCTACGTAAACGTATTTTTAAAATATTGTTGTATGACAAGAACGTGTTGGGACGTTTTACTACGTTAAAGCTGCTATACAAATGCAAGTTGTTGTTGCTAGTGGTTTCTGGAACAACCTATTTCTAGTTTTGCAATGTCTCTTCAAATTTCCATGCTAACTCCTTCTGTAAAACAGGGAGCTTATGGTGGCTTTACATATCCTTATGTTAATACCTTGTGTAATAGGCCAACCAAGGTTCTCATCCATAGTGCAAGCTGAGGTTGGAGTAACGCGTCAGCTATCCTTGGTTCAAGTGTGTTTTAGCCACCTGATCCATTGGTTAAAACGATCAGCCATTCTGTCCCCACCGAGGATGGTCGGTAGATGTACCGGACTTTGTCATTTCTGCTAACTGGTACAGTTTTTCCATGAAATGAGAGTTACCTGCTCTCCCCAGTTGTTATGCCATGTCACTGAACAAATGCTTTAAAAATAGATTTACTAAATATTATGGCTACTGATCCAGTTGTGGATTACATACTTAAAAAGTACTCAGTGCGCCCCCGATAGTTCAGCAAACTTATCAATGAGCAGATGAGCCATACCGAGGTGGATGGTCCCAGGCCTAACCCCAGCATGTGCTAAATTTCAAAAGCAAAGTACTGCGGATGCTGGAAATCTGAAATAAAAATAGAAAATGCCAGAAATACTCAACAGGTCAGGCAGCATCTGTGGCGAGAGAAACAGAGTTAACGTTTCAGGTCGATGACCCTGCATCAGAACTGGAAAAAGTTAGAGATGTGACAGATTTTTAAGCAAGTGTAGGGGGCCAAGGAGACTGCATCGTGAGTAGCGAATACAGTATGCTAAATTGAAAGTACAAGCAAATCGATGTTTCACCTCTACATTGGGGAGACCAAACGCAGATTGAGTGACCGCTTTGCAGAACACCTCTGTTCAGTCTGTAAGTATGACCCCGAGCTTCCGATCATCTGTCACTTTAATTCTCCGCACCACTCCCACTCTGATATCTGTCTCTCGGCCTCTTACACTGTTCCAATGAAGCTCAACGTAAGCTCGAGGAACAGTACCTCATCTTTCATCTAGGCATTTTACAGCCTTCTGGAGGGTTGACCCATCCACCTCCACGGAGGTGTGTGGGGGACCTGACCCATCCACCTCCATGGCACGAACCTGGTATTGCAGTACTTCCAGGAACGGTGCAGTGGCTCTAGGCCTTTTGGCTAAGAGCATTGGCGCAGAGTGATCCTTGGCATGTGCAAGGTGACCTCTGGCGTTTGTGATTTGACAAAGAATTGGAAACGATTGGCTACGAATTAAAAAAAAAAAAAAAAAAAATTTACAGCCTTCTGGGCCTTTTGGCTAAGATCATGCGTAACTGACCTGACAGGGGAGTAGCCACCATGACCTCCGGGTGGTTCTCCCTGGATCAGGAAGGTATATGCTTGATTTTTTGGAAACAGGAGGTGGGTGGGGTGGCTTGACCCATCCACCTCCACGGAGGTGTGTGGGGGACCTGACCCATCCACCTCCATGGCACGAACCTGGTATTGCAGTACTTCCAGGAACGGTGCAGTGGCTCTAGGCCTTTTGGCTAAGAGCATTGGCGCAGAGTGATCCTTGGCGTGTGCAAGGTGACCTCTGGCGTTTGTGATTTGACAAATAATTGGAACGATTGGCTACGAATTTAAAAAAAAAAAAAAAAAATTACAGCCTTCTGGGCTCAACATCAGGTTCAACAATTTCAGACCATAACTCCTGCACCTATTTTTTTTTCCTCTTTTTTTTTTTCTTTCTTTTTTTCTCTCTTTCCTACGGCAGCTGTTGATGATTCTGCCATTCACACCCTATCTAGACTCATCTTTTGTTTCTTAACTTGTCCCATTACCATCTTCTTTTGCCTTGCACCTTCATCCCTTTTGTCTCTTAATCTCTTCTGCTTCCCATCCTATCACAGACCTTCCCTTCTGTTCTTTCCTCCCCTCCCCCTACCCTGCCCCTACACTTTCTTAAAAACCTGTTACATCTCTAACTTTTTCCAGTTCTGACGAAGGGTCATTGACCTGAAACGTCAGCACTGTTTCTCTCTCCACAGATGCTGCCTGACTGCTGAGTATTTCCAGCATTTTCTGTTTCTTTATGTGCTAAATCTCAGTCAGGGTGGCTGTTCGGTGCTACACATTCATGCTACTAAGGTTCGGGAAGAGACAATGGGCTAGGATTCCTACTCCTGATCACACTCTGGGTGGCCCATGTCAGAAATTCATGTGTACGGAGGGGAAAGAATCTGGTTTAAATGTGATGCCCCACAGCTGGACAGCTGGCTGGCAATCACTTCCAAAATTCACGCATGAATAATGGTCACGGGAGTGAGGTATGAGAGGGTGCTTTGTGCTTATGGAACCCTAGCATTGAATCAATTACTTCAGGAGAGGAGGGGAGGAGAAAAACATTAGGGAGAAAAAATCTACAATATATTTGAAATGTTGTGTTTGCATACCCATCCTGTCTACAAAACCTTACTTCTTGTTGTCATGTTTTTGACATATTTTTGTGACAATGTTTCCCATGATAAATTCCAAATCCACATTTATATTGCCTATGTAAACTGTCACACTGTAATGACACCCTGCCACCAATGGCAGTACGATAGGGCCTCAGTCTTGTGTTTCTCAGTTTCTTAGCCTGCACTGCAGAGAAATGTCTACATGCCCTGATCCAATTATCCCCCGCCCTCTCATGGTGCATCATCTACACTTGGCTGTGACTCCTCGGGGTAGATTTTGCACTTGGGCGATAGTATAAAATGGGTGATAGTGAATCTCTCCCGATTTTCATTTCCATTGGACAAACTACATTACCGCACAATGTCAAGATTTAGCTCTCTATGTGCAATGCCACAGGAGATCAGCTAGTAATTTTTTCCAAAGTTATTCTATGCCATCAATACATAGAAATAACTCTGGGACAGCTTTATGCTCACAAAAGCCTAGATGGAGATAGGAAATAAAGCATAGGTGACATCTGAAAATGCCGAGAAAAGAAAGTGTGCATTGCTCCCTGATATCTCCAACCATTGATCACCATTGTTTGATAACTTCCTCACTGTTCTAGTTACGCTGGAGCTGCCATTGGCAAAGCCTTTCTCCTTCCTTTTTTAGCTTTCTTGGTTTTGGAATAACATGGACTCCCTCCACCTGCTCGGCAGCAAAGCAGATTGAAATCAATATAGGACAGTGAGCAAACCTAACAGTGCCAACCGTCTGGGGCCCAGCTAAAGCATTTCCTACATTACAACAGTGACCACACTTCAAAAGTCCATCATTGGTTGTAAAGTGCTTTGGAACATCCTGAGATTGTGAAAGGTGCTATAAAAATGCACGTCTTTCTTTTAGGGAATCACTATCAGTATTACTTGATGTGAGGGCCCTGCTTACATGGTAAATTTAGGCCCAAACCTTTAATGGGTTGAGACTGAAGAAAGTATGACATTTATCGGTATCCCTGGCAGGAATCATGGTGGATCCACTGAGTCAACTTTGGGCCTTGAACAAAGTCTTTGCTTACATAGCTTGTGTTTCAGGAAGACCAAAGTAATTTAAACTTATCCAGAAGTTCACCTTACAACAATAATAATGGAATCAATCATTAGGAACAAACTTGAGCATTACCTATATGAAACTGATATTGTTCCAGCTATAGGCAATTCTGTAGGCCAAACACTTTTGACTTTGTTTTTAAAGTGCCATCCCAAGGGGATGTTGGAACTCCCTATGATGTGTACCTGGACATCCAGTCAATCTTCCATAAAATCCAATGTGAAAGGCTGCTACACAAATTTAGGGCAGTGGGTATGCTAGGTAAGAAAGTAAGAAGAAATACTTTCATTTATATAGCACCGTTCACAACCTCAGGACACGCCAACGCACTTTATCGCCAGTTAAGTTCTTTTGAAGTGTAGTCACTGTTCTAACGCAGGAAACTCATTAGCCAATTTTCACACAGCAAGGTCCCATAAATAGCAATTAAATAAATGACCAGATAATCGGTTTTAGTGATGTTGGTTGAGGGATAAATATTGACCGGGATACTAGGAGAAATTCCCCAGCTCAATAGTGTCATGGGATCTTTTACATCCACCTGAGAGAGCAGCTTTGATGTCTCATCCGACAGTGCAGCATTCCCTCAGTGACAGTACTGCACTGAAGTGTCAGCCTAGATTATGTGCTCCAGTCTCTGGAATGGGACTTGAACACACAACCTTATGAGTCAAAGAGTGAGAGTGCTACCCACTGAGCCATAGCTGATATTTAGGTAAAACTTGGAGATGGATAAGAAATTGGACGGAAGAGAAGAAGCAGTGAATAGTAATTAGGAGAGTGATGTCAGACTGGGAAGATGCATGGAGCACTCCGATACAGAGAAGTGTAAGATGTTACAGAATGGAACAATAATAAAAGAAACACTTAAAGAAATGCATTGAATTGATTGGGAGAAAGGCTTAACAAGATTCAACAATTAGCCAAGCATACTGAATGCTGAGTTATACTGTCCAATCAGTCTGAGGCTGCAATTGCTAAAGTTAAAGTGCAAATGCACCTCAAGAACTGCTATCAGTCCTGGTCACTCCTCACCAGGAAGCAGCTAAACCCTGGATAGGGGCCCAAGGCAAAAACTCTGAAATCATTCAAGAGGTGGTTATATGCCGTGATAGGCTCTGGAGACGAATGGGTCAAATTGTCTCTCTCTTTATGTAAGTAAAACCCAGAGGCTCATAAACAGTTCAACACTCCCTGAAGACTCCGCTAAATGGTGATCAGATATTTTTCCAAGTAGGTGATGGACCTTGTCTAGTTTATTTTGTGAGCACAACTTTAATCAATGCTTGATCACCATGACTTTGATACATGTGGTGTATGTAGATAAAGGTAATTTCCTTCTAGCTAGCTGCCTTCAGTGAAACTTATCTGTATCTATGTAAGAGATCCTCACTGCAGATAACAACTTGCATTTGTATAGCACCTTTTACTGTAGAAAATGCTCCAAGGCACTTCACAAGCAGTAAGGAAATAAAAGACCAAGCCAAGGAAGGAAAGATTAGGAAGGATAACCAAAGGCTTATTCAAAGAGAAAAAGGAGGGTCCTAAAGGAAGAATGGGAGGAAGAGGGGTTTAGGAAGGGAATTCCACAGGGTGGGGTCTAGGCAGCTGAATTCACAGCTGCAGTGGTGGGTTGAAGGGAGGGGATACACAGAGGCCGGAGTCAGAGGAACAGAGAGTTCAGTGGTGGTTATCGGATTGGAAGAAATTAGAGGTAGGGAGGGGAGAGGTCCTGGAGAGATTTGCTTTTAAGGCAGTGGGGGACTGAGAGCCAATGTAGATCAGCGAGGATAGAGGTGATGGGCGAGTGGATTTGGTGTAAAGTAAAAAGAAAGAAATAAAGACTTGCATTTATACAACACCTTTCACAACCACCGGATATCTTGAAGCACTTTACAGCCAATGAAGTACTTTTGGAGTGCAGTCACTGTTGTAATGTGGGAAATGCGGCAGCCACCTTGCGCACAGCAAACTCTCTCAAACAACAATGTGATAATGACGATAATCTGTTTTTGTTATGTTGATTGAGGGATAAATATTGGCCAGGACACCAGGATAAATCCCCTGCTCTTCTTCGAAATAGTGTCATGGGATCTTTTATGCTCACCTGAGAGGGCAAACAGGACCTCAGTTTGTCGTTTTATCTGAAAGGCGGCACCTCCGCCAGTGCAGCACTCCCTCAGCACTGCGCTGGAGTGTCAGCCTAGATTGATCTATTTAGGATAGAAGCCGCAGAGTTTTGGATGAACTGCCGTTTACGATGGGTGGAGAATGGCAGGCTAGTCAGCAGTGTATTGAAATAAATAATTCAGGGATGACAAAGCACGAATGAGGGTGTCAGAGGCAGATGAAATGAGGTAGGGGCAGAGACAGGCGATGTTATGGAGGCGAAAACAGGCAGTCTTTGTAATGGAGATGATATGGGCTCAAAATCTCACCATAGGGTCAGGATCCTAAGGTTGTGAACAGTCTGGTTCAGCTTGGAACAGTAACAAGGGAGGGGGATGGAATCGCTGTTGCAGGGGGCCAAAGATGATGACTTCAATCTTCCTAATTGACATAAATTACAGCTCATACACAACTAGATTTTGGGCAAGCTATATAACAGCAGAGGGGCAGTCGAGGAGTTGAGAAAAGTGTTGGAGAGGTAGAGCTGGGTGTCATCAGTGCACCTATGAAAGCTGTCCCTATACCTGCAGAATATTTTGTCGGGAAGTAATTGGAAGAGGAAAGGGTCTAGATTAAACCCTTGAGTGATTCTGAGGTGGTGATGTTGGGGGTGGGAAGAGACGCCATTGCTTGAGATGCCCTGGCTAGGATTAGATAAGCAAGTTTGGATCCAGGTGAGGGCGGGCCTATTAAGATGGTCAATGTAGGAGAGGCGTTGGAGAAAGATGGTGTGATTGATGGTGTCAAATGCTTTAGCAAGACTGAGGAGCACAAGAAGGAATAAATTAGCATGGATCTAGGAGCTGACAAGTTCATCTCTACTCAGAACTCCTACACGGCAAACGAGCCCCAGGTGGGCAGAGGGAACATTTCAAGGACATCCCCAAATCTTCCTTGATAAAGTATAACATCCCCACCTACTCCTGGGAATCCCTGGCCCAAGACCGCCCAAAGTGGGGGAAGAGCATCCGGGAGGGCGCTAAGCAACTTGAGTCTCATCGCTGAGAGCATGCAGAAATCAAGCGCAGACAGTGGAAGGAGAGTGCGGCAAACCAGACTCCCCACCCACCCTTTCCTTCAACCACTGTCTGCCTCACCTGTGACAGAGACTGTAATTCCCGCATTGGACTCTTCAATCACCTGAGAACTCACTTTTAGTGTGGAAGCAAGTCTTCCTCGATTTCGAGGGCCTGCCTATGATGATGATATTCATGACTTTTGTTAAAAGGCAGCTTTACTGTTGGAGAGGTGGAAGCCAGCTTAGAGGGATTCCAGCAGAGAATTGCAGGAGAGATGGGCATGGATCTAGGAGCTGACAAGTTCAAATAATTTGAGAGGAAAAGGAAGTAAAGCATTTGAATTGATTATAGTTAAATATTTTAATTTCCTATTGTTATACCTTGAATAAAGAGTCAGACTAGATACCGCAAGCTCAAAGTAAGGTGTGACCGTAGTCCTTTATTACAGATCTCAGAGTGCCTCTCCAGCCTGTGAGACCCTCTTATATACAGGTGCTCCCAAGGGATTGTGGGATCTCTTGGGACTCCAGGGGATAAGCCCTCTGGTGGTTAGACATGGTATTTACAGGTTTACGTACATAACACCTATAGCCAACACAAAGCATGTAGCTTAAGACACTACATTTAAACCAGTAGAATAAGAGCTATATTGGGTTGCTGCTAGATTCTGCGATCTCCTCAGGTTTATTTGTCGTTGGACGGAATCACAGGAGAAACTCTAAGGCTGTTGGAAAACGGTGGGGAATATACTGGATGTGAATGGTATGCTCCAACACACTCTCTTTACCAAAATCCCAGGGTTCAGATCATATTCTGAAAAAGGTGTTTATAAAACACTGAATGGAAGAATAGAAAGAAATGAATGAGTGCAGTCATTCAGTGAGACCAGGATCACGCACACGTTGACCGTGAGGTAGAGGCAGTGACACTGGGCCACAAATCTTCGCTTGCCCACAGTGTCAGTGCCTGCTGGGGTTTTGGTGGGCCCACCAGGGTTTTGATCGGCATACTGTTTGAGTGGGGTGCAGCGCGCTGCAACAAGTGAAGGCCATACATACCAAAATAGGAAACTAGCAGAGCTGCCCAATCAAAATACAACCAGAAACTCAAAAACCCGACAAAAGAGCCTGTGATCAGGACTATCATTTCACGGTGATGGAATAAGATAAATTCCATGTTTATTAGTTCGGATTTTTTAATTCTGTGATTTAGTTTTTATTTTTCTGTGAAAACTGAAACCAAATGGCTTTGCCTGTGATGTGAAAACTAATAGTTACTCAGTGCAGTGGGACATCAGCTTATAATAACTGAAGCTATGGGTATGTTCAATTCCCATCACTTGTGTTACAGGGGAAAATGAAAGTACATAGAAGTGGGTTTTTTTGGTGATGAAAGATTAGGAAATTTACAAAGGAAATGTGACCACTGATGGTGAGGAATCAAAGCCCTGGTGGGCCCACAAAACCCCAGCAGACACTGACACTGTGGGCAAGCGAAGATTTGTGGCCCAGTGTCACTGCCTCTACATCACATCCTCACTGTCAACATGTGCACAATGCTGGTCTCACTGGATGACTGCGCTCACTCATTGTGTTTTATAAACACCTTTTTCAGAATATGATCTGAACCCTGGGATTTTGGTAAAGTGAGATTTTTGGAGCACACCAATCACACACACGGTATTCCCCATCATTTCCCAGCAGCATTGGAGTAAGGGGAGAGATATGTGTGTAGTGTTTCTACCCACAGGACATTTAGATTTTTTAATACTGTTTTGGTGCAATGTCCGTGGCTATCGAGCCTTAGAAAGTGATGCAGATCGAGATCGATAGTTTCATTTAATTCCTTAATGTGGTGTATGAAATGATACAATGAACTCCTTGCACCACCTTGCAGTGTGAGCCAGTGACCAGGTGTAACCAGGTGTAACCTGGTCAGTCTTTAATGGCTTCCAGAAGTGAAGATACAAAGGTGAAGTTTTCAGGTTATATACCGGGCCCAGCACAAGTGTACCTATGACCCCAGGACCTCCAATGGTAGTGCCCCCTGTTGGTGGGCAGACCTTATGTACATACATTACACTTAATATCTCTGTCAATACTGAAGATGGACTTACCCGAGGGCACTGCTATTTTCAGCACCATGAGTGATGAACACCAGGTCATGGCCATGGTTCCTCGCACAGTGATTTCCCATATTTGAAATGGCTAATTGCAGAGTCCAAAGGCTCCACCAATTGGTACAAACGGTATTGGGGAATGGGTTGCCCTGGTCTCACCTTTGCACCATGTAATGGCAGCCATCTGTACACTGCCAGGTTCTTTCATGTGCATTACTGAGCAATCATAGAGAATCCCTGGCCCACTCCTGTTGATCATTCAGTTGTGGAACAGGCCAGCTGCTTGTTTTACTAACTAGCAAACTGCAGGTGGAGCAAGGAGAGAGAAAGAACCAAATTAAGTATTTAAAACAAAATCTTTAACACCAAGGGTTTGATATAAGCATTCTGATGCTGCACTGGCTTGTGATATTCTGCACATTGAATAGACTTGCACATCAGTCGTTTTGAGATCTGTATGGCTTTGAACAGAGGAGTTTGCTACATCATCGTAATATGTAACCTGGGTCACACAAGGGGATTTCAATGTTCACATCATTAAATGTTGACTTGTACATTACAATAGACGAGCTTTTGTGCTTTTAGTGCCTTGATTACGTATTAACCTTTTAAAATCAACAGCGCTGAAGGTTTCAATTACTTGCACAGCAGTGCAGGACATTGTCAGGAGAGCAGGAGCCAAGTGATCAGGTGTATAAGATCCATGCAACTGCGGCAGGGATTTACCTTGCAGCATTCTGGGCAATTTTGGGCCACTGTTGGGAACATAGGGCGGGTGAAATTGCACTTTTTTATAGCCCCATTAGCGCATCCGGGGGGGGGGGGCACTAATGGAGCGCAAGACAGTTTTCACCCAGGAGAGGATAGGTGCTACTGATTCCCGGGAAATTGCCCAGGGAACGGCCACATCATTGCTGTGCGCAGCGACCCACCCCCCTGCCCCCTGCCCCCCCTGCCCAGTGCTGAGCCTTTAACGCCCCATGAGGGAAATTGCCCAAGGCTGGCATAAGCAGATGTCAACGCCAGCTGGCCGACATCCGCTCTTGGGGCAGTGACTAAAAAGGAGGGTGCCAGCATCCCGGGCTTGATGACCCTAGCGTGTTCCGGGCTACCATTGTGCAGCCGGTACTCCGTCCTAGGAGCCAGGCTGCTGACCCCGTCACACGCTGCCCTGGTGGCCGTCAGAGGTCGTGCAGAGTGCGCTGCAGCCCTCCCCTTTAAGCGAGTGGAGCATCCGCATGGCGTTGCTTTCCTTGCCCCAGCAGCGCCCCCGTTACTATCCCCAAAGGAAGTGGAGTGCGGGAAATTGTGCTCTGCTTTCATTCGGGGCAGTAAGGGCAATTCATCGCCGGATGCTAGGAGTCTCAGCTCTGGAAGGTTACCGCCCACAATCTGGGCATAGGGAAATGTTGCCTTCGGGAAGTTTAAATCCTGCTTTAATTTTTATCAGTAAATCCTGACACGCAGATACTACATAGGAAACATTGATTATTACGGTGAAATGCTGACTGTTAACATGTATGTGGAGGCTGATGCTGACATGCTAGCCATCTGCTGGTTGTGGGCCTGGTATGTGTGTGGGCCCAGTATGAGTGGGCCCGGTGTGAGTGGGCCTGGTCGAGATCTCTCCAGCTTCAGCCTCAAGGAGTACAGGGTTATTTATTTCCGTGGTGCTGCAATGGACAATGACTAGGTGGGAGGTGGGCCTGTGGATGGGCTGCAGTCAGGACACAACCGAAGATCTTACTCATGTTGGGCTGCGGAAGGGGGTTACATTGGGGAAGCCCAGAAGGAAGTGTGCCAGGTTTGGTTCAATGGCCATGTGTGACACAGCAATTTCTCTGCGAAGGGCTGGATTTTTGAGTGTGCCCAGAAAGTGTGAAGGATTGTGCTCTCCTCACCACAGCTTCTCCAGCACCCTGCCTTGGGTCCAGGGTGCTTTCTGTGCATGTAGGCCGCGGTGTGTGAGGGGCGCAGGTTAATTTTTATTTGACTCTCTAAGTTTAATGCAGCTGAGGTTCTGTTTTTTGCTTCACTAGTGGACTCCGAACCATTGTTGGACAAGGTCTTTTCCCAGGCTATTTGTGTTGTGTTTGCATTTTCCTGCCAATTGGACTCCTTATAATCTGGAAATAAATGTTACTGTGCATTTTCTGGCTGGGAACAAGGTGTCTCAGGATGTGCGTGGCTATGTGACTCTGGCCCAATTGATCGGGTGAAATAGGAAGTGTTCCATTTGTAAGTATTGGAAGGTATTGTTCTGATGGAACCGTAAGGGTATCGAAGGAATTGATGGGTGCACCATCAATGAGACCTCTCAATGCCCTTGTTCAGCTAGGCATTGACCCCACCCCCACAAAGGTTGTTGAGTTTACACAATCTGGGAAATACTGCAGATCCCACCTCACCCCAGGAAATGAAAATAAAGTGTTTCATTGCTTCTCATAGTGTCTGAATTGGTGGCAGCTTCTTAGAAATGCACAGGAATTCCCTCAAGTAATTCAATTATTTTCAATCTTTACCGAAGAAAAATTAAATACAGCCACCTGCACTCTTTAAGTTAACCCAAAGAGCTTAGACAGTTCTGATTCCACCATACACATGTTTCCTCCCTCTGGCTCCCTCTGCTGGACTGTGGAAATACTTCCAACAGTCAGAGCTTTCAGCATCTCCTGTATCCCTTTATCCCTTAATTAGCTTTAGTTGCTAGTGATTCTAGCTAGCCACTTATTATAAATTTAAGTTGTTAATAATCCAAAAATTAATTTATGGTCAAATGATGAGGCATTAAACTGAGGTCCCATTCTCTGATGGATGTAAAAGATCCATAGATGTTGCACTATTTCAAAGGAAAGCTGGGGAATTATCTCTGGTGTCCTGGCCAATATTTATCCTTCAACCAACATGAGTAAAACAGATTATCTGGTCATTTATTTCATTGCTGTTTGTGGGACCTTGCTGTGCACAAAATTTGCATTTCCCTACATTACAACAGTGACCACAAGTCAAAAGAACTTAATTAGTTGTAAAGTGCTTTGGGACATCCCCGGGGCATGTCCCCTAATTTTTGCTGAGTATTCGCCGGGGCAATGCAGTTGCTGGATTTGGCCACTAGGTGGCGGGTACACCACCTGTTTGGGTTTCTCAATTTTCTACCTGTACTTAGAGGAGTTCAAGGGAACATTTCATCCATACTCGAGCAGTGTTCCCCAATAGAAATCACTCACAGGCCACAGGTGTGGCTACAGCGACACCACTTTAGCCACGTGAACTAATTTTAGTAAAATCGCCTTACATGCACTCACACAATGCATCATCATCATAGGCAGTCCCTCGAAACGAGGGTGACTTGCTTCCACGCTAAAAAGGGATGAGTTCACAGGTGTTTCAATGAAGGACCTAATATTCCAGGTCCTGAACTACATGTTGAAGGGTGGAAGATGCAGGTGCGTGGTTTTTTTTAACGTGGGGTGGCCGTTGCACACCAGCCACCACACAGGCTTGACAGAGCTAGGTCTTGGTCCAGTGGCAAGGATTAGCCAAGACGACTAGAGACCAGCTCTGCTGCACAGCCCTAGTGCACATACATAATCGCAGCGTAGGCTGGCCTGTGTTGCCCCTGGGCCCTCTCCTCTTCTGGCCCTCGCACGGCGGCATGCCATGGCTATGAAGAGGGCGACTGGATTTGACGTCACCCAAATCGAGGTCGCTGATTGCAGTGCGGGTTGGGGCAAAGGAGCGGTGAGGTTAGGGGAAAGAGCAGCAAGAGTTTGTCGAGGGATGTGATTGGGGCCCAGGAGAAGCGTGAGTTCGGGGCCCACACAATACAGGTAAGTACATGTCTCACGTGTATATTTACTTAACAAACACGGAGCGTCATTTAGTAGCCAAGGAGTAAACCACTCAACAGTCACAAAACACTCACACACCCTGCTTTTCATCTTCCAACAAATGCACAAAGAGGTTAAAGTATACATGCAACACTGTGCGAATGAGTATTGAGATCATGTGCCCAACGACAGTGTTGATTATAATATATTGTGTATAATATATTGTTTTTATTTCAGATTCCAGCATCTGCAGTATTTTGCTTTTGTGACTGTCTATTAGTCATTTTTTAATTTAATGTTTATTCATCAGGAATACAATTAGCCAAATCTTGCCTTCCCAATTCACCACATGTGGCTAACATATTGGACAACACGGTGCTAGAGGAAGCTGCCACAGGAGGTCCCTATCGCTCTCTTTTCCTGCATTCCTTTTTCACATTTTATCTGTTCCCAATTAAATTTTAATAAACCAGCAGATTTCAGCCATGGGAAATCTTAATTTAATAAATGTATAATTGCCATGATAAGCATAACGATTGGGGCTGTGGAAGTTCCGTATTGATTAGACAAAGGCATTCAGGTCAATGACATTGCTAAATGCTTTTTCAGAAAGAATATTCTCAACTTGGAGATATCCTAGCTGGAAATAGATGTACTGACTAAGGATACAACAATCCCAAAGTACGATGTTTTAGTGAAGGACGACCTGTCGGGCTTTCCCCAGCTAACCACGGGACATTTTGCTTGATAAAGTGGGCATGAATGTTGTTACTGAGCACCTGTCTTTACTACAAGCAGAACTAGCCCCAGTTCAACAAAGCAGTGTGGAATAGAAAACTGCTTTACCTCACGCCTGTCATTCCCACTTCCAGGGTATTGAAGGTAGTCAGAGGGATACGGTGAGAATTGCAACGGAAGCAGTGACCACTGCACTGAGAGATTGGGGAGGAGCCAAGGGGGTTCACTGCCAATTGTCAGTGGAGTCCTCTCAATCCCTGATGGTTTTTAGTATCCATGCTGGTTCAGTTTAGCAAGGGATTGTTCCCAGTGTTTGTGGCTAATCTCTTCAGGGAAGAAGTGTGACTTCAGCCATGGACTTGAATAGGGATCCAAAAGAACATAAAAACATAAGAATTAGGAACAGGAGTAGGCCACACGGCCCCTTGAGCCTGCTCCGCCATTCAATACGACCATGGCTGATCTGATCATGGACTCAGCTCCACTTCCCCACCTGCTCCCCATAACCCCTTATCCCCTTATCATTTAAGAAACTGTCTATTTCTGTCTTAAATTTATTCAATGTCCCAGCTTCCACAGCTCTCTGCAGAAACGAATTCAATAGATTTACAACCCTTTGAGAGAAGGAATTTCTCCTCATTTCTGTTTTAAATGGGCGGTCCCTTATTCTAAGATCATGCCCTCTAGTTCTAATTTCCCCCATCAGTGGAAACATCCTCTGCATCCAGCTTGTCAAGCCCCCTTATAATCTTATACGTTTTGATAAGATCATCTCTCATTCTTATGAATTCCAATGAGTAGAAGCCCAACCTACTCAACCTTTCCTCATAAGTGTTACCCCCTCATCCCCAGAATCAACCTAGTGAACCTTCTCTGAACTGCCTCCAAAGCAAGTATATCCTTTCGTAAATATGGAAACCAAAACTGCATGCAGTATTCCAGGTGTGGCCTCACCAATATCTTGTATAGCTGTAGCAAGACTTCCCTGCTTTTATACTCCATCCCCTTTGCAATAAAGACCAAGATACCATTGGCCTTCCTGATCACTTGTTGTATCTGCATACTATCCTTTTGCGTTTCATGCACAAGTACCCCCAGGTCCCACTGTACTGCGGCACTTTGCAATCTTTCTCCATTTAAATAATAACTTGCTCTTTGATTTTTTTTCTGCCAAAGTGCATGACCTCACACTTTCCAACATTATACTCCATCTGACAAATTTTTGCCCACTCACTTAGCCTGTCTATGTCCTTTTGCAGATTTTTTGTTTCCTCCTCACACATTGCTTTTCCTCCCATCTTTGTATCGTCAGCAAACTTGGCTACGTTACACTCGGTCCCTTCTTCCAAGTCATTGATATAGATTGTAAATAGTTGGGGTCCCAGCACTGATCCCTGCGGCACCCCACTCGTTACTAGTTGCCAACCCGAGAATGAACCATTTATCCCAACTCTCTGTTCTCTGTTAGTTAGCCAATCCTCTACCCATGCTAATATATTACCCCCAACCATCTGAATTTTTATCTTGTGCTGTAACCTTTTATGTGGCACCTTGTCAAATGCCTTCTGGAAGTCCAAATACACCACATCCACTGGTTCCCCTTTATCCACCCTGTTCGTTACATCCTCAAAGAACTACAGCAAATTTGTCAAACATGACTTCCTCTTCATAAATCCATGCTGACTCTGCTTGACTGAATTTTGCTTTTCCAAATGTCCTGCTACTGTTTCTTTAATAATGGACTCCAACATTTTCCCAACCAGAGATGTTAGGTTAACTGTTTTATAGTTTCCTGCTTTTTATCTGCCTCCTGAAAGAGGAAGCCAATAACATTACTGCAAGGGTAATAGGGTCAGAGAGAGAGGGGGAATGGGGGCTCAGAGAAGGGAAATGGGATCCAAGAGAGGGGAACATAGTGGTCTGGAAGAGGGGAATGAGGTTTGGAGAGAGGGGGAACCCTCGAGGGCTGTGGATTTTCAGTCGATAAACATATTCAAGACTGAGATCGATAGATTTTTGGGCACTGAGGGATATGGGGATTGGGCAGGAAAGTGGAGTTGATGTAGAAGTTTAGCATTGAATGGTAGAGAAGGCTCGAGGGCGATATGGCCAACACCTGTTCCTATTTCTTATGTTCTTATATGTTCTTATGGAACGTGTTTCAGTTTGGGATGCAAATGCCTTAACCAGAGACTCAGAATTCAATATATTCGTAGACTGGTTAAGAAAGGATTGTACCGTCAAACAGAGGTAACAGATAAAGGAATCACTGCACAAATAACTCCAGTGTTTGTGACTGAGGGTGAGGTCTTGGGTTCATGGACAGGTGGAATGTTGGATATTCATTCTGGATGATGTAACTGTGGCTCAATTATCATAGGATACTTTCCCCCTCTCTCTTTCCCCCTCTCTCTTTCCCCCCTGTCCCCACCCAGCATCAAGAGGTGAAGGAGTCTGTATTGAAGAGATTATTAGGGAGATCTCCAGTGTCTACACTACATCAATTCAAACAGTGACTTACTACTATTTCTGGACTGTCATTGAAGAATGACAAAAATCATATTAGCTTTAAATTAGAGCTGTTGGCCTCAAATGAACAGTTCCTGAGAAGTTATACTTCAGGTTCTAAATTCATTGTATTGACTGATAACTGCTATGCTCCCTTCAGACAACTAAGCTAGAAGTGTTTAAGCAAAGAGGGTAACATAACTAGCTGCTTTTGACTGTTGTGTTTGGTACCTTGGTGCATGTGAATGGAAACACCACCACCCCTTTCAAGTCACGCACCATCCCGACTGGGAACTGTATCACCGTTCCTTCATCGTCGCTGGTTCAAAATCCTGGAACTCCCTCCCTAACAGCACTGTGGGAGTGCCTTCACCTCACGGACTGCAGCGGTTCAGGAAGGCGGGTCAGCATCACCTTCTCAAGGGCAATTAGGGATGGTCAATAAATGCTGGCCTCGTCAGCGATGCCCACATCCCGTGAATTAATGAAAAAATATATTCCAAGGATAGGGCAATGCTTGTGATACCTTTCTGTCGAAGAAAACCCTTCAGAGGGAGACAAAGACAGTGATTATTTAGCATAGCATCCTTCAGGTTATGGGCTGAAGTATGTCACACACCTCTGAAAATCAGTGACCTTCTCTCTGTTATAGGCCTTGGAGGCCAGGGGGCTGCTGTTTGAAGCTGGGGAGGAACTACCCACACACCTAAAAGAGGAATGTAGGAAAAGCGGGAGATAAGATATCGTACGATGCAGATGTCACAATGTGTCAATCAATGAAACTCTGAAAAGTTGCAACCAGCTTCAGAAAAGCTGACGCAACCCCTAAACAACTGACAACTGAGAAAACAGGGTACAACTCTTTATGTTCTGAATAAAGTTCTACGAGCAAGGACACTGCTTCAGGCTAACTGACACTTCTTTACCGCATTGGATTTCAAGATTTGTAGTTGTGTTTTTTTTTGGTGAAGACTGAAATCCAATCGCCTCATGTCTGAGGGCGGTTAAATTTGTCCTGTTTTTTGTGCGTAAGACATGTCTGGACAATTGATTGCATTGTTCCATAGACGTGATTGTCATCGCTACAATGGAATAGCTTGGCTAGGGGACAGCACTAAAATTGGGTTGTTGTCAGAGCTGAAGCCTTCGATGTGTCCAGCACATTCAGCTGCTACTGAACACCATGTGGAATGAACCAAATTGGCTAGACACTTGACACGGGAGGGGCTAAGAAGCATTGTCTACTGGGCACTTTTGGCTTAAGATGTTTGCAAACATTTCAGTCTTGTTTCTTGCACTTATAAAGAAAGAACTTGCATTTATATAGCGCCATTCACAACCTCAAGACGTCCCAAAGTGCTTTACAGCTTGGCGGCTTTTGACGTGTAGTAACACAGAATCATGGAATAATACAGCACAGAACGAGGCCATTCGGTCCATCGAATTCACTTTTGAAGGCTACTTTTGAATCCGTAGCCATCACCCTATCGGGCAGTGCATTCCAAATCCTAACAACTCGTTGCATTAAAAAGTTTTTCCTCATATTGCCTCTGTTTCTTTTGGCAATCACCTTAAATCTGTGCCCTCTGATTATCGACCCTTCAGCCATTGGAAGCTGTTTCTCTTTATTTACTCTATCGAAACCCTTCGTGATTTTGAACACCTTTATTAAATCACCTCTTCTCCTTCTCTGCTCTAAGGAGAACAATCCCAGCTTCTCCAGTCTATCCACGTAACTGTAAGCACTCATCCCTGGAACCATTCTAGTAAATTTCTTCTGTATCCTCTCCAAAGCCTTCATGTCCTTCCTAAAGTGTGGTGCCCAGAACTGGACATAATACTCCAGCTGTGGCCAAACTAATGTTTTATATAGGGTTAATGTCCTGGCTTTTGTACTCTGCCTCTATTTATAAAGCTCAGTATCCCATATGCTTTATTCATTGCTTTGTTAACCTGTCTTGCCAACTTCAGAGATTTGTGCACAAACACCCCAGGACTCTTTGTTCTTGCACTCCCTGTAAAATTGTACCATTTAGCATGTGTTGTCTTCCTCATTCTTCCTACCAAAATGTATCAGCTCACACTTTTCCACATTGGATTTCATCTGTCATGTGCCCATTTATGTCCTCTTGAAGTATATTACTTTCTTCCTCACCATTTATTACACTTCCAAGTTTTGTGTCATCTACAAATTTTGAAAATGTACCCTGTATCCCCTCCAAGTCCAAGTCATTACTGTATATCATAATACAGTGGTCCTAGTACTGAACCCTGGGGAACACCACTATACACCTCCCTCCAGTCTTAAAAACAACCATTCACCACAGCTCTCTGTTTTCTATCCCGTAGCCAATTTTGTATCCATGCTGTTACTGCCCTCTTTAACCCATGGGCTTCAATTTTGCTAACATGCCTAATATACTTTATCATCATCATAGGCGGTCCCTCGAAAGAGGATGACTTGCTTCCACGAGTTCACAGGTGTTTCGATGAAGGACCCGATGTTCCAGTCCTGAACTCCAATTGAGGGGGTGGAAGATGCCTGTACATCGATTTTTTTTTAAACATGTAGTGACCGTTGCACACCAGCCACCACACGGGCTTGACAGAGCTAGGTCTTGGTCCAGTGGCAAGGATTAATCAAGACGACTGGAGACCTGCTCTGCTGCATGGACCTAGTGCGCACACATATCGCAGTGTGGGCTGGCCCGTGCTGTCCTTAGGCCCTTGGCTCTTCTGGGCCCTGTACCCTCATCTGCCGCACCTCCACCACGATTTCTCACCGCTCCTCCGCCATAAACATTCACCGCATCTCGTTACAAACACTCGATGCTCATCCACCCCGACATTTCCACTCCCTCTGTACCTGGGCCCTACCGATGTTCCTGCCCACGCTCCAAAATGTCACCCAGTCGCCCATCTCAAAATCATCGCTGGAGGTTGAAATGGTATGCCGCTCCAGCTCTTTTACTCCCCGACCTGCGGAGCTGTTCTCTCGCCTTTTGAAAATACTTATACACAACATCAACTGCACTGCATCCACCCTCTCTGTTACCTCATCAAAAAACCCAATCACGTTAGTCAAACACAATTTGCCCTTAACACATCCATGTTGGCCCTCCTTTATTAGTCCATGCTTGTCCAAGTGGTTGTTAATTCTCTCCCAGATTATTGTTTCTGTAAGCTTCTCCAGCACCGTTGTTAAACTGACTGGCCTGTAAATGACAGGTTAATCCTTCTCACCTTTTTTTAAACAAGTTGTTAACACTTGCAATCCTCTAGCCCTCGGCACCACCTCTGTATCTAATGATGATTGGAAGATTATGGCCAGTACCTCCGCAATTTCAACCCTGACTTCCGTCAGCAACCTAGGATGCATCCCATTCGCACTGGGTGACTTATCCACTTTAAGTGCTGCCAGCATTTCGAGTAACTCTTCTTTTATCTATTTTTATCTCATCCAGTATCCCAGCAAACTCCTCGTTTACCATAGCTTTGACAAAGTCCTCTCCCTTGATAAACACCAATGCAAAATACTGAGTTAATACGTCAGCCCTGCCTTTTGCCTCCAATAGATCTCCATTTTGGTCCCGAATCGGCCCCACCATTCCTCTGACAACCCTGTTACGTTAATATGCCAATAGAAAGAAGACCTTTGTAAATGCTAGAAAATTGTTATGCTCAAACAAATTGCTTGTGTTGTATGATCCATATAAGAGTTTGGTACTAGCATGTGATGTGTCGTCATATGGTGTCTGGTGTGTATTGCAACAAACTAATGATTTTGGGAAATTGCAACCGGTTGCTTATGCATCCAGGAGTCTGTCAGGGATATACAATTGTTGAAGTTCATTCATGTGATCTTTAAATGTTTGCCATTGCCTATCCACCGTTAACCCTTTAAGTATCATTCGCCAGTCTATTCTAGTCAATTCACGTCTCATACCATCGAAGTTACCTTTCCCTAAGTTCAGGACCCTAGTCTCTGAATTAACTGTGTCACTCTCCAGCTTAGCAAAGAATTCTACCATATTATGGTCACTCTTCCCCAAGGGGCCTTGCACAACAAGATTGCTAATTTGTCCTTTCACATTACACATCACCCAGTCTAGGATGGCTAGCCCTCTAGTTGGTTCCTCGATATATTGGTCTAGAAAACCATCCCTAATACACTCCAGGAAATCCTCCTCCACTGTACTGCTACCAGTTTGGTTAGCCCAATCTATATGTAGATTAAAGTCGCCCATGATAACTGCTGTACCTTTATTGCATGCATCCCTAATTTCTTCTTTGATGCTGTCCCCAACCTCTCTACTACTGTTTGGTGGTCTGTACACAACTCCCACTAGCGTTTTCTGCCCTTTGGTATTCCGCAGCTCTACCCATACAGATTCCACATCATCCAAGCTAATGTCCTTCCTTACTATTGCATTAATTTCCTCTTTAACCAGCAACCTCCTTTTTCTTTTCTGTCTATCTTTTCTGAATGTTGAATACCCCTGGATGTTGAGTTCCCAGCCTTGGTCACCCTGGAGCCATGTCTCTGTAATCCCAATTATATCATATCCGTTAATAGCTGGCTGCACAGTTAATTCATCCACCTTATTATGAATACTCCTTGCATTGAGGCACAGAGCCTTCAGGCTTGTCTTTTTAACACACTTTGTCCCTTTTAGACTTTTAAGGTAATGTGGCCCTTTTTGATTTTTGCATTGGGTTTCTCTGCCCTCCACTTTTACTTTACTTCTTTCTATCTTCGCTTCTGCCCCCATTTTACTTCCCTCTGTCTCCCTGCATAGGTTCCCATCCCCCTGCCATATTAGTTTAACACTTCCCCAACAGCATTAGCAAACACTCTCCCTAGGACAATGGTTCTGGTCCTGCCCAGGTGCAGACCGTCCGATTTATACTCGTTGCGTTAAAATGTTTTTCCTCGTGTCGCCTCTGTTTCTTTTGGCAATCACCTTAAATCTGTGCCCTCTGGTTATCGACCCTTCAGCCATTGGAAACAGTTTCTCTTCATTTATTCTATCAAAACCCTTCATGATTTTGAACACCTTTTATTAAATCACCTCTTCTCCTTCTTTGCTCTAAGGATAACAATCTCTGCCATAATTGAGGATGGGGATGTTCAGGAGCTTCCTCCCAGATGTTAGTTGCCTGACAGTCCACCACCATTCTTGACTGGTTGAGGTAGGGCTCATGTTTACCATGTAAGATTAGGGGACACAGGTGTAAACTGGTAAAAGGCAAGTTTGGGACTGACATAAGGAAACATTGATCAGTTCCAGGTAGGGTAATTGAGCCAAAAGCAAGAGGCAATAAGGTCCCACGATGGGGGGCATTGCAAATTTCAATGGAAGGAGGAGCTAGAGGGGCCGAATGACCTGAGTAATCTGTACTTATTTTGTGGACTCTGGGAGGAGGTGCTTCTTTTGTGTCAGCTGTGGCTCAGTGGGTAGCACACTCACCTCTGAGTCAGAAGGTTGTGGGTTCAAGTCCTGCTCTAGGGACTTAAGCACATAAATCTAGGCTGACACTCCAGTGCAGTACTGAGGGAGTGCTACACTGTCGGCAGTACCGTCTTTCGGATGAGACGTTAAACCGAAGCCCCGTCTGCCCCCTCAGGTGGATGTAAAAGATCTCATGGCACTATTCCGAAGAAGAGCAGGGGAATTATCCCTGGTGTCTTGGCCAATATTTATCCCTCAATCAACATAACAAAAACAGATGATCTGGTCATTATCACATTGCTATTTGTGGGAGCTTGCTGTGCACAAATTGGCTGCCGCGTTTCCCACACTACAACAGTGACTACACTCCAAAAGTACTTCATTGGCTGTAAAGCACTTTGAGATGTCCGGTGGTCATGAAAGGCGCCATATAAATGCAAATCTGTCTTACTTTCTCTTCTTTTTCTTTTCTTTTCTCTTTTCTTTCTTTTCTTTCTCTGTTGTACTGTGTGAGCAGTTGGATGCATTTATTTGCTAAAGTATTCTTTGTTCCTACCAAAATTTGTATACTGATTAAAACCAATATTTCATGTTTTATTTGAAAAAGCTTGGGTTTATTCATCCTTTTTTAAACTAAAATCAATGAAAAAATAAAACCTACAAATTTGATGTCTTATATGTGAGAACCAGTGTCTGTGTGAGTGAGTGCCAGTGTCTGTGTGAGTGAGTACCAGTCTCTGTCTAAGTGAGTGCCAGCTTTCTATAATGATTAGTCTCTGTGTAAGCGCCAGTCACTCTGTCCAAGCACTCGTCTCTCTGTGTTAGACCAGTCTCTGTGTAACTGAGTACCAGCCTTATATAAGTAATAGTCTCTGTGTTAGGACCAGTCGTTGGATAAGCACCCGTCTCTCTCTGTTCGGACCACTCTCTGTGTATAAGTTTGTATCAGTGTCTCTGTCTAAGTGTAAGTAATTACAATTCTCTGTATAAGTGAGTATCAGTCTCTGTGTATAAGTGAGTATCAGTCTCTCTGTGTAATTGAGTACCACTCTCTGTGTATATGTGTAAGTAGTTACAACTCTCTGTATAAGTGGCTATCCGTCTCAGTGTAAGTGAGTATCAGTCTCTCTGTGTACTTAATACTTGGGATAGAAAATTGAGTTAGATTCTCTCATCCTTCTGCCTTCTCCTAGTGTAGACAAGTGTATATCGCTTGAATCCAGCTAATATAAGCAAGCCTTAGCCTGTTTTGTAAAAGAAACATAAAGCAATGTCTTTCAAATATATTTTGATAGTAAAAAAAAATTCACGTTGAAGATATACTCCCCGAAAAAGCTAACAAAAATCATATACGTGAGCTTTCAGTTAGCATATGGCAATTCCCAAGGGTAAAGATTACATTTACATTTCGCCTGATTTATTGTTGTGAATTCAATGACTGTCCTGTAAACCTCAGTGATCACACAATTAACCGTTCTCGCATTCATTTTTGAAATGCAACAGAGCTCCCAAATAGTGGGGGAGTTATGGCCAGCAAGGAGTTTTATTATAGCGGTGCAGCACCATCCCAGCAGACGCACCTGTTACCTCATGAGGCGGCAGTGTGCTGTGGTGAGAACATTTCTATTTGCAGTCAGCTTGGGTCAGAGGTAATCTACACTCTCCCGGCATTCGGCATCAGTTTGAATCAATATAGCACTTTGAGATGAGCAGGAGTAGGGGGGTTATGGCTGCGAGTTGGATTATTAAATGAAGCTGTAAAAGATAGTTTCTAAAATCTGAAATTGTCAGTTTGACTTCTGTGAGCCTTCCATTTAGTATCCCTTCAAGGGTACATCCTGATTAGTCTGTATTCAAATGCGGAAAATCCTTTATACACTTGGTAGCAGTCGGTAATCTTGCGTTATAGATGTATCCATGACTGAATTGCTGCTGGATCAGTACACCATCTGTTGACATCAGAAAGCCCAGCTGTATTTGGAAAAGGGTATGTGAGCTTCAAATAACTTATTATTCACAGTAGTTAACTCTATTTCAGATTCGCTCGGTGACCTGCCCACTGGATTTTTCTCAGGGGTGGAAGATGGTGACCAGAAGCAACAAGATCGAACATCTTCTAGGTATCTTCCATTTCTGTGTCTTTGAGAATAGCAATCTCTTAAGAGTATTTCTATTGACCAATCATAACAAACCATGTAATTCCCAGGCCTTTGTCATTACAAAGAGATCAGTGCTGAGGCCTCAACTATTTACAATTTATGTTAATGACTTGGATGAAAGAACCGAGTGTAATGTAACCAAATTTGCTGATGATACAAAGATAGGTGGGAAAGCAAGTTGTGTAGTGGACATAAAGAATCTGCAAAAGGAAGATAGATAGGTTAAGTGAGTGGGAAAAAATTTGGCAGATGGAGTATAATATGGGAAAATGCGAGGTTATCCACTTTGGTAGGAAGAATAAAAAAACAAATTATAATTTAAATGGATAGAGACAACAAAATGCTGCGGTACAGAGGGATATAGGTGCCCTTGTACATGAAACATAAAAAGTTAGTATGCAGGTACCGCAAGTAATTAGGAAGGCAACTGAAATGTTGGCCTTTATTGTAAGAGGGATGGAGTATAAAGTAGGGAAGTCTTGCTACAACTGTACAGGGTATTGGCGAGACCATACTTGGAGTACCACATACAGTTTTGGTCTCCTTATTTAAGGAGGGATATACTTGCATTGGAGGCAGTTCAGAGAAGGTTCACTAGGTTGATTCCTGAGTTGAAGGGGTTGTCATATGAAGAAAGGTTGAGCAGGTTGGGCCTATACTCAATGAAGTTTAGAAGAATGAGAGGTGATCTTATTGAAACATATAAGATTCTGAGAGGGCTGGACAGGGTAAATGTAGAGAGGATGTTTCCCCTCATGGGGAAATCTCGAACTGGCGGGCATAGTTTCAGAATAAGGGGTCGCCCATTTAAAACGGAGCTGAGGAGGAATTTCTTCTCTGAGGGTCGTGAATCTTTGGAATTCTCTACCCCAGAGAGCTGTTCAGGTTGGGTCACTGAATATAGTTAAGGTGGAGATAGACAGATTTTTGAATGATAAGGGAGTCAAGGGTTATGGGGAATGGGAAGGGAAGTGGAGTTGAGGCCAAGATCAGATCAGTTAGGATCTTATTGAATGGCAGAGCAGGCTCGAGGGGCCAAATGGCCTACTCCTGCTCCTATTTCTTATGTTCTTATGGTACCAATACACAATGGGAAAATATCGCAGTGGAGTTTATACACTGTAATGTTGTGCAATATGCTTCCTCTTCATTTGTTACCTCAAATTGCTCTCACCATTACCATGATGTCTCAACATGATACTACCGGTACAGCACCCTATTGTTATACAGCTTCTCCAGGCACAATCCAAGTTGAATCATAGAATCTTAGAAATTTGCAGCATGGAAGGAGGCCATTTCAGCCCATTGTGTCCCATCAGCTGACCAAGAGCTATCCAGCTTAATCCCACTTTCCAGCTCTTGGTTCGTAGCCCTGTAAGTTATGGCACTTCAAGTTACGTGCACATCCAAGTATTTTTTAAATGTGATGAGGGTTTCTGCCTCTACCACCCTTTCAGGCAGTGTGTTCCAGAGCCCCACTACCCTCTGGGTGAAGACATTTACCCTCCTATCTCGTCTAAACCTCCTCCAATGATTTTAAATCTATGCCCCCTAGTTGTTGACCCCTCTGCCAAGGCCAACAGGTCCTTCCTATCCTCTCTATCCAGGCCCCTTATAATTTTATACACCTCAATCAGGTTTCCCTTCAGCCTCCTCTGTTTCAAAGAAAACAGACCCAGAATCTCCAATCTTTCCTCATAGCCAAAATTCTCCAGTCCAGGCAACATTCTTGTAAATCTTCTCTGCACCCTTTCCAGTGCAATCACATCTTTGCTGTAATGTGGTGACCAGAACTGCACGTGGTATTCCAGCTGCTGCCTGACCAGTGTTTTATACAGTTCAAGCATAAGCTCCTTGCCTTTATTCATTGAGGCATGGAATATAAGAGCAAGTACTCCATATGCCTTCTTAACCACCTTATCTACCTGGCCTGCTACCTTTCGGGATCCGTGTACCTGCACTCCAAGCTCACTTTGTTCCTCTACACTTTTCAGTGTCATACTATTTAATGTGTATACCCTTGCCTTTTTAGACCTCCCCAAATGCATTACCTCATACTTGTCCAGATTGAATTCAATTTGCCACTGTTCCACCCACCTGACCAGTACATTGATATCGTCCTGCAGTCCGCAGCTTTCTTCATTATTAACCACACAGCCTATTTTTGTGTCATCTGCAAATTTCTTAATCATACCCCTGACATTTAAGTCCAAGTCATTTATAAATACCACAAAAAGCAAGGGACCCAGCACTGAGCCCTGCGGAACCCCATTGGATACAGCCTTCCGGTCAGAGAAACACCCATCAACCACTATCCTTTGCTTCCTGCCTCCGAGCCAATTTTGGAATCAACTTGCTACTTTGCCCTGGATTCTATGGGCCATTACTTTCATGGCCAGTCTGCCATGTGGCACTTTATCAAAAGCTTTGCTAAAATCCATATACACTACATCATATGCACTGCCCTCATCGACCCTCCTGGTTACTTCCTCGAAAAATTCAATCTAATTAGTCAGACACGACCTACCCTTGACAAATCCGTGCTGACTGTCCTTAATTAATCCATGTCTTTCCAAATTAAGGCTTATCCTGTCCCTCAGGATTTTTTCCAATAATTTTCCCACCATCGAGGTTAGGCTGACTGACCTGTAATTTCTCGGTCTATCCCTTTCTCCCTTTTTAAACAACAGTACAACATTAGCAGTCCTCTGGCACCATACTTATAGCCAGAGAGGATTGGAAAATGATGGTCAGAGCCTCTGCTAGTTCCTCTTATGCTTCTCTTAACAGCTTGGGATACATTTCATCCGGGTCAGGGGATTTATTCACTTTCAAAGTTGCTAAGCTCCTTAATACTTCCTCTCTCACTATGTTTATCTGATCTAATATTTCACACGCCTCCTTCCTCATTGTAAAGTCTGCATCGCCCCTCTTTTTTGTGAAAACAGATGCAAAGTATTCATTAAGAATCCTACCCATTTCTTCCGCCTCCACACAGATTTCATTTATGGTCTCTAATAGGCCCCACTTTTTCTCTAGTTATCCTTCTGCCCTCGATTTTTCAACCACGATCCTTACGCTTGTACTCATGTGGAAGCCGTATGAAAATTCCACCCACGAATGATTCATTTGTTTATCAGCTGCAAAAGCAGCAACAAATATTTCAAGCTGTTTTAAATCTGCGATTTTCTGCAAGAGCTTCAGTTAACTACAGGCTAGATGGAGGGGTTAGCTGACTCCAATGATCCCAGCTCAACTCAACAAGAAAAAACTGCAAATGCTGTAAATCGGAAATAAAATGCTAGGAATATGCAGGAGAGAAAGGGCAAATATAAATTCTGAGGGAGGGCCCCAAATGTGCTGAATGACGTGCTGTGTTTTTCCACCATTATCCATCATTTTTGATCCCGACTGTTTAAGGCAGAAACTTTTGAGCCCAGCCTCTGAGACCTTGAAGCTGAGCACAGCCTTTGTGCCTCATATAATACAGTGGCCATATTTATAAATTGCATCTGCTATTATACTGAATGCAGCCTCAGCATTGCCTTCCCCATTTAAAATGACAACATCTTACATCCTTGTTTGTTCAATGTGCCTTTGAGCTAAATACCCGCTGTTGAATGTAAAATGAGCTGCTCACTGTATCTGTCTGTCCACAAGAAGTTATGGACTAGAAGATACTATTTTGAATTTAAAGCCCTGGTTTACATCCCGTCTAAAATCGGGCTGAATGTTTATCGTCCTCTGACCTGAACCCACTCCGTTCTTGCCGGGCAAGTTAGGTTAAAATCAAGGCCTTCGATTCTAGTTTGAAATGGGACCAATCAGCTTGAACAACACCTTTACTGCTTGAGCTCTGCTCACCATTCTAAAGTGATACATTTTGGTGCAAAGAATGAGGAGAGGAAATTTAAACTAAAGGGTGGATGAAGAGCGAGAACTCGGGGTATATGTGCACAAATCGTTGAAGGTTGCAGGGCAGGTTGAGAAAGCAGTTGAAAAAACTTACGGGATCCTGAGCATCATGAGTAGAGATATAGGGGGAGAAACTGGGGTCATTTGCACCTCCTGTTAGTGCCCCCAGGGGCGCTAACAGGGCACGGCACCGCTAACAACTCCTGCTAAATGTGACGGGTGTTTAACGGCGACGCTAAGACATTGCGCCCCGATCTCCTGTGCCCAGAAATCGTGATGCCATCACTGTGCGCAGCACCCTGTTAGCGCCCCTGACCTTAAATTGGGTACCGCCCCTGAAGCTGCGCCAAGCGATGACAGGGAGAGCTTCAGGGGACGCGTATCGGGCGGCTGGCCACACGCGGGACGAAAGTTAAAGGGGAGGTGGCCGGCTGTTCCTGGAAAGAATGTCCGCTTTTATATTCCACACCGGTGCCGATTTGGATGCGGGGTCCGTGCCGTGATCGTTCAGCAGCACCACGTTGCTTGAGTGTCGGGCTGATCGCGCAGCATCTCCACTGCTCGGTGGTCCAGGTACGACCCTTTTTATTCTGCATTTCCCTTTAATTCAGAGAAGAGCTCCTCATATACGGCAGCACTGCTGAGTTGTGCGCCCTGCTACCGCCCCCAAAAAGAGAAGATTGAGAGGAGATTTGATAGAGGTGTTCAAAATCATGAGGTGTCTGGACAGAGTAGATGGAGAGAAGCTGTTCCCATTGGCAGACGGGTCGAGAACCAGAGGACACACATTAAGGTGATTGGCAAAAGAACCAAAGGCGATAAGAGGAAAAATGTTTTTACACAGTGAGTGGTTAGGATCTGGAATGCACGGCCTGAAAGGATGGTGGAGGGAGACTCAATCACGGCTTTCAAAAGTGAGTTGGATTAGTACCTGAAAGAAAAAAAAATTGCAAGGCTACGGGGAAAGGGCAGGGGAGTGGGACTAGCTTAGGTGCTCTTGCAGAGAGCCAACAGGGGCTCGATGGGCCGAATGGCCTTCCTCCGTGCTGTAACCATTCTAAGATTCAATGATTCTATTAGAGAAAATGAGAAAGACTTGCATTTCTATAGCACCTTTCACAAACTCAGGATGTCCCAAAGTGCTTTACAACCAGTGAAGTACTTTTGAACTGCAGTCAGTGTTGTAGGAAACATGGCAGCTAATTTGTGTACAGCAAGCTCCAACAAACAGCAATTAAATAAATGACCAGATCATCCATTTTAGCTGTTAGTTGAGGGATGAATATCGGCCAAGACACTGGGGAGAACTGCCCTGCTCTTCTTCGAATAGTGCCATGGGATCTTTATTATCCACCTGAGAGGGAGAACAGGGCCTCGGTTTAATACCCCATCTGAAAGACCCAAGAGAAATGCACGCCCACCATGTTCGAAGTGCTACCGCTTTATATACAACAAACTCCGAGGTAGAGTTTCCGCTTTGGGTGCAATCTGAGATTCCGGCACAAATTGTAGCCAAAATCGCACCCGCTTTGAAAAGTGTTTTCCCGCCCCCAAGTTTTCGCTCAAGTCATTTGCATATCACCGATGAGCCAGTGCAATTGGGCAACATTTTAAAATGTGATTTTCTTTTCTAAATTTTGCTTTAAAAACTGTTCCTTGATATATTTAAGTGTGGTAACTTGGTGCAGTTTGATTAATACAGCAAAAAATGAGTTTATCACAAAAAAATAAGCATTTTAAAATCAGTGTCAATTCACCACCGATGAGTAACCCGGTTTTAAATGACTGAAAATGACTAAGAAATCATACAAAGTTATTTTCTAGTTCGACTGGGATACAGTCATCAGTAAATTAAAAAAAAAATCATTCACAACCTTCCAAAAGCTACCTGTTAGTGTCCTTGTTCACAAATGAGCCACCTTAATTTTTGAACCCTCCTCGAAGGCCCGCAAATGAGAGCAATTAGCGGAAACCCCCAATGGTGATTAATTCACCCTGGAGGTGTGGCCAGTTTTGTGGGCGGGGTCTGCTTCTAGCGCTATGATTTTTAAATTAGCGTAAATGATCATGGAAACTCAAGTAGCGCTGAACTCATATTGCGCTTAAAATTCCACGACTTTTTGCGCCGGTTATGCCGATATCAGGAGAATTGCACCAGAAAAACCCAGCGCAATCGAGCGGTAACTCCTGGCTGTGTACCAGTTTAATTAACACTTGTTGTGACACGTGCTCGGTGATAAGATGGTTGAGACAGATCGGTGTTATATGGCAGCCATTAAACGTGGGCTAAGCACAACATTGAAGCGCGGAGCTGCTTTTAAAAAAACAAAACACAATTTTTATGCAGTATTGGAACATCCTCCAGCCCAAATACAGTTGCCACCGATTTGCATGGGCTGCTGCAGAAATTGGCCTCGAGACACCGCACAGTTCCAACTGTGTGCAGGAAAAACTCTTCCAGAAATCACAGGACTGCTGCTTACAAACTTAAATTTCCTGAACGTTTCTTATGCAACATCTGTGCTTGGGGTGGGGGGTTTGCTGAACACAATCACTAACTTCCTTCTGCCCAACTCATCTCCTTAACAAAGCATTACATTGCCAACTTTTAAAATGTTTCAGTGTCATATGGCTGATAACTTTTATATGTGAGTTGTGCAATAAAACTTTTGAGTGTTTCACTGTAGTTGTGAAAAGTACAGTAAGTAAAAGGCCATGTTATATTGTTTATAATACATTATAGTTTATTATATTATATATGTTATATTATCTATTGCCGCCGGTTACGGTAGCATAGTGGTTATGTTACTGGACTAGTAATCCTGAGGCCAGGGATGATAATCCGAAGATTTGAGTTCAAATCCCACCACAGGCAGCTGGGGATTTCAATTCAGTTAATTAAATAAATCTGTAATTAAAAAAAAACTAGTATGAGTAATGGTGACCATGAAACTACTGGATTGTCGTAAAAACCCATCTGGTTCACTGATGACCTTTAGGGAAGGAAATCTGCTGTCCTTACCCGGTCTGGTTTACATGTGACTCCAGACCCACAGCAATGCGGTTGACTCTTAGCTGTTCTCAGAAATGGCCTAGCAAGACACTCAGTCGTACCAAACCTCCGTGACGAAGTCAACACTATGGGCGTGCCTTCACCACACGGACTGCAGTGGTTCAAGAAGGCGGCTCACCACCACCTTCTCAAGGGCAATTGGGGATGGGCAATAAATGCTGGTCTTGCCAGCGATGCCCACATCCTGTGAATGAACTGTATTGCATTATAATATTATATTATAATATTTTATATATTTTGTTATAATATTATAATATAAGAATAATTACAATAATATTATAATATTATAACAAAATATATAAAATAAGAATAATTTTGATGTTTAGAAACATAGAAACATAGAAAATAGGAGCAGTAGTAGGCCATTTGGCCCTTCGAGTCATGGCTGATTCTCTATCTCAACACCATATTCCTGCTTTAACCCCATACCCCTTGATGTCTTCTGTTTCTAGAAATCTATCTATCTCCTTAAATATATTCAGTGATTTGGCCTCAACAGCCTTCTGTGGTAGAGAATTCCACAGGTTCACTACCCTCAGAGTGAAAAAATTTCTCTTCATCTCGGTCCTAAATTTCCTACCCCATGTCCTGAGACTGTGACCCCTTGTTCTGGACTTCCCAGCCAGGGGAAACATCCTCCCGCATCCAGTCTATCCAACCCAGTCAGAAATTGATATGCTTCAATGAGATCCCCTCTCATTCTTCTAAACTCTAGTGAATACAGACCTAGTCGACCCAATCTCTACTCATACGACAGTCCTGCCATCCCAGGAATTGGTCTGTTGAACCTTCGCTGCACTCCCTCTATGATAAGTATATCCTTTCTTGGGTAAGGAGACCAAAACTGCACACAATACTCCAGGTGCAGTCTCATCAAGGCGCTATATAACTGTAGTAAGACATCCTTGCTCCTGCATTCAAATTTAGCTTTGTGTTTTCTTCCACAGGTTTGCTCCTGCTTTGCTTTGCGATATCCAGCAATGCGATGAACATGAATACCACCAGCGATCTTGGATATGGAGGTAAAACACTTGGAACATTTGTCCCTTCTTGTAATATTTTAGCATGGATCCTCATTTATCCTCTCCTCTCTGTTTAAAGTGTGGCATAAGGAACTGTGCCTGGGGCAATATGCCCTAAAGGTCATAAGAACATAAGAATTAGGAGCAGGAGTAGGCCACCTGGCCCCTCGAGTCTGCTCCGCTATTTAATATCATGGCTGATCTGATCATGGACTCAGCTCCACTTCCCTGCTCGCTCCCCATAACCCTTTACTCCCTTATCACTCAAAAATCTGTCTATCTCCACCTTAAATATATTCAATGACCCAGCCTCCATAGCTCTCTGGGGCAGAGAATTCTACAGATTTACAACCTTATCTCAGTTTTAAATGGGCGGCCCCTTATTCTGAGACTATGTCCCCTAGTTTTAGTTTCCCCTATGAGTGGAAATATCCTCTCTGCATCCACCTTGTCGAGCCCCCTCATTATCTTATGTATTTCGATAAGATCACCTCTCATTCCTCTGAACTCCAATGTGTATAGGCCCAACCTATTCAACCTATCTTCATTAGTCATCTCCGGTATCAACCTAGTGAACCTTCTCTGAACAGCCTCCAGTGCAAGTATATCCTTCCTAAAATACGGAGACCAAAACTGTTTGCAGTACTCTAGGTGTGGCCTCACTAATACCCTGTACAGTTATAGCAGGACTTCTCTGCTTTTATATTCTATCCCCCTAGCAATAAAGGCCAAAATTCCATTTGCCTTCCTGATTACTTGCTGTATCTGAACACTACATTTTTGTGTTTCATGCAAAAGGACTCCTAGGTCCCTCTGAAGTGCAGCACTTTGCAATTTTTCTCCATTTAAATTATAATTTGTTTTTCTATTTTTTCTGCCAAAGTGGATAACCTCACATTTTTCCACATTATACTCCATCTGCCAAATTTTTGCTCACTCACTTAGCCTGTCTATATCCCTTTGCAGATTTGTTGTGCCCTCCTCACAATTTTCCCAACCATCTTTGTATCATCAGCAAATTTGGCTACATTACACTCAGTCCCTTCATCCATGTCATTAATATAGATTATAAATAGTTGAGGACCCAGCACCGATCCCTGCGGCACCCCACTTGTCACTGTTTGCCAACCGGAAAATTACCCATTTATCCCGACTCTCTGTTTTCTGTTAGTTCGCCAATCCTCTATCCGTGCTAATATATAGAAACATAGAAAATAGGTGCAGGAGTAGGCCATTTGGCCCTTCAAGCCTGCACTCCCATTTAATAAGATCATGGCTGATCATTCAACCTCAGTACCCTTTTCCTGCTTTCTCTCCATACCCCTTGATCCCTTTGGCCGTAAGGGCCATATCTAGCTCCCTTTTGAATATATCTAACGAACTGGCCTCAACAACTCTGCGGCAGGGAATTCCACAGGTTAACCACTTTCTGAGTGAAGAAGTTTCTCCTCATCTCGATCCTAAATGGCTTACCACTTATTCTTAGACTGTGACCCTTGGTTCTGGAAATCCCCAGCAACGGGAACATTCTTCCTGCCTCTAACCTGTCCAATCCCGTCAGAATTTTATGTTTCTATGAGATCCCCTCTCATTCTTCTAAACTCCAGTGGATACAAGCCCAGTTGATCCAGTCTCTCCTCATATGTCAGTCCTGCCATCCCGGGAATCAGTCTGGTGAACCTTCACTGTACTCACTCAATAGCAAAAACGTCCTTCCTCAGATTAGGAGATCAAAACTGAACACAATATTCCAGGTGTGGCCTCACCAAGGCTCTGTATAACTGCAGTAAGACCTCCCTGCTCCTATACTCAAATCCTCTAGCTATGAAGGCCAACATGCTATTTGCCTTCTTCACCACCTGCTGTACCTGTATGCCAAACTTCAATGACTGATGTACCATGACACCCAGGTCTCGTTGCACCTCCCCTTTTCCCAATCTGTCACCATTCAGATAATATCCTGTCTTCCTGTTTTTGCCACCAAAGTGGATAACCTCACATTTATCCACATTATACTGCATCTGCCATGCATTTGCCCACTCACCTAACCTGTCCAAGTCACCCTGCAGCCTCTTAGCATCCTCCTCACAGCTCACACCGCCACCCAGCTTAGTGTCATCTGCAAACTTGGGGATATTACATTCAATTCCTTCATCCAAATCATTGATGTATATTGTAAATAGCTGGGGTCCCAGCACTGAACCCTGTGGCACACCACTGGCCACTGCCTGCCATTCTTAAAAGGACCCGTTTATTCCGACTCTCTGATTTCTGTCTGCCAACCGGTTCTCTATCCACGTCAGTACATTACCCCTAATATCATGTGTTTTCATTTTGCACATTAATCTCTTGTGTGGGACCTTGTCAAAAGCCTTTTGAAAGTCCAAATACACCACATCCACTGGTTCGCCCTTGTCCACTCTACATCCTCAAAAAATTCTAGGAGATTTGTCAAGCATGATTTTCGTTTCATAAATCCATGCTGACTTGGACTGATCCTGTCACTGCTTTCCAAATGCGCTGCTATTTCATCTTTATTAATTGACTCCAACCTTTTCCCCACCACCGATGTCAGGCTAACCAGTCTATAATTCCCTGTTTTCTCTCTCCCTCCTTTTTTAAAAAGTGGTGTTACATTAGTTACCCTCCAGTCCATAGAAACTGATCCAGAGTCAATAGAATGTTGGAAAATGATCCCCAATGCATCTGCTATTTCTAGGGCCACTTCCTTAAGTACTCTGGGATGCAGTCTATCAGGCCCTGGGGATTTATCGGCCTTCAATCCCATCAATTTCCCGAACACAATTTCCTGACTAATAAGGATTTCCTTCAGATCCTCCTTTGCGCTAGGCCCTAGAACCCCTAGTATTTCCGGAAGGTTATTTGTGTCTTCCTTAGTGAAGACAGATCCAAAGTATTTGTTCAATTGGTTTGCCATTTCTTTGTTAACCATTATAAATTCACCTGATTCTGACTGCAAAGGACCTACGTTGGTCTTCACTAATCTTTTTCTCTTCACATATCTATAGAAGTTTTTGCAGTCAGTTTTTATGTTCCCTGCAAGCTTCCCCTCATACTCTATTTTCCCCCTCCTAATTAAACCCTTTGTCCTCCTCTGCTGAATTCTAAATTTCTCCCAGTCCTCAGGTTTGCTGCTTTTTTTGGCCAATTTATTATCCCCAACCCCGTGAACTTTTATCATGTGCACCTTATCGAAAGCCTTCTGGAAATTCAAATGCACCACACCCAATATCCACCCTGCTCATTACATCCTCAAAGAACTCCAGTAAATTTGTCAAATTTCATAAAACCATGCTGACTCTGCATGATTGAATTATATTTTTCCAAACTGCTTCCTTAATAATGGACTCCAGTATTTTCCCAATGGCAGATGTTAGGCTAACTGGTCTATAGTTTCCTGCTTTCTGTGTGCCTCCTTTTTTAAATAGGGGCGTTACATTTGCAGTTTTCCAATTCACTGGGACCGCCCCAGAATCCAGGGAATTTTAATAGATTACAACCAATGCATCCACTATCTCTGCAGCCACTTTTAAGACTCTAGGATGTAAGCCATCAGGTCCAGGGGACTTGTCTGCCTTTAATCCCATTATATTAGTAATTACTACATCATTAGTAATAGTGATTATGTTAAGTTCCTCCCTCCCTTTAGCCCCTTGATTATCCACTATTGGGATGTTTTTAGTGTCTACTACCATGAAGACCGACACAAAATATTTGTTCAACGTCTCTGCCATTTCCCTATTCTCCATTATTAATTCCCCAGTCTCATCCTCTAGGGGACCAACATTTACTTGAGCCAGTCTTTTTTCTTTTTATGTACCTGTAGAAACTCTTTCTATCTGTTTTTATATTTTGTGCTAGTTTACTTTAATTATCTATCTTCCACCTCTTTATCATTTTTTTTTAGTCGTTCTTTGCTGGTTTTTAAAAGTTTCCCAATCCTCTGGCCTCCCACTAGTCTTGGCCACAGTGTATGCCCTTGATTTCAATTCGATACCATTCCTTATTTCCTTAGTTAGCCAAGGATGGTTATCCCTTCTCTTACAGCCTTTCCTTCTCATTGGGATATATTTTTGTTGCGAGTTATGAAATATCTCCTTAATTGTCTGCCACTGCTCATCAACCGTCTCATACTTTAATCTATTTTCCCAGTCCACTTTAGCCAACTCTCATACCTTGGTAGTCTCCTTTATTTAAGTTTAGGACACTGGTTTGAGAACCAACTTCCTCACCCTCCAACTGAATTTGAAATTCAACCATGTTATGGTCACTCATTCCTAGAGGTGTCTTTTTTACTAGATCATTTATTAATCCTGTCTCATTACACAGTACCAGATCTAAGATAGCCTGCTCCCTGGTTGGTTCCACAGCGTACTGTTCAAGGAAACTATACCGGATACACTCTATGAACTCTTCCTCAAGGCTACTCTGTCCTATCAATATGAAGGTTAAAATCACCCATGATTATTGCCATTCCTTTTTTACAAGCTGCCATTATTTCTTGATTTATACTCTGTCCAACAGGGTAGCTACAGTTAGGGGGCCTATGGACTACGCCCACCAGTGACTTTTTCCCTTTATTATTCCTTATCTCCACCCAAACTGATTCAACATCTTGATCTTCTGAGCCAATATCGTTTCTCACTAACGCACTGATCCCGTCCTTTATTAACAGAGCTACCCCACCTCCTTTTCCTTTCTATCTGTCCTTCCGAATTGTCAAATACCCCTGAATATTTAGTTCCCAGTCCTGGTCACCTTGCAACCACATCTCTGTAATGGCTATCAGATCATACCCACTTGTATCTATTTGTGCCGTCAACTCATCTATTTTGTTACGAATGCTACGTGCATTCAGATAAAGAGCTTTTAAATTTGTTTTTTTACCATTTTTTCCTGCTTTGACCCCACTTTCTGATTCACCTTTATGTTTATACATTCTGTCCCTTCCTGGCACGCTCTGGTTTTCATTTCTCCCAGTGCTAACCTGCTCTATTGCCTTCTCCTTATTCTTTGACTTTTTAAATCTCCCTTCACCTGAACCCTGCTCCCCCACTAATTAGTTTATAGCCCTCTCTACAGCCCGAGTTATTTGATTCACCAGGACCCTAGTCCCAGCACGGTCCAAGTGGAGCCCGTCCCAACGGAACAGCTCCTTCTTACCCCAGTACTGGTGCCAGTGTCCCACGAACCAAAACCCATTTCTCCCACACCAGTCTTTGAGCCATGTGTTTAACGCTCTGATCTTATTTACCCTATGCAAATTTGCTCATGGCTCAGGTAATCATCCAGAGATTATTACCATTGTGATTCTGCTTTTTAATTTGGCCCCTCGCTGCTCATAATCCCTCAGCAGAACTTCTTTCTTTGTCCTATCTATGTCATTGGTACCCACGTGGACCATCATCATCATCATCATAGGCATTCCCTCGGGATCGTGGCAGACTTGTTTCCACTCTTGGACTGTTCAGCCACCTAAGGACTCATTCTAATACGAGAGCCACAGTCCCTGCCACAGATGGGATAGACAGTCGTTGAGGGTTAGGGAGGGTGGGACTAGTTTGCCGCGCGTTCCTTCCGCTGCCTGCGCTTGTTTTCTACATGCACTCGGCGATGAGACTCAAGGTGCTCAGCTCCCTCCCGGGTGCACTTTCCCCACTCAGGGCGGTCTTTAGCCAGGGGCTCCCAGGTGTCGGTGGGGATGCCGCACTTTATCAGGGAGGCTTTGAGGGTGTCCTTGTAACGTTTCCCCTGTCCACCCTTGACTCATTTGCCATAAAGGAGTTCCAAATAGAGTGCTTGCTTTGGGAGTCTCGTGTCTGGCATGCGGACAATGTGGCCTGCCCAGCGGAACTGATCAAGTGTGGTCAGTGCTTCAATACTGGGGATATTGGCCAAGTCGAGGAGGCTAATGTTGGTGCGTCTGTCCTCCCAGGGGATTTATCGGATCTTGCAGAGACATCGTTAGTGGTATTTCTCCAGCGACTTGAGGTGTCTACTGTACATGGTCCATGCCTCTGAGCCATGCAGCGGGGCGGGTATTACTACAGCCCTGTAGACCATGAACTTGGTGATAGATTTGAGGGCCTGGTCTTTGAACACTCTTTTCCTCAGGCGGCCGAAGGCTGCGCTGGCGCACTGGAGTCGGTGTCGGATCTCGTCGTCAATGCCTGCTCTTGTTGATAGGAGGCTCCCGAGATATGGGAAATGGTCCACGTTGTCCAGGGCCGAGGGATCTTGATGACTGGGGGACAGTGATGTGCGGCAAGGACAGGCTGGTGGAGGATCTTTGTCTTATGGATGTTCAGTGTAAGGCCCATGCTTTCATATGCCTCAGTAAATACGTTGACTATATCCTGGAGTTCAGCGTCTGAATGTGCTCAGACGCAGGCATCGTCCATGTACTGTAACTCAACGACAGAGGTTGGGGTGGTCTTGGACCTGGGCTCGAGGTAGCGAAGGTTAAACAGCTTCCCACTGGTTCTGTAGTTTAATTCCTCTCCAGCGGGGAGCTGGTTGACTGTGAGGTGGAGCATGGCAGCGAGGAAGATGGAGAAGAGGGTTGGAGCGATGATGCAGCCCTGCTTGATCCCGGTCTGAACGTGGATTTGGTCTGTGATGGATCCATTGGTAAGGATCACGGCTTGCATGTTGTCGTGGAGCAGGCGAAGGATGTTGATGAACTTTTGGGGCATCCGAAACAGAGGAAGACGCTTCATAAATGCTCGCAGTTGACAGTGTCAAATGCCTTTGTAAGGTCGAAGAAGGCCATGTATAAGGGCTGGCGCTGTTCCTTGTATTTTTCCTGCAGCTGTCGCGCTGCAAAGATCATGTCTGTTGTGCCCCGTAGGGGATGAAATCCGCACTGTGACTTCGGGAGGAGCTCCTCAGCCACACGGAGAAGGTGGTTGAGGAGGACTTTGGCGACAACTTTCTCAATGGCTGATAGCAGTGAGATTCCTCTGTAGTTGCCACAGTTGGACTTGTCCCCTTTTTTAACGATGGTCACGATCACTGCATCTCTGAGATCTCCCGGCATGCTCTGCTCCCTCCAGATGAGCGAGATGAGGTCATGTATCCATGCCAACAGCGCCACTCTGCCATACTTTAGCGCCTCAGCAGGGATTCCATATGCTCCCATAGCCTTGTTTTTCTTGAGCTGTCTTATGGCTTTTCCTACCTCATGCAACGTTGGGGTTTCGCTGAGGTGGTGGCAGGTCGCATGCTGCGAGATGGAGTCTAGAACACTCGAGTCAAATGCAGAGTCTCGATTGAGGAGATCTTTGAAGTGATCCTTCCAGCGGGCCCTGACTGCCTCGGTGTCCTTGATGAGTGTTGCCCCATTCTTGGTCAGCAGTGGGGTGGGGCCTTGCGAGTCTGGACCGTAGGTGGCCTTGACTGCAATGAAGAATCCTCATATATGATGGCCGTCGGCCAGTTGTTGTATTTCCTGTGCTTTCTCCATCCACCACCTGTTCGTTAGGTCCCGGGTTTTTTGTTGGACCTCAGCCTTGAGCCGTCTGTAATGTTGCTTTGCAGCTCCCGAGTTGGGTTGTTGCTTGAGACTCCAATGCTCTGTGCTTGCGATCTATTAGTTCTTGGCTCTCTTGATCATTCTCATCAAACCAGTCCTGGTTTTCTGGTTGAGTGACCAAGTTTCTCTTCGCATGCACTGGTTATGGAGGCCTGGAGGGCAGACCACACGCTGTGGGCATTCTGCATCTCAGGGTCATCAATGCATGCCAGGTTAGCTGTGAGGCACTGGCTGTATAGGGCTCTCTTAGCTGGGTCTTTAAGTGCCCCGGCATTAACTTTTTTGTGGCACTGCTTCTGCTCTCCCCTCTGCTTTGGGGCTATGTTGATGTCGATGATGGATCAGATTCGGCGGTGGTGTGTCCAGCAATCGTCAACTCCTGTCATGGCACGGGTGATGCGTACATCCTTGCAATCCCTGGCTCAGCAGGTGCCAGTGTTTGAAGCGAGGGTGTTGCCACGATGCCTTTTATTTGTCCCTCTGGCGGAACAGGATGTTGGTGATGAGAAGTTCATGTTCTAGACATTTTGTCAGGAGTAGAGTACTACTGGAGTTGGCTTTCCCTACCCTCTCTCTGCCAATCACATCTCTCCAGAGGGCTGTGTCTTTGCTGACCCTGGCGTTGAAGTCACTTAGGAGGATCAGTTTGTCTGCCGTGGGGACGCGGGACAGGGTTGTCTCGAGGTTGGAATAAAAACCCTCTTTGGTCTCATCCGTTCCATCGAGTGTTGGAGCTTATGCATTGATGACTGTGGCTCATTGACTCACATTATCCCGGAACCAAAGAGTCATGAGGCATTCGTTAACCTCACAGGGAGGAGTCTTTGAGGCGGTCGACCAGCTCATTTTTGACGGCGAAGCCAACTCTGTGAAGGCGGCGTTCTTCCTCTGGTTTCCCTTTCCAGAAAAAGGTGTAACGTCCATCTTGTTCCTTGAGCTGGCCTTCCCCTGCGTGCCGGGTCTCACTTAGGGCGGCGATGTCGATGTCAAAGCATCTAAGTTCCCGTGCAACTATGGTGGTGCGGCGTTCCAGCCTGTCGCTGTTGGAGTTGTCCATGAGGGTCCTGAGGTTCCGGGTCCCGAACTTCATGTTAATGGAGTGGAAGATGCCTGTGCGAGAGTTCTTTTAACATCGGGTGGCCGTTGCACACCGCCAACCACACGGGCTTAGCGGAGCAAGGTCTTGGTCCAGTGGCAAGGGGGTCCAAGGCAACTGGAGACCAGGCGCTGCTCTATGAGCCTAATTGCCTACGGCGAGATGTTTGCCGCAAGCTCGGCGTCGAGTAGCGCCCTTGATGGTGGGTGGTCCGAGGCTTGGTTGGGGGGCAGGCATTAGGAAGGTCAGTTGCCCACTGGAGTTCCGGGTAGGAGGTCAGCAAGGAGTGGAAGGGTGGAAGAGTCATAGCCGTGATGGAGGGATGAAAGCCCGCCGCTGGAGGGATGAGAGTCTGCCGCAGGAGGTGAGGGTGATATCCCGGGCGACTGGTCGGAGGCTCACCTGCTTGCCAGGTATCATCGTGAGTAATCCGGTTTTAAATGACTGAAAATGATGCTAATAAAACACACCAAACTATTCCCGAGTTAGATTGGGGTACAGTATTCAATTCCTTAGTTTAAAAAAAAAAATGTTTTTGAAAGAAAAGAATTTTTAAAAGTTCCTTGACGTTATTTAAAAGTTTCTCCCGAAGTTTAAACATATTTTTTTTTCCCCAAGTTGTTTATAAGTTTCCCAGGTTGTTTAAAAGTTTAAAACGAAAGTTGTTTCCTTTGGTATTGTTCCACGGGTGCTGCCAGGCCTCTGCAGCTGTACAAAGCCCTGGTTAGACCACACCTGGAGTACTGTGGGGAAGTAGAGGCCCAGCCGTCTCCGAAGGAGGGGGAAAGGCCAGTCGCCGCCGCGGAAGAGGAGGAGGCCCAAACGCCGCCGTGGGGGAGAGGCATAGCCATCGCCGCTGCCTGAGGGGACCCAGCCACCACTGGGGAGAGGCCCAGACGCCGCCGGGGAGAGGCCCGAACGCCCGACCGGATGCTCACCTAGCCCTCTCGGCGCCGTCGAGGGTCACGGATCGGGTGGAGCAGCTGGAACGATGTCGATGTCGGAGGAGAGGTCGTCGGGGGGGGGGGGGGGGAGAAAGGTCCAGGTCGAGGCTACAGAAGGCACGGACATCCGAGCCGTCGCCAATGCGTGGAGTGGACCACGACAACTGCATCTTCCCTCTCCCACTCCAAGTTCCTCTTCAGCCCAGAGAAGATGGCCTTAACCCTGGCACCGGGCAGGCAATACAGCCTTCGGGACTCACGCTCTCGGCTGCAGAGAACCTTATCGATTCCCCTAATGATACTGTCCCCTACCACTGCAACATTTCTTTTTATTCACCCCACTTGAATGGCCCCCTGGACCACGGTGCTGTGGTCAGTTTGCTCATCCTCCCTGCAGTCCCTGCTCTCGTCCACACAGTGAGTAAGAGCCTCGAGCCCGTTGGACAAAAGCAAGGGCTGAGGCTCCTCTATCACTCCATCCTGAGTCCCCATATCTTTCCTCACTCGTAGTCATACCCTCCTGTCCCTGACCATGGAGTGAGGACTGCTTTGTGGAAAAGGTTAAGTGCCTTTACAGCACTGCTTGTAGGGCAGGAGAAGCTCAAGATCTTCCTCCCAGCCCATCAAGTTTATCTGCTTCCCTGCCCAGCGTCAGACCCAGCCCTTGCCCCTGCCCTCCGCGCTTGCTGACCCTCCAGAAGCCTCTGTAATTGAATCCCCAAGATTGGGTATCAGACCACCCTCCTGCAGGATCAGCGATCAAACCCCCAGATCCAGAAACACCTCCCCCCACCCTCCAAGCTCCCACTAACCCAGCTGCAGGCTCCCTAGCTGCCTCTGGGGTGCGGCCTTCTCCAGAGCTTTCCCCGCCCGACAAGGTGCCAAACCTATGGTATGGTCGCTGATCCTGCAGGGGGGTGGTCTGGTACCCAATCTCGGGGATTCAATTACAGAGGCTTCTGGAGGGTCATCAATCGCGGAGGCTTCTGGCCAGCGATCATGTGGGAATATAAAGACACACACTGTGACATTAAAACGGCTCAGAGTGCCTGAAAACCCGATCCGACCAAAACTCCTCCCCCCATCCCCGCTCACAGAACCCGCCCCAGTAAATATCGGGGCCTTGACTTTATGTCCTTTCTATAATAGGGTTCCCAAAACTGCACACAGAACTCTAGCTATCGCCTAACCATCACCTTTGCTCTTGTCCATCTATGCTCCATTAATTAAACCCATAAGGCTATTGGCCTTTTTTGTGGTTTTATCTACCTTTCAATGAATTATGTATTTGTGCCCCTAAGTCTCTCTACACCCTTCAGTGTCTTCCTATTTACAATACTGTCACGCATAGGATTAGAATTTGATCAAAATTCGCCACCACCGGATTGCCGCCCAAAAAAACGCTAAGATTATTAAATTAAGGCCGGTGGAAAATTGATCAAAAAATGGAAAAAATTCTGCCCGGTGGGAAAAATCTGTCTTGCACGTGAATTCTCGGCAGAAAACGCGATCCTGGTCAAATTGGACGATACTTACTCAAAATTTAGTCTGAGGCTGCGAGTTGGACCAAAGGAAGGGGCAAAACACATAAAATGTTTTTCCCAAAAACAAAAACCGGAAAACATTCACACAATCCTTCTGCATTGAATCGCTGCAAAAGAATTAAAAAGAAAAATTTCACTTGCCTTTTTTTGCAGAGTTTCCTACGTACCGCTGATCAAAGGGCTGCTCTGGCTGGGTTTTCCTGGGTGATTTTTTTTTTCCCCCTCAGCTATGGATCGCTGCTCCCACCAAACTCGAGTGGTGGCGGTTTTTTCAGTCTTCCACGCCAGCAGTCCGCTCCCCAGCGGTATTTCGAAACCACTGGCAGAAGACTTTGACAAAACTTGCACCGGCCGGTTTTCAAGCAAAAAAAACAGGAATACCATCGTGAAACCAGGCGGAAATGGTGATCAAATTCCAGCCCATAGTGACCAATGGAATTTTCGATCTACATTTCTTTCAATGAGTTACAATATGCCAAGATATAGTTTTGAAATAGAAAATTGGTAAAAATTGGTCATTTACTAAATAAATACAGTAAAAGAGGGCTGTCCATTAGCTGTAGAGGTAGAGCACCAATCCCTGACCAGAGACTCCAATCCCAGCCATTCAGACTTGCCCATCCATCACTGAAGGGAGTGAATCTTGTGTGATAGTGTAAAATGGGTGATCGTGAGTCAGCAGCCCCCTTTACATCTCT
Organism: Pristiophorus japonicus; assembly: GCF_044704955.1. Lineage (NCBI taxonomy): Eukaryota > Metazoa > Chordata > Chondrichthyes > Pristiophoridae > Pristiophorus > Pristiophorus japonicus. Next base: position 39,855,339 of record NC_091990.1, read on the forward strand.
CCCCATCCCCATTTGAAGTCAACAGTAATAAAAATAGGGAGAGATGTAGAACAAACTGCCTGTCTCACTAGCACCCGTTTTACACTATGGCACAAAGTCAAGTTATACCCCCATGGGTTTAGACCATTTCATGGTAGTAATTGTCTCAGATCAGAGAAAGGAATCGCGTCAGGACAAATCTTAGCTACCATTGGTTGGCTCATTACGGAGTGGCCGTGGCAAATGCTACAGACCATTTCAACCGAAGTGGAATGCAGGTCTACAAAAGTGAAATATCGCAAATGCTGGAAATCCTAAACAAAAACAAAATGCTGGAAACACTCAGCAGGCCAGGCAGCATCGGAAGAGAGAGAAACAGAGTTAGCGTTTCAGGGCATGTCGCTCCTCATGATCAAACAGTCTGAGGCAACGAGAAATACACAGCGCCGCTGCGTAACATGCGACAGTAAGCATCACTCAAAGGGAGCACTGCAGAGGAACATGCATTTATAATTTTGTTTAAAATGAAGTATGTTTAATTATTTTCTTTTATTTTAGTCAATTCAACATATTGGAATATGACTTCTAATTCATCTGAATATGACATGACCTGGACAGAATCTTATGGAGATATGACAATGAATACAACTGAATTTCCAGCTAATGTAAGCTATTTTCTGTTTAACACTTAATGCTACAAAATACAGATTGTAATGAAGAAACCAATATAATGAAGAGATATCTCATCAAAAGTTTTTACAAACTATGTTGGTGCGGCCCTGATTTCAACATGTTGAATGGGATGTCCCACAGCTCTTTGCTTATACATTTCAAGGGTGAAATTGGGCGCAGGGAATGGCCCCTATGCTGGATAGGCCCATGGCATACTCAACATTGGGGCCTGGGCCTCATTTAAATGAGATCCGAGGCAGCTCACTGGAAATTGTGAATTTAAATTTCAGCCC